>NC_048223.1:111888532-111983176 GCF_002007445.2 Ailuropoda melanoleuca | reverse complement strand
CCCGCCCAGGCAGACTGAGCGTCGGAAGGACTGTTCCGCCTGGAATTCTCTAATATAAAGCAGAAAAGGGAACATCCGTAGAGTCAAGCATTCTGCATGAAGGACAATTCCTGATGACCAGATATGCCTTGCTCATTGCTTTCTTTTTTGAAGCATTGGGAGAGTCTCAGAGAGCAACAGCATGTCAGCTTGCTATGTCCAAGGTCGTCTCCTCCGGGGAGCCTAGAGAAACCATTTTTACTGGAGGTAACATTAGCCAGCTTCACGGAAAGGGTGCTGGAGAATGGACCTGACACATGGTAGCAAGTGAGTGTTAAAAGATTTAGACCAGGGGGGCGCCTGGGTGGCTCAGCGGTTAAGCGTCTGCCTTCGGCTCAGGGCGTGATCCCGGCGTTATGGGATCGGGCCCCACATCAGGCTCCTCCGCTAGGAGCCTGCTTCTTCCTCTCCCACTCCCCCTGCTTGTGTTCCCTCTCTCACTGGCTATCTCTCTGTCAAATAAATAAATAAAATCTTAAAAAAAAAAAAAGATTTAGACCAGGAAGAGATCTCATGGAACTGAAACCACAAAGGTTTTCCCCAACCCAGCTTTTCTTATAGTTTCCAGCATAGCTCAGCTTCAAACTGCTCTCATAGCAGGAACTAGTGTTGGGCAAGTCCTAGGAACTTACTCCAGCTGAGGCCATCTCTTCCAACTTTTGCCCCAAATAGCTTTCAGACTGGGCTGTTTGCACAGATCATGGAATTTAATTCAACCAATGTCATGAATTAGCATTTTAGAGATGAGAAAAATTGAAGCTCCCAGGGGTAAAGCGACTTGTCCAAGTTCACTCACCATTTCCCACTGTTGCTTCCCCATTGAAATCTACAAAACCACAACTCCTCTTTTCTGAGTACAGGTATAGAGTTCAAGGAGACCGAACCTGTTTGGAACCTTAGAGGCAACAGCAAAGGAAATTCAGAATTTATATTCTTCAAAGTTTACCGTGGTACCTTACAGAACAGTATCTCAGAGAGAAGGCCAAACTTTCCCACTTAAAATGAAGAGAGCAAAGCATGCCCGATAAAAAGTTTGATCAGATCAAGATCATAGTTGCTCTGAGAAATTTGGGCCAACTGCCATTAGCCAGCATCTGGAACTTTCTCTGTGAAGACAAACACTTCCCTCCACCCTAACAAAGTCTACAGAGCCTGGAAATTGTGTGTGGGAACAGGAACGTTCACAAGAATCCTTCAGTCACCTTAGCATTCTTCTGCCCCCTGACAGCCTCTTACCTGAACTCGGAGCAGTCCCTTTCCATTTTATGGAGGAAACCTGGACTTCCAGAGGCTGGGATGACTGCCCCCCCCCCACTCCCTGGTACCTTCCACATTGTGTTTAGGGGAAGAAAAAGAAGACACAACAAAAACAAAAGCGCAGCCCCATAGGGGCTAGGTTGACTAACAACTGGTGCTATTGTGACCAACTGTCAGGATTCTGAGAGCTGGGAATTTTGGAATCCAGCCTTACCTGGGTTTGTGTGGTGAAGTGGCACTTCCAAAAGACAGAATGTATTCAAGAGCCAGCCACGTAAAACTTTGTTTGCCAGGTGGGGAACAGGGCGGCCCCAGGGAAAATTGTGAAATTGAGAGTGGGTAGCAGCGCTCAAGGGAGGAGAAACCTGCTCTGTGCACACCACCAGCCCTTCCCCCAGATCTGGGATTCTCTCCTCTGTCTAATCACACCTTCAAATGAAGAGATTCTTATCTTCACTCCCCTTCTCGACTACGGGAACAAACGGTCAGGCTCAGGACTTTTGCTTTCTTCTTGCAGATAGCAGATTTACATTTTAATAAGAGATTTTGCAAACAATGTCTTCAAAAGAGGGTCCAAAGGTGAAATTGATGTTTGAGGTGGCGCTAAGGGATGCTGGGAGGAGGGAGGTTGAAGAGCCCGGCAGGAGCACAAAGGAAGGGGAGGAGAGAGGGAACCCACGACCAGTCTAAAGGCAGCACCTGCCCTCAAACACAGCTGATTGTTACCACTCTGTAATAAGAGCCCATGACCACCGGATAATCAGATTTTTTCTCTCGAGAAAACCTGGAACACTGGATTTTTGTGAAACCTCAATTTTAACTATTGGCTCAAATAGTAAGTCCGCTATGAGACAAACAAAAAGACATCTGGCTTTATCTGGACCAGGTTCTGTCAGTTCTTGAGCCCTCCTTTTAGACATACTGCAGTCATACTGCCCACAAATGTGATGAGACGGACTACTTTGTTACAAACAAGGAAGATATTTGCAAACGTCAGGTTGGCAGTTTCAAGAGAATGAAAGCCCTTGCTTATACTGGCAAGGGATTTTATTTGCAGAAGACACTGAAGGATGTGTCTATTTGTCAACTGAAGACCTTCCTCTGCGATGGCAAATCAAGTAGCCAATGCAAATAGGATACGTACCGAATTTCAGATGGTTCCTCTCTGCTTCCCCACATGTTTTTTAATTGAGGTAAAATTCACAGAAGATAGAATTAACCATTTTAAAATGTACAGTTCAGCAGCATTTAGTAACTTCATGATGCCGCACAACCATCGCCTCAAGTTGGGTCTGAAACAGCTTCATCCCCACCAGGAAACCAAGTGCACGTTAAGCACATAGTCCCTTCTCCCCGCAGCCCCTGGCAACCACTTAGTTTCTATTTGTATAATTTCTTACAAATTCTTAATATTTCATATACATGGAATCATGTACTTTCTGTGTCTTTCTTTCTCACTAAGAGTAATATTTTCAGGGTTTATCCATGACATAGCACAGCTCAGGGCTTCGTTTCTTATGGCTGAGTAAATATTCCACTATATGGAAAGATATTTTACGGATTCGTTTATGAGCTGGTTGTTTCCACATTTTGGCTATAGTGACCAGGGCTATGAACATTTGTGTGCAGATTTTGTTTTGAATACCTGTTTTCAGTTCTTTCAGTTGTTTGCCAGGTGGGGAACAGGGCAGCCCCAGGGAAAATTGTGAAATTGAGAGCGGGTAGCAGCGCTCAAGGGAGGAGCAACCCGCTCTGTGCACACCACCCAGTTCTGGGTAATATGTAACCTGCTGGGTCACATGGTAATTTTACATTTAACCATTTGAAGAACCACCAAACTGTTTTCCACAGCAGCTGTACCATTTTACATTCCAAACAATACCGAGGGTTCTGATCTCTTTACATCCCCACCAGCACTGGCTATTTTCTGGGGGTTTTGGATAATGGCCATCCTGATAGATCTGAAATGGTACCCCATTATGGTTTTGATTTGCATTTCCCTCATGACATCGAGCATCTTTTCATGTGCTTGCCGATCATCTGTATTTCTTCTGTGAAGAAAGGTCTATTATAATCCTTTGCTCATGTTTAAATTGGGCGGTTTGTCTTTTTGTGGTTGAGTTGTAAGTGTTCTTTATATATTCTGGATACTAGAACCTTATCAGATACATAATCTGGAAATATTTTCTCCCATTCTGCAGTTGTCTTTTGACTATCTTGATAGCCTTTTGAACACATACACACGTATTTGACCTTATGGTGCTAATGCCAGAGAGAATTTGCAACCATACATCATGTCACCCTCTCACTGTCCATTTGGGAGAAGCTGAGGGCCCAAGAGATGGTAAAACCTTTGTGCTCCACGACGCTGGGATTGGGAAGCTCTGGTTAGCATTCTAACCTTTAGAATCTATTAACATTTCTGGATGTGCTCAAGTTAATGAGAAGAAAAGCCACCATCTCTTTTGTCATGTGTCCTGTGTCACTCCGATTACAGTTCTAGTTTGGCCATTTCAAGGAGCCTCCTGCAAGCAGTTGATGTGGTAGCCTTTCCGCCTCCCTCTACGTCACTATTTGGGCAAGAATGGGGTAGGGGAAAGTGTAGTGGTGGTAAAGCTTTGTTACACGGTACACAAGAGCTCCGGTTCCAGGTCATCTACAGATGGTTAGGTAAGCCACCCTGCACATTAGGATGGCCCCAGGTGGAAAGCTTCCTCTGCGTTTTAATATGGTGATATGGCACACCACAGCCCCACACACCAGGATATACCCAGTGCTTCCTCTGGATTCACACCAGGCCCTCCCCTCCTCTTTGGTATGCGGTCACTCATCTCCTAGCTCCTAACACATTTAATTCCCAAGCTAGATGAAGGATACCTTTTGCCTGAACCACTGCTTGCCAGCTCCCAGGACGAGCCTCGGTGTCTGGCTTTGGATCACCCCATATTCAGCTCTGAGTTTTGCTCTTCTGAGGATTGGGGCCATCATATCTTCATGAAGTCTCATTTGCTTTGAATGAAGTCCTTAAATGGACCCTTCTACTATTCTAGTCTTTGGTCAACCGTGTTTATTGCTTTGAAGCTTTCAGGCTATCCCTTTATCCTACAAATAATGTTTGTTTTATAGTCCTTTTCCTTTGAAATATTTTAGTTTTCCTACCTGTATTCAGCTCTCGAACCATAAGTCAATTCCCTTAGAGCCTCTGTGTTTGCTCTTTCTTTTGCCTGAAACACGATTCTCCAGAACTGAAATGGTTGTATATTACAGGTTGGGCCTCAACTCAAATGTCACTTCCTCAGAGACTCTCTCTGATCACCCTATTTAATATTGCCCTTTCCACTCCAAACACTATCACAGAGCCTTGTTTTCTCTTCTCCGTGACACTGTTCACTATCTGAAATAGACCTGCTCCTTTATCATCCATTGCCCCTACTGAATTGAGGTTCTAACTGGAACAGGGATTTTGTTTTGTTCACCTGGGTCTCCAATGCCTACACCGTGCCTCGCATATAGTTAACTTTCAATCAGCAGTTGTTGAAAAAAAAAAAAAAAGACCAGTTTTCTTGTTGAGAATTATCTGTTTTAAATACCCTGTTAATCCATTTTTCCCTTAGTAAAACTCCCCACTCCCAAGCTCCCAAATCTTAGATCATCAAAAGTCACTCTTGCCAATCTTGAGATGGGTACTCCCAAATCAATATTTAGCACAGTACTGGGTTAGGGATGGAAGAGGGGGAAAAGGATGTATTTCTAACACGTATCAAGGACTACTCAGGATGAGTATACTCCTCTGAGCTTGAAAGAAAATACAGGATGAATCTTATCAAATGAAGTCATCTACAGTAGTGAGCAGGAAATCCAGCCTAGAAATAAATAATTGTGGTTACACTAGGTTTCTGGAATTCAAAGAACAATAAGGCAAATTATCTTTGCTTTTAGGCCTGAAGAACTCATTGTTTTCTGTGCAAACACGAGATATAAATTTCAATTATGAGCTTTTGGGGGAAAAAATCTACCTTCTTGAAAGTGGTATACTAATTTGGATTTAATTGGTTTCTCTGTTCCCTTGCATATATGGACTCATTCTGTGGTGATAGAGTGCTCATTAAAAGAGAGACCAGAGTTCCCAGGTTCTCATACCCAGTTGGTTAACACATTCTTCTGTACTGAATGACTTACTTTCTCCTAGAGACTAGGTCCCAAGGCTTCACAACTCATAATGACTCCAAAGGGGCCTGTGTGTGATTTAGAAGTCTGTATATGAAAGTTTTGCCTTCTTGGTTGGGTTTTAAGTCACGAACCCAGCCCCCCTAAATTCCTGCCACCCTCAACTTAGGAAGCCTCCTTCTCTGTTCTTAACCACATAATCAATATTTCTAGACAAATTCCAAAGTAATGGCAAAAGGTCAAGAGAACATTACAAACTGACAGCTTTATGAAAAAACCCTTTTCCTTAACATGCAACGAACAGGAACCAGATCCGTGTTCTATTGCAGGACCTTCACCCAATTTCCTCAGACCCTGGGACTAAGGGCTTTTCTCCTTTTCTTACACCAGTTTACTCTTCTGCATGAAATGTAGTTTTCTTCTATTTAGAAATAAAAGATAACGTAATTTGAAACGATGATCCATTTCACAAAACTTAAACAGAGAAAACCCTGATATGGAAAAGCACTGACTCCTAAAGAAGGCGAGTCTTAACTCCTCGAGCTATTTAAAATGATGCAAAGATCAAAAGGGCCAGCATTCAGTTATATCCGAGATAAAGTGTGTTGTTATATTTCCCAGTTTTAAAAAAACAGCTGAGAGGAGAATCCTAAAAACCCTCTAAGGAAAGAAGAGGCAATTAGAAGCCAAGAAATAATTCAGTAGGGTGGCCAGTTACCAAATCAGTAGCCAGGAAGTCAATAGCTTTCTTTGATTTCATGCAAATAACTAATTCAAAAATAATGGAGAAAATATCATTCACAATAGCATATTAATAAATGCATAAAGCCTTGGTTTAAAAAGTTTAGATCTGAGGGGCATAATAACTTTTGAAAATTGCAAATACATACTCAAAATAGTCAAGGGGACCCCATATTCCTAAATGTATCTATACATTTAATGCAACTCTAATAAAGACCAAAGGAAATTATTTGGGAATTAAAAAGTTAATTCTAAAGTTTACCCAGAAAAATAAAGCTTGTTAAAATTTTTGAAAAATAACAGGAATTGGGGGTGGGGAAAAAGAATTAAACATTACCAAATTTGCTTCTCTAGAGCTACAGAAGTTTCCTTCTGGTTGTGAATAGACAAAACTATGTAACAAAATAATCCTGAAACTCCCAGTGGATATATTATCATATTCTAAATTGCATTTCAAATAAAGATAGAATTTTTTCCCACTTAAATAAAAGTATCGAGACAGGGGCGCCTGGGTGGCACAGCAGTTAAGCGGCTGCCTTCGGCTCAGGGCGTGATCCCCGCGTTATGGGATCGAGCCCCACATCTGGCTCCTCCACTATGAGCCTGCTTCTTCCTCTCCCACTCCCCCTGCCTGTGTTCCCTCTCTCGCTGGCTGTCTCTCTCTCTCTGTCAAATAATAAATAAATAAATAAATAAATAAATAAATAAAATGTGTGCCCTTTACCTAATGACCCTGGGAGTAACTTATCCTGTAGAAAAACATCAGTTCACTAAAACACATCACAAATGGCTGTGTAAGGTACTGGTTCGGGATGTGGGCTCTGAGTCAGATTACTAGGGCTCATACCCTGCGTGATCATCTTCTTTGTGACCTGGGTTAGACAACCTCTGTGTGGTTTCTAGTCTGTAAAATAACAATGATAATATCTTCCTCAGGGATAAAGGAGCTAACGTACCTATAAAGTATTTAGAACAGTGTCTGGTGCATAGGCTCAGGTATTCATTATTATGTCCATCATCATTACATCTATAGGATTGTTTATAATGCCAGAGACCAGGAAAGCCTCCCCTGGGAGACTAGCCATATAAATTATAGCATGTCTACACAGTGGTACTCTTGGAAGGCATTAAAAAAAGAATAAAGCAGATCTGTGTGTACTGATGTGGAAAGAGCTCTATGATAAATTGGCAAGTAGAAAGAAAAAAAAAAACCACTTGGACAAACGCGTATGTTTTTGTGTTTCCGAAAGTATATTCCTCATAGGAAAAGACAGATGGAAGAGAAGTCATTAATGGATTTTCCAGAAAGTCTCTGAGTATTCAGTCATTCAGCCAAAGACATTTAAGGGGTTGACTGTATATTGGCATCGTTCCAGGTATTGGGGATCTAGCAGTGAAAACCCTCCCCTTGTGGGTTTGTATTTTATTGGCGAGTTTGATAACAAGTCTGAAAAACAGCAAGATTCTATAGTATATGGAATTACAAAAATAGAATCGGGAAAGAGGGTTGTGGACAGCAGGGGGATAAGTTTTTAAGTAGGTCTCATTGAGAAGATAACTTGAGAGTATGTACTGTTTAATCTGAAATATGCATGCTTTTAAAAAAAATGAACATAAAACAAACAATTCCAAATCACCCCACCTCTGACCGAGGCAGCTGACTTAGAAAGTTCCACCACCTTACTTGGCGGCATTTCATGTGAATGCGCCGAAGTACACAGTCTCCGCTCCGTTTCTGCAAGTGCAGCCTTCCCACCACCAAAGCCACATTCAACACATGTGGCCTTTTCAAGCGCTCACATTGTGTGCAATCCTCTCAGTCAGCCACAGAGCAAGCTGGTTTGGGCAGCAGCTCTGGTGGTAGAAACGTTTTTCATTCATTTCTTTAGCAGATAAAGAGCTAGAGCAAAGGTAACTGTTGAGTCACCAGGGCAAACAGGGCCCCCAAAGGGCATCTTTCAACACTTACTACAAGGAGCTGAGAAGGAAGGGTGGCATAAGATCCCGACCTAGGAGTCCACAGTTGACTTTCCAACCAGTCACTGGCACTCAGGTGCTCAGGCCACTGCCTGCATTAGCCTTCTCCAGCAAGCAATGCCAGGTCACTGAGCACAGGCAGCTTTGTCCATTTGGGGCCTGGCATCAAGGCTGCTCTGAGGTGCACACACCAGGGGATGTCCCAGGCAGATGAGAAAGGCCCCCTTAGCTCCACGGGGTCATGCAGGACAGAGCAGAGAGATAGCATTACCAAAGGGGATCCCTATTAAAACCCAGAGGGTGACTGAGCAGTCATTTCCACACCACGGAAAGATCCCATGAATATTTAATTAAAACAGGAAAGGGAGATCAAGGTCACACATCTTGTTCTTCTCAACTGCTAGGCCATACCCAACAACTCCAATTTGTAAGGCAACTGGCAGGAAGAGTGGGGAGGGTTAGGCCTGAAACAGGATTCCTGGCCCGCAAGCAAGCACACCATAAATCATGAGGTCTCCAGCACATATCCATTGGTAAGATCTGTGCTGCTGTATCACACAGAGAAAGCTCCAGGAACCAGAGCTCGAGAGGGTTGTACTAACCAGAGCAGGATCAGTTCTACGCTCGGGTTTGGGAAGCTTCCTGTGGACACCTTGGCCATGAAGTCTCTCAAGCAGAGGCTGACTTAGCCTTCAGATTCTACTGCACCCAGCATGGTGCCTGAGGTACAGTGGGAATCCACTAGGTGCCAGTGAGTCACTTTCCCTGTTCGCTCACTAGTGGCACAAGTTCAGAGAAGGGAACTAGGGAGAGGCATCTGTTGAAGGAAACAGGTTACAGATTTCAGTCTCACAGTGACATGGTGTGCTCCTATACACAGAGGGGGCAGAGGTGGCCGACCCCTCCTCAGAAATGCCACAGCCAGGGGCTTCATGCCCTGGCATGGGCAACGCTAAGCAGCTCGACCTGAATGAGCTCAAGGGTCACTGATTCTGCAAACATTTGAATGTACTATGTACCAGGTGGTGTGTTCAGCATGGGGAAAGCGCACTTAGACTTCATAGTCTACTAAGAGCTAAAACCAATTCCCCAGGCAGTAAATAAAAGCACCATGGCTTATACCTCAGACTTGGGGGCATCTGGTGGACTGGAGAAGTGTGTGTGGCAAGAGATAAATTTAAAGTATAGAGAGTAAATATATTTATAAATTTACATATTTTAATAAGGCAAACAAAGTTCTTAGACTAACTGTGAGCACAGCACTCTGCCATGTGCAGAGGGACAAGCACTTAGAAGATATACCTCTTGGCACTTAGAAGATATACCTCTTGGCCACTGAAAACACAGAAAAATTCAGTGTGTGGAGCGAGCTAATAAATCTGAAGAAGGGAGAGCCTGTGTAGATTGGTGTAGATGAAGGGGGCTTTATGGAGCACTGGACTCTCAAGGATGGGTGGGTTTTGATCCCCTGGTTTTATGGCCAACAGTATCATTTTCAAGGTCAATCAAGGTGGATGACCCCACCAATTAAGCCAATGGCTAATAAGTCCCCAACTCTGATTCTAACTAGGGTTGCTGTCACCAAACCATCTTTCTCAACTGTTGCCTGCATCTCTCCAACCAATTTTTTTTTTAATGGAGAGACAAGTTACCACATTAGGTTGGATAAACTGAAGTGGAAGGCAGAGAGAAGGGGAACACCCAGATGTGGGGGGAAAGGTCGAATATGGCACTACGTAGGACAAGCATCATATTTGGGAAAGGGAAACAGTGAAGGGGTGTTTCTGATGGAGGTAGAGAATCCATCTCTGGTTGAAAAGGTATGGGGGAGAAAAAGCCTCCAGGAAGGCTGAAGGAGACAGCATCTGGGGCCTGGTGGAGATGTTATATGATGGAAGTCATTTCAGTTCACAAACACCAGGGAGCCTTGGGGTGCCAGACCTTGCACAGTTGAGCTGAGTGGTATCTAACAAAAAAGCCCTCATTAAATCAAATACCAAAAGCCTCTTAACTCAGTCCATGAAGACAGCATAGGACAGTTGAGCCAACCATAGCCTGGTGGCAGGCTGTGACAAATCCTACTGGAACTCAGATCGACACAATCAACCTTGATCTACCACAGTGCTTCCAGCAAACCACAGCCCAGCAGCCCTACCCTGAGGAAAACCTGGTCTCAGAAAGCACCCCCAAAGGCTTCCCAACCTTGTTGTTGACCAGGTGGATCATGAGACAAGTGGGGTCAGGAGAATCAGTACCAGAAGTCCAATGGACTTAATAAGTGAGCCTGTAAAAAGATAGTCTGGACAAAGTGCTAGGCCCCCGTCTCACCCATGTAGGATAAAAGCAGTGATGTAAAATGTTGAGAAAGAGGCTGTCCTGCCCGGGGTTCCTGCAGAGTCAGCCCTCCTGCTACCTAGTCTGCTGGTGGTCAGGAGTCACCAGAGTCAAAGTGCAGACAGTAAGCTTTATTGCCAACAGTCTTATTTCCAGCAACCAGCTTTCAAGGCCATTGCCTGTTTGGGTGACAGAGCAGTGCTCCACCACTCGTGTGGCCCCGGGGATAATCACATAATGCCACTGAGCACCCGTTTCCCTCAACCGCACACAAGAAGGGACAGGTAACAGTCCCTACTTAAAAGGGATGCTGTACATGGTCCCCTCGAGGGCACTGCTGGGTACATGGGAAGTCCTCAGGAAGACTGGCTCCTTTTCCCACTTCCACACCCCCCAGTGTCCGACCCCTTGTCAAGTATCAGATGTTCTATCCTGAGGCTTCCAGAAAGAGAAGAGATGATCATGACCTTTTCTATAACTGCCCTCCAACTTACAAGCAAAGGTCTTAACAATTCTCATTTCTATTGAAACAGATGATTTCTTATGGGAGAGGGCATTGGGCACCTCTGAATTTTGACCCAGCTATCTCCTTCGACCCTAGCCCACCTCTGTATCCTGTCCCGCAGGGACTCAGAACCTCATACCTCATAAGGCAGACTGACCCATGGAGACCCAGAGATCTGCTACCAGCTCTCCCGAAGAGGGAGGATACCCTGACCTGGCCACAGCAGTACAGGGCTGCTTCCTTCCAAACTCCAAAACTCATGTATTTATTCAAACAATGTGAATGAAGAGCTTAGGACAGGTCAGACCCTACGTTTGCAGGGGAAGAGCAAGTGAGAGAGTCGTTTTCTGATGCAGATGGATGGTTGCATACGGGAGAGGGAGCTCTGGATGCATTTACAGCAGAGTGTGACAAGAACAATGATGGCTGACTCAGGGCTGCGGGGGACAGGTCACCTTTGCAGGGTGCTGCCTTGCCTCCGAATCACCTCGGGCTGCACCCCAAACAAGGTCTGGTGCATCTGCTGGCCAACAATAGAAGACCGGAAGGAACAGAATCCTCATTCCAGGTTTCTAAACAACTGCCACACTCCTGGTTGGGGAAGCCATGGGCCTACAGCTGGGAGGACTTTTCTCCCCAGGTGCAATGCAGATAACATCAATCACTTAAAGTGAACAATTTGGTGGCATTTAGTACATTCACAGTGTTGTGCAAGCAGCACTTCTATCTAGTCCCAAACACTTCTATCACCCCTGAAGGTAAACCCTATGCCCATTAAGCAGTCACTCCCCATTCCTCTCCCAACCCCAATCTGCTTGCTTTCTCTACGGACTTGAAGTGGGAAGATTTTCAAAAGATGGGTTTCTCCCAGTTTCTAGTTCTTTAGTCAAGGCACTAAACTAGACTCATCCAGAATTTTTTTTTAAGGTTTATTTATTTGTGAGAGAGAGAGAGAGAGTATATGCGCACAAGCAGGGGGAGGGGCAGACTCCCCACTGTGTGCAGAGCCTGACACGGGAGCTCCCTCCCACGACCCTGAGATCATGACCTGAGCTGAAACCAAGAGTGGGGCCCTCAACCGACTGAGCCACCCAGGCACAACGAGACTCATCCGTAATCGAGGCACATTTGCCTCTGGCATACAGGAGCCAGATCTCGAATTCCGGTATCAACCTTTTCAGAGTATGTCCAGTTTCTTTATGTGTAAGCCTCAGTTTCCCCATCTGTGAAACAACCAACCTATTTCACAGGACCGTTTTGAAGATTAAAAGATAATCCCCCCAAAAAACCTAGCACTGCCCCACAGAAAATGGTCAAGGAATGGAAGCTGTCATATTTGCAGCTCTAGAAAAACGTCCACCTGAAAGGTATTAATATATATGTGAACTCGATATCTGCCCCGGTTACCACATAGGAAAATCTTTTTACAAATGCGATTTTCTAGGAAATCTGAAGAAAGGCTAATGCTGCACAGGAGTGGTTGGCATGCTTTTCAGTAGCACACGGACGACAACTTCGACCTCTGTTTGACCTTGGAAAGTTACTTCGCTTCTCTGAGCCTCCTCAGCCGTAGCATGGTGAAACCACCCACGTCAGAAGCTTGTCTTACTGAAACGTTAAGGGCAGGTCTCGTGAGCTGGTGCTTACCCTGGCTTCATCTTCCTTCTCTCCATGCATTCTCTGACCCCGAGCCTCCCCAGAGAATCTGTCAGTCCTCCTGTATGTTTATCACTTAAGCATTCAATGATACACTGATGTTATAGCAGGTGTTTTGCCCTCAAAGAGTTAAAATATAGCCTGGGAGAGAAGACTACTCTAGGTCAGGACCTAGCCAAATACCTGGTTGAAATATCCTGTTTGGACTGGATAATCTGTGTGTGTGGGGGGGGTGTGTGTGTGTTAATTAAGTTAGAATGTGTTTACCTGGGGTACACCTAGATTTTATTTTGCTAGAATCCCCACCACTTGCACCTTATTACAGAATATCTATTTTACTCTATTATCTGCCTGTTCTATAAATATCTGTGGCTTTTGTTTTTTTCTTCTCTTGACTGTGCCAAGCACACAAATGATGCCTACAAGGATGTTTACCGTGCCTCTTCCAAGACTATTCTGTGTTCATCTCAAATACTTATCAACTGGAGGGGATCCCGATGGTTACTCCCATGCTGGAACATAAAGGGAAGGGTCAAGTGAAACCAATTAGTCCATTAAAAAAAATTTTTTTTTTTTTTACTAAATCAGTCTTTTTAAAAATTAAATATTATTATTTTTTAAGACCCTGCTGCTGATGGAAAATACCGATCACCTACAGGCTGGACCTACAGATTCAACCACCAAGCAGATTAATACCTGCAGGAGGTAACAAGCCCCAGCCATGGAGTCCCTGCCTACCGCTCCCTCCTTGCCGATCCTTGAAGTTCATCAGACATTCAACTGGTGGCCCTACCCCTGAAACAGAGCCTAGTTCATTCAGAAACCATCTATCCGCCACTCATCCAGTACCTGAGACCAAAGGAGTCAACGTTCACAGTGAAAATTGAAGAGGTCTCGCGTGCAGTCCGCCTCCCCCAAAAGAGGCAGGAGAAGGAAAGAAAATCCCCCGCACCCCCCACGCCCCCATTCCTCCTTCTCTTCGTGCCTCCTAATAAGGAGGGTTTAAAGGTGTCCTTTAGAGACCCATGAGTGAGTGAGAGAGAGAGAGAGAGAGAGAGAGAGAGAGACACGGAGAGGGAGAGGGAGCGCTGACACGTGCCAGGGACCCGGCAGGCTCCTGATGGGCTGAAGCCTGGGGTGAGGGTGCCCCTCGGCCCCTGCCCCGTGCTCACCAGACCCCTTGCTCAATCGCCCGCCCCCAGGACGCTCCCCTTACCCTGAGAGGGGGGTGCATCTCTCGGGGCTTCCTGCGAGTGGGGCTTCCTGGCTCCGGCTCCTTCCTGGCCCGGAACGCCTGGCCCTCTTCCCTCGCCCCCGGCCCCCGGCTCGGGCTCCGGCTCCTCCAGGGCCAGGCTGGCCTCAGAGCATCCCCGCAGGCAGACGGCCCGGCTGCGAGCGTCCCCGCGGTGGCCTGCCCGAGCCGCCGCCTCAGGCCATGGCCCGGCTTGTAACGTGCTCGGGGACCTCACTTCCTGGTTTTTCTTTCACAACTGAAAGTGGAAGCCGCTCTGGCCAGGAGGGGAGAAGCCGCCCAAGCCGCCCTGGCTCCTTTTCAAAGCCTTAACCCTAGCCCCTGGGGCTGACTCCGCAGCCAGCCGGCATCCCACCGTTCACCTTTGGCTCCCGGGTCTCACTGCCTTGCAACCGAGACGGAACAGACTCAAGTGCCTGGAGGAGCCCCGGGCAGACCCCCTGCCCCCGCACCAGGGAGGGGACACGGCTCCCCCCCTCACCTCCCTCCCGATGGTGGGGCCCCGGCCGCCCGGGGTCACCCTCCTCCAACCCACCTGTGCTCCCCCCCACCTGCCTCAGTCCCCAGGCACTTCCAGGAGAGCCAACAAAACAAGCAAGTCGGGAAAGGCAGGGACACAGACCGAGAGCCTGTGTTCTTTTCCTTGAACACATCAGCCCATCCTTTTCGTACCTCAAAATATACACCACAAATCTAGTCTGCTGCCTCCTTCACCTCCCCAAATTAAAACTGGGAACTTCTGAAAGGGCTACAACAGGCACATACACCATGCCCTTCTCACAGCTTCTGGAAAACCCACTGTACCCACGTGAGCCAGGAACAGGAAAAGGGAAACCACTTCTTTGTGTTATTATGAAAATTGTTCTAAATGTGTAGACCCCCCAAAAAGGTCCTGGAGATTGGTCTACAGGATATCAGGACTTTCAGTAGTCCCACCGAACTTGCCCAAGGCTGGGGCCTCAGAAGGGCATGGGAGCTTCCATGCCTGGATTTGGAGGCAGAAATTCTGAGTTCTCCTGCTCCTTCCTGCCCACCCCCTCACGGACACCCCAGAATTAAGTAACACTTTCTCCAGCCTCAGTCCTTTCAAGAAGGCTTACGTTAAATTCAGCATGAACCTGGCCTTTTACCAGAGCTAGGTTAGGATTTGTTCTCTCTACAGAGAGGAGATCCTAAAAGCCTCCAAACCAAAGGAAAAAAAAAAAAAAGCCACGGTGAGCTATGTTGCAATCTCAGAGAACAGGAGCTGATCCCTTGGCCTCACAGCAGCCCACTTTAGACATGGAAGAAAGACCAAGTATGAGAAGAGGAGGTTAGCCACCCTGCCGATCTATCTCCTGGGTCATCTCACAGCTGGAGGGACCCCTGGCTTTGCTTAGTTTGGGGAGCTCATTCCTTCCAGAAGCAGCTCGCTCCAGCAGAGAGCAGAATAGGTGTCAAGTCTGAGCTGTTCTGATACCCTGAGTGCTGGCTTCTTTTACCAGCTGGATGAAGAGCTAAGGGCCGGAGGAGCCTCCCCGCCACCTTCCCCCCGTTTTTTTGTTTTTTGTGTTTTTTTGTTTTTACAATTTTCCTCCTTGATTTGATGCTCAAGTTCAGAAGTGCCTCCATCATTTAAAAATTCTGCAGAGTTGCCTTCCTACTCAATCCTAGGTGCACACAAGTGATGCTCCCAAGATTTTAAGAAGTAACAGGAGGCTTTGGCAACACACAGGAATTCTGGATGATGCAGCAGCAGCCTAGAGTGACAGACTGACTGGGACTCTCATCCGACCCGAAGCACCACCTCCTAGGTAGGTCGCCCAGGCCATGCTGTTTCATAGCCCAGAGACACTTTATTTGTCTATGGAATGGGAATGACACCAGCTGACTTATAGAAGATAACATAGGTCACACACCTGGTCCAGACCCCAGCGCCCAAGACAAGGTCTGCCAAGGATTCTCTTCCCCTCATCCCTTCCAAATGGGATTCGCCGCCATCAGCCCCTGGCAAATAGCCTTTATAACCATCCTGAGAAAGTTTTGAATGGAAGGTGGAGACACACAGCTCGGCCCCGTCTATAACCTTTAAGGCTTTTACCTCCGTTTCAGTTCCTTTTAGTGAAATTAACAACTTTCTCTCCCAAATCTACCCCGTGCCAGCATTCACACAGCCCCGATGTCTCCACTCCCTTTCCAACTGGTTTCTGCTTCGCTCCACACAAGTCAGCGGAGATGATTACTCACCCAGGTGTAATCTCGTGTTGGAAAAGAGCCCTTCGACCAAGAAGGCCCCATCCTTAGCTGACCCGTAGATGTATAGAGTGGGGAGCGTTCCTGCAGCTTACCTTGTAAGAACACACTCACTTGCTGCGTCCAGGCAATGCCCCCCTCACAGCTGACTGCACTGGCTCATTCAGACAGCTCTGCTCCTTCCACAGCTCCTGCAACAAGGCCACCTCTGAAGCCAATGCGTCCCATCCCAAGAGTGACCCACAAGATTCCCTGGAACCTTTGAACCTGTTGCAATAGAGGTTCAAAGGTAGAAGTTACCTGTTCAAACACATGGAGGGAGTAACCTCCAACAGTGACAAGTGTAGAATTTGGCAAAAGGTTAAAACAGAGATTGTTATGCAAGGGCTGAGGAGAAGGAAGAAGAAGAAATGACAGCCCTCTGCTCCAAAACCTAACGTTTAATAAGCAAAACCCTTGTAAAGCCCATTCCTCAGGGGAAAGGAGGTAGACAGACAAGGCTTTGCATCTGCCTTTGGGACAGAATCCCTGAGACTGTGATAGGGAGAGGAGGGTCTAGCTAATGAAGAGGGAAAACTTGCTTCTCAAGGTTGAGAGCAACATGGGAAGCCCCTTTGATTGGTTCAAGCTATAACTTTAAGAATCAGACAAGCAGAGGTCTGCCTTTCAAGATCAGGCTTCTTCTGGAAGGGGCCAGTGACGCTTCCAGAATGAGAACATTTCCAAGACAGTGAAATAAGGCAAATCATTCTAACATCTAGTCTGAGGGACGAGCCTACCTGGGTGGTATTTAGAATGCAGAGTCACGGAGGCAGTGCGCACCTCCCGTGGCTAAACAAGGCCCTTGAGGAAGCACGTTGCTATTACATCACTGTCCAACCTCTGCTGCTCTCTCTTTCCATTTTTTAAAAAGATTTTATTTATTTTAGAGAGAGAGAGAGAGAATGTGAGTGGGGGGAGGAGCAGAGGGAGGGGAAAAGAATCTCAGGCAGACTTCATGCTGAGTGCGGAGCCCAATGCCAGGCTCTGCCTCACGACCCTGAGCCCATGACCTGAGCCGAAACCAAGAGTCAGATGCTTAACTGACTGAGCAACCCAGGCGCCCCTCTCTCTTTCCATGCTGAGGTCACTGGTCACCATTCTTGGTTCTCAAATCTTTTTTTTTTTTTTAAAGATTTTATTTATTTATTTGACAGAGGGAGAGACAGCCAGCGAGAGAGGGAACACAAAGCAGGGGGAGTGGGAGAGGAAGAAGCAGGCTCCTAGCGGAGGAGCCTGATGTGGGGCTCGATCCCAGAACGCCGGGATCGTGCCCTGAGCCGAAGGCAGACACCTAACAACTGAGCCACCCAGGTGCCCCTTGGTTCTCAAATCTTGAAGACTTCAGGGCACTATTACTACACAAAAAGGAGACAGAAGCAGCTCAGAGATTGTGCTCAATTTCTGTGTTACAGGTGAGGGCACCAGACCCTTTCAGGTGAAGGAAATCACCCAGAATTAGAAAACTGGTTCGTTGTGAAAGTGATGCCTGCCCGCGGCCCCAGACAGTCACCTCAGTGCCTTTGCCCCGTTATGGTTCTGCCTTATTGGTATGTGCTCCTTGAGCCACCAGCAGACTTCAGACCCTTAACAGCTTTCTGTGTCCTGGACTGGCAGAAATGTGTGGCAATGCTGCGCTGGGTTTCTTCTTACTGTATTCAACCAGTCAGCCAATAACTTCAAGATCAGAAGCCAATGCCTAGTCCTGTGGACTCCTGTGTGAGGGAGCGGCTACCACATCAGGTGTTAGTAGGCCAGATTCGCATCCAGGTCTTAGTGCCTTAACTCTTTAGAGTCACTTCATGGCACACAGCCCTAGTCCTGCCTCAGTACGTGAAGGAAGAGGGCTTTCTAAGAAATAACTAAAGAACATTCAGTTCAATGAGAACTGGGGGCGTCAGTTGGACTCATCGGACTAGACTCCTGCCACACTGTGTTCATTAACGACCTATTAATGCTATACCCGCTAGAGAGCAAGACACTCCAAACCAGTGGTTCGCAGAGTTTAGCAAACATCCCAGGCCCCTGGAGAGCTTATTACAACACAGATTTATGGGCTGGTGCCAGAGCTTATGATTCACAAAGGCTGAGAGTCTGCATTTCTAGCAGTTCCAGGTAATGTGCCCGCTGCTGGTGTTGGAACCACACAAGGACCACCATCGCACAGAGCAGCCACTCTGCCTCCCATGAGCCCAACTGCTGGAATGCCAGAAGGGACTGTGGTTGGGGTGGTCTTGGCTATGGAGACGCTGCAGTTGGGAGGACAGCTGGGCCCAGAGTAGAACTCATTGTGTGCTCTAGAAGAGAGGTGCTCCTCGAGACCAGTAGGCAGGCTAGTCCCAGAGGGGAGCTTTGGCCACACCAGGAGGGACTGCCACTCCCTGCCTCACTTCTTACGTACAGGTAGGTCAAAGCCACGTGGCGTCACACCTAGACAACCCATGTGGGTGTGAGTTGAGTGTACAGGGAGCGTCACCTGATCCAACGACCATAACTTTATTCTTAAGGGTACCTGAGACAGTAAAATGTGAGGCAGATGGAGCAGGGACTGAGTAGGAGAGGGGAGTCCAGAAGCCAGGTCTCCAGTGCCCCCGTGGCACCCCATCTCTTGGTAAACCATTGTTTTCTATAGCGTCTCTCTTCAAAACAAAACAAAACAAAACAAAACAAAACAAAACAAAAAACAAAATAACATGTGAAATAAGGCTTCTTTATAACACGTGCTCTTAGCCTGTTTCGACTGCTAATCCAAGTCTTTAGAAGTCAGGCAATACGACCCGAGGAGAAAGAGCAGAATCCTAGCGCTATCGGGCTGAATCTACCCGTGTTAACATAGTAGTGATGGCTCAGAGAGGAAGGAGGCGAGACAGTCCTCTCTAGAGGTGGCTGTATAGCAGGACAGACATTGTGATGGCATAGAGTGGGCACAAATGAATCTGTGAGGGACTGACCTTTAGCTTCCCACATGGCAGAGCTGACTTTGAAGTTTACCCTTCTACTGAGATGTGAAAAGGAAGGGGCAAAGTTCCTTAAACTCTTAACAGGGTGCCATAATTGGTCATTCCAACTATCAGGATTCCATACCCACCCTTCCCTTGGTTATCTGATGTTTCAAAAGGATTATGGCACTCAAAGTACACCTTTCCAGGTAGCAAGCTACGGTTCTCCTGCCAACTCCTTTCAGAAGACCTTCAGGGGGATCAGGAACATTACCGAGCACTTCCCACATGAAGGTGCTGTCCTAAGAGCTTAGTCTGCAGTATCTCATTCAATCTCACTGCGTCCCCATGAAGGGGAGTTATTATTCCGAAGAAAGCTAAGAGAGGCCAATTAACTTGCCCAAGGCATGAGGCTCATAGCTGGCAGAGTCTCAGAGTCAGATTTTAAACTGGGGTAGCCTTGAGTCCAGAGCTTAAGCACGTATCTATGAGTATGATCCATTCTACGAACCCCCATCTTGTGCATTTATATGTATATATAAGTATTTATCTTGGGATCTTTCAATGGCCTCTCAAAGAAAATGGAGAACCGTTGTCTTAGAGGAAGGAGGACACAATGCCAGCCATATGGATATGATACCAAGGGTGGAAGGACAGCTACTTTTTCCCCTCCTCAGAAGGGCTTTGCATCTGCCTGGATATCCTTCCTGCCACGGAGATCATTTCCCACACAGCGCCTCACTGCACTCAACTAGAGGGGGCCAATGCACCATAGATCCAGCTGTGCTACCCTCAGGTCTGTCTGCTTAGTTGTCTGCTGTGCCGTGAGTACCCACGGCTCTGCGCTGGGCCCGCTGTCAATCCCGCACCATGGGACTTCGCAACACGTGTGGGGGGGAACTGGCCCCCAGCTCAGTGCTAGAGCAGTTCATTTTTTCTCAGCTTGGGGCATGGACAGCAACAGCTTGGGCACCCAGGCTCTTGAGGCCACTTGCTCATTCTTTGTGGGAAGGAAGTGTTACTCAAGCACAGGCACTCGGTTGACGAGAACAGTGTTTGCATAGATTGCAGTACAAAGTTTTCCCTATCCCCACATACGCCACCCCTCCCCCCCCCAACAACACACACAGAGCAAACTGCCTTGTAGACTGAGATCTGAACTTTTTGACTGGCAAGACATAGTGCACGATGGGCCATGACAGGCTGACCCTCAGCCCTCACAGTGGCTGGGTATGCTTGTGAACAGCCTCCTCCAGGCCAGTGTCTCATATAAATACCCTTACTCTCAGGTTCATGATGTCAGCAAGGTTGGAACACAGTGACACAGGCAACTTGCTCGTTTGTCAGCAAGAGCTTTCCAAGAGCACTAAGAATCAGATGGAAAGTGGAAAGATCCCTGAGAGAGGGGTCAGCTCTAAATTCCCAGAGCCCTCAACAACCCCGTAAAGATCATCACTATTTCCCAGTAGGTTAGAAAGGTAGCTCAGAAGATGAAGATCTGAGCTGTCCCATACTCTAACCAGGAGCCACATGTGGCTACTGAGCACTGGAAAGGGAGCAAGTCCACATTTAGATGTGTACAAAACACACACCAATGTTTGGAGACTTAGCATGAAGAAAATAGCATCATATCTCAGTTTTTAAAATATTGATTACATGTTGAAGTGATAACATCTATGATTCACTAGTTAAGTAATTCTCCTTGCTCCTTTTCCTCTTATAAATACGTCTGCTGAAAAATTCTAAAATTACGTATGTGACTTGCATCGTATTTTTCTTAGACAACACTGATTTAGACCAAAGGTCCTCAGCCTTAACACCTCTAGAAAATAAACAAAAGGTGTTGTCACCCAGTGGCAGCAGGGAACAAGTCATAACTGCTCTGGAAGAACTTGAAGACAGCAAGGTCTTTCATCTGAACCTCCGGTTTCCATAGCATCTATTCAACAGAGGTAATGACCTTGACTGAGGCAACAGTCCGGTATCATAAAACTGTTATCACTCCCTGGCTGGTGCCCCAGGCCAGGAACCGCCCTGCGTGTTCTACCTGCATCTGTTTCTCCATCTAATCCTTGCGGGAGCTCATCACGGTAATCAGAAATAAGGAAACTGAGGTTTAGACACTGCACAACGTGTCCAAGTCAGCTTAAATTTCACTCCAAACCAGTGCTCCCAACCATCTTGGTACATGTCCCCCAGGAGAATGAGCGAGGACACGCGGATGGGGGCATCAAGACCTTGGGGGGCATGCCAACACCTTCTCCCTCAGCATGCTTTAAGGACATGGTCCTCTGCTTTGCAGGCTTGGTTCACTGGGCTCACAGCATGAGAGCACAACCCTGAGATCCTGGCTAGAGAGCTATTTGGGAACTTTTCACATGAGTGGAGCGGAAATACCAGGAAGTGGGAGGGGTTCTGGTCTCTCCAGACAAGAAGCTGAAGAGGGTGGAGGAGTCAGAAGGGACATCCTGCCTCTCTTTAGATGGTTACACACCAGAGAGAAGCTGTTCAGATGACAAGATTGATGCCACACAGGCCCCTGATTGGATGGAGAAGCAGATCATGCTTATGGGTTAAAAGTGTATACTCACCAGAGAAAGACGTATTAAGGCAAGGGCCTTTGTTTGCTCAGTGTTTGGGACACTGTGGCAACAAAGGTTTTCTTGGAAAACTTAAAATGTTAGTGAGAGTGGCTTGGAAAGTAATTACATTACTTTTAATCATTTAGTATGTTTGATTACTGAACAGACAGCTGCCCCTCCTCTCCACTTTCTGGGTGTTTTTGCTCTGCATGCTAAGGCTTTACTGAAGGTCGGGAGCAGTCATCTGGGAGACGGGGTCAAAGACCACAAAATAATCATGCAGATCAGAAATATGGCATTCAAGTCTGGACCAAGCTACTAAACTTTAGGTTATACCTGTAGCCAGAAGAAAACTAGAAAGTATGGATTATGATCCCTAGATGGTGAGAAACACCGTTCAGGTGGCAAAGACCCATTCCTGGTGGAAACAGGTGTGAGAAAGAGCAACACATCACAGGCCAGAGGAAGAGTCTTTCAGCCTCCCAGGATAAATATCAGGTGTTGAAGTATGTAAGAGGTCATGTCCCCGTGAAAGGGGATTATTGGCCCCTCGCATAAACATTTTCAGAAACAAGACCACCGTGTTGTCATCAGAAAGTCAAGGGCAGTGCCCATCCTTGCCTTCTAGGTGTAGTCTGCATGGTCACCTAAAGGAGTGGCTTTAGGATCCAAGGAACCTGCTGTGTTTTAGTTCTAAGAAACACAATCTCCCCCCTTTACATAAGTTCAACCTTTACTTCACTTTCCTGGAGCTCTTCAAACATTCACTTACTAGAAGCTCTGCATTGATTGATGGCATCACCACTATTTGCAAGAGTAGAGAACACAACAGGGAAGTTTAAAGTTCACACCTGGACAGGTAGTAGCTGCCTTTTACTTGCTCTTACTAGGGGAGGGTTGGCACGAGGTGTATTACAGCTTCAGGGATGCTCCCTTTAGGGACCTGGAAGCAGGGCCTGGAAAGAAGCTTGCTGCCACCACCAAGCATGAAATACGTGGTTAGTTATGAATCTTCCAGAGACCCTAGGGTTTTAGGACAAGGCGCTGGTAAGGTCAAAGAGCTCTGCCCCTGCCATCTTTCCAATTCGTCAGTGAAAAAATGGAGGCTCAGATCCAGTCTTATTTACTTGGCCAAACCTGAGGTGGATGCCTTTTCCCAACACACACGAGGAGATGCGAGAGAGTGTGTGAGGACAGGGTGATGGCTGCCTCTCCCCCTGTCTTTCCTTCAAGGTGATTATGGGCTCATCTTGTACTTCAACACCTTTTTCTGCTTCTGGACAAGTTCAAATCCACACATTCTAAATCTTTTTTTTTTCTTTAAATATGATTAGGCTGCAGATTTACAAGCTGAAGGGAGGCAATTGGTGGTGGGGGAAGCAAGAGGGGAGGGAAGGCAGCTAGAAAAAAAGCCAGAGCTCTTACTAAAATTCTTTCACCCTGGATCAGCTCATCTTGTCTGATCCTGGATGTTGAGCAGCTGGGTCTGGGTCTCGTTTATGGCACAGGCTGGCCAGCACTGAGGAAACCATAAATCAGGCAGAAAGAGCCTTCCCTCTGTAATAATCTCTTCAGAAGACAGACGGGCTAAAGTGGTTATGAATCAGAGCACTACCCCACTGACATCGGGAACCAAACTCCATACCTCGGCTGGCCGTGAACAGGCTTCCAAACCATCATCGGACGCGACCACGTGGCCTCCCCCATCAACCACCATGACACTGGTAACTTTCAGGCAAAGAGTATCCTAGAAGGGAGGAGGGCTGGAGAAGCAAAGTGAAGAACAGCGCGCCCCCTCCCAGCCACCACAGTCCCTACAGAGCGCCACCACCCCCGCAGCTGCTTTTAACCTCAGGCCTTTCCACTCCAGCCAATCAAGCACTTCATACAAAGTGGGTGGCCCTGTAACTATGGCAACTTTTCTGGATGATGGATTGCCATCACCTGGACCACTGCATCTCTGTTGCTCTCCCCATCTGAGGGCAGTGGGGAAATGGCATCATTTCTTTGGCATCATCCAAAGAGAACAATTTTTAGTGGTTTGGTGTATATAATCTTTGCTATGCAGCCTGTGTGGCTTTTTAAGAAAATAAAAATGGAGGGGCACCTGGGTGGCTCAGTTGGTTAAGCATCTGCCTTCGACTCAGGTCATGATCCCAGGGTCCTGGGATGGAGTCCTGTGTCAGGCTCCCTGCTCAGTGGGAGACTGCTTCTCCCTTTCTTCCCTGCTTGTGCTTGCTCACTATCTCTGACCATCTCTCTCAAATAAATAAGATCTTTTTAAAAATCTTAAATAAAAATGGAATACTGCATGTGTCTTCTTTAAAAAAAAAGATTTATTTGAGAGAGAGAGACAGAGCAGGGGGAGGGGCAGAGGAGGAGAGAGTCTTAAGCGGACTCTGTGGTGAGTGCAGAGCCCAACGTGGGGCTCAGTCTCGCGACCCTGAGATCATGACCTGAGTGGAAATGGAGTCAGATGTTCAGCTGACCGCGCCACCCAGGGGCCCCAGCACATGTTGTTTTTATAGTGTGCTTCCTCACTTAAACCACTGTGACTATCTTTCCAAGTCAACAAATGTACATTTAAAATATTTTGAATGACTGCATAGTCCTCAATCATATGGATTCATGCCAGCTTATTTACCCAACCCCCTACTGTTGGACATAAAGTTTGTGTTTAATTTTTTTTAATTGAGATTTTTATTTTAACTGCAGTATAGTTACCATACAGTGTTATATTTGTTTCAGGTATACAGTTTATGTCTAATTTTTGACTGTGGTTAAATTTTATTGTATGATTTTATTGCCCGTTTCTACCTCTCCTTCTCCCTCTGCCCCTCACCCCGCTCGTGCTCGCTCCCTCTCTCTCTCACATAAATAAATAGAAACTTTAAAAAAAAAGAACACAAAAAGTACTCATACTGATTATGATTAATATGAATTTGCATGTTTAAAGGCCCATCACTGTGCTGGATCTGAGGATCCAAGGAGGGACACACACAGTCATCTTGGCCTCAGTGATTCTCAAAGAAAGTCTGTGAAAAGAATCTAAAATTATCTAGAGTGGGAGTGTAAGTTTTAAGAAGTTTGTAAATGGGAGGAGGAGAGTGGATGCAGAGCATGTAATGAGACATTGTTTCTTGAATCCTCGCTTTGGTATTACGACTGGTGCAATGATATACCCATTAAGGATGCTCTGTTATTGAGTTCCTGCTTAACGGGAAGCAGCGTTCTAAGGAATTACGTAATCTCACGATGTCTTTACAACATCCTTCTGAGAGGGGTGTTGTCATATTATTTTGAAACTGAGGAAATTAGGGCACTAATGTAACTAACTTACCCAGGGCCACATACATCCGGTAACCATTTGAGTCAAAAAGGTCCACGGAACTCTAACTATGGTTAGAGCATGGGAGTCTAGACTCAGATGATTTGCCAGTTTGACACTGAGCTGTCCTAGCAGGGGAGAGAGAGAATCTGTAGCTCGGTGAAGAACCAGTTATGATGAGTTTGGTTTGGAGAAAAGCCACCCCTCTAATTGACAGGTTTGGAAATAGCCTCTGAGGTAGGCAAGACCTAAGGCTCAGTAATCCCATGGAGGGGGGGAGGTTTGCTCTTGAAGGAACAAAACTAGAGGATGGATAGTCATTGGCTATTCTTTCCCTCCTCTCACTTTAGACTGTCTCAAAGTTTCTCAAACCTTAGCATACGTGGAGATACATGAGGGCCTGTTAAATGCAGATCTCTAGGGTAAACCCAAGACATTCTGGTTCAGAGGGTTTGCTAGGGGGCCCTTGAATCTATCCATCTGACCATCAGGAGAGACTGATGTAGGTGGTCTCTAGGTCAGGCTCTGAGAGCCATAGCAAGTCTACTGTGCTGAAATACATAATCCTGAGGTGAGTAGGAGAGGCCAGCCTCTTTCCTGCCAGTGAAATCCAGAAGAAAGCCCATGGTGGGGGGAAAGTGAACCCTTTATACTGAAGAGCATTTGCTCAGCTGGTGGCTGGGTCATCTTACTTGGGGATAGTGATGGCTTTGCAAGGGGCTTGCCATCCCTGTAATATTTCACGTAAAGTAATAGTTCATATGTAAAATATTATATCTGTAATATTTCATATGTAATTAATGAATAAAGAACTGTCTCCAGCTTTGACCTGAGCTGTGTAGAGGGAGAGTGAGTGTTTATCCATCAGTAACCTCTCCCTGGTGCCCTAAGCCTGGGTGAGGGGTACAGACTCTACCAGCTGTCAGTAAACCCCCTCACGGCCATCAGCTCACTTAATCTAGGAGAATTTCCTGTAAGATGGATTCAGCAGGTGATCATCATCATCATATGGTGATATCAGCATCATCGGTCATCACTATCGTTGTCGTCATCACCACCATCATCTAACATGGCAGAAATGGTTCTTTGCCCAGGCATTGTGCCAGGCACTGGATTGATTTCAATCCTCACCATGTCACTTTGGTGAAGATCCCTTTACAGTTTTACCCCCGTTTTAGGGATCAGGAAATGAAGGCGTAGAGAGGGGAAGTAACATGTCCCAGGTCCCACAATTTGTGGTGGAGTCAGAATTCCAGCCCAGGCCATCTGCTTACACTCAAGTGGTTCTCCTGATTTTTCCCTTACTAGTGAGGAGGGATCTGGGGATTAGGGGGATGGAGGTGGGTGTTATGTGACCTTCCCAGGACCATGAAGTTGGTCAGTGGTGTCACTGGATCCATTACCAGGGTCTTGCTAATTCCCTGCCCCAGCCTCTTTCTTCAAGACTGCAGTGTCTAGATGTGTGAGGACAGATTCTGAAAAGGGAAGGTTTTGGTTAATTAATGGCACTGAACAGAAAGCAAGCCGTGGTCCTCAGGGAACTCTGCACTATCATTAAAGCTGCTGGCATGAGTGGTCAGGAGCCTGAGCCTCTGAGTTCTGCAGTGATACAGGTGCCATCATGGCTCCCAGGATAGGTGCTGAGGCCTCGCTCAGGTCTGGGCTCTGTTTGAGGATCGAGGGCCATGCTGCCCACACAGCACTAGTTCTGACCCTCTTCCCCAGTATGCTGGTGACTTGGCTTGAGGCTGCTAACCTCACTGTGGGCTTCCAGCTCCCCTGGAACATCTCCCATCCGTTCAGTGTGCAAAGGCTGGGTGCAGGCCTTCAGATTGCCATGGACAAGATCAACTCAGAGACAGTGGACCTCGGAAGCTTCAGCTGGGAATTCACTTATACCAACTCAACTTGCAGCATCAAGGAGTCTCACATTATTCTCACCAATCAGGTCCAGAGACAACAGATTTCTGCTCTGTTTGGCCCAGCATGCCCAGAAGCAGCAGAGGTAGAGTAGAGCCTTCTAAACACTTTGGCTGGTTTGTACTGGCAGGGTTGGTTTTAAAGGTGATGGGACAGACTCGAATAATCTCTTGGCAAGGATGACATTGCTATAAATAGTAACTATGTAGGTTTGGGTACCATCTCTTTGAGATGTAATTAGACCATGTAATTAGAACAGTTAATATTCTCTTGAAAGAAAGCCTTTCAAATCAATAATTGCTAGTTCACTCACTAACTCATAGATAGATGTTCACTAACAAACTTGTCGACTGTTTGGACATGGTGCTGTTGTGTGTAGGCTCGTACTATTCACTTGAATGTTGTCAGCCACACGACTCAGGAAAATTAAGTAGAAAATGAATGCTTTGTTTCAAGCAGAAAAACATCATTTGTTTGTGTGGTGTTCCCTTTGCTGTGTGTAATAAATTATTCAGTGACGTTGAGGGTAAACGGGAAAGAGTGAAGTATGACAGATTGCAGTAAACTGGGGCAAGCAAAGAAGACAAACAAATGACTTGTACTGTTTAGTTAATGGGATTAGCTTTGTGGAAGTCCTTGGTATCTTGTGCTCTGAGAGGTGTGGATGCAAAGGCAGAACAGCAAAGAAATTTACAGCCCTCACTCTCAAAAATACTGCGCAACTCTCATTAGTGGTTACTATCAAATGAAGTTCACATTTGAACTTAGATCTTGGTCTCTTCTGGAATTTTTCTTTTGACACATTTCTAGTTGTCCAGAGCCTACCCATTCTTCAAAGTCAAGTTCAAATGCCATGGAGTCTTTCTTCACTCCTCTACCCTCACCCTTCAGATCCCTAATTCCCCAATCAGAAGTAATTTCTTACTTCTCTTAACTCCTGTAAGTCTATTGCCTATAAATACTGAAGGGTGTATTTAACTCTGAAGCTATTTTTATATGTCTTAGCTGCTATCATAATTGATCATAAGCTCCTTTAAGATCAACGTCTCCAAAGTTGGTTGTAAATAGTAGACTCCTAATGAAAAGTATTGAGAAGTGAATAAGGAACAAATCAGTCAATAAATGCTTTCCCTGGTTATTCTTGTCCTTTGAGGCTTTGCATCCTCCAGATGGATCCAAAACATTATCATCAATATTCCAAAAGAGAGGGTCCAGTATGACCCATAGGCTTACTTAATCCCAAGTTTACATAGATACCTTATGATAGGGTTTGAGTGTAGCGTAAACTGAATTATGGAAACTTTTTGGTTCCTTTCAAGGTTATTGGCTTGCTAGCCTCAGAGTGGAATATCCCTGTGTTTGACTTTTTTGGACAAACTGCAAAACTGGAGGACAACTTCTTATATGACACCTATGTGACACTTGTGCCACCCAGGTACAAAATTGGTGATGTGCTCCAGAGAAGTCTTCAGTACCTGGGCTGGAAACACATTGGGATGTTTGGGGGTCACTCTGGGACTTCCTCCTGGGATAGAGTGGGTGAATTGTGGAAGGTTGTAGAGAATGGACTCAAATCCCATTTCACCATCACGGTCAGTGTGAAATACACCAACAATGACCCAGCCTCCCTTCAGGAGAATCTTAGAGGCATGTCATTGGCTACCAGAAGTAAGTAGGAAAGAGTCTTCTGTTGCTTATGTTTAGAGAGACAGATAAAAAAAGCAGATTGTTTGAAAAAAAAAAAGCAACTAAGAACTCTTCATTTTTCTATGGATGTAAGAAGCAGAAGGAAAAAGGGTGCAAAATTGATGATACGTAAAAGCATCACCAACAACAAGGTTTTTTTTTTTTTAATCTAACATGAAATCCCTGATGCTATAGTGTTATGATGCACAGAGTAGGTTCTGGAAGCATCTTCCAGCTGGGCTGGGTCCTTCATTTGGGTTATTGTTTAGAGCATGGGCTCTGGAGATCACCAGCCCCTGACACTACCTAGCGGTATTCTCTTGAGCAAGTACATTAACCTCCCTGTGCCTCAGATGCTGTCCCTGTGCCTCAGGTGCCGTCCCTGTGCCTCAGGCGCCATCCCTGTGCCTCAGATACCGTCCCTGTGCCTCAGATACCGTCCCTGTGAAATGAAGACCGTCATCCTCTCTACCTCATAGAATGGTGAGGATTAACTAAAGTCAGGCCTGTGAAGTGCTAAACATAACAGCTGGTCAGCATGAGATAGCAATTCTTCTTCTTGCGGTACTGGAGGCTCTCCTTTCTAGCATGAATTAGTAACTGACTCCTTTCTGTTCTTCAAATAGATTAAGCCCTTTATGGCCCTTATGGCCTTGGGACTTGGGAACTTGCTGATTCCTTGGCCTGGCGTGCTACCTGCCATTCCACCCCATCCCACCCCACCCAGCACTCTTTCTGTGGGGAGCTTCTTCTTATCCTTCCAGACTCAGCCCAGAGCCCACCTCGTCCAAGGGTCCTTTTCTGACTTCCTGATGCGGAGCTGTACCCCCCCCCACACACACACATTAGTATCAGAGCATCCTTTCCTCCTCCCTAATTAGAATCTTCCATGCTCTCTTTAATGTCTTCACTTGTATGCTGTGTGGCTGTCAGCTTCCTGAGGGGACGGGTCTTCTCTCTCGTCAACGGCTATATCCTATGCTTAGCAGGTGCCTGACACACAGTTGGGACTCAAATAAGCAGACTATCATTTACCTCATTTAAAAAATAAATCACTGCTTTGGTAGGGTGTCCTCAAAATGCATGCTGCTGTGTTTGGAGGGAAGAAAAGCGGGATGGCCTCTTCCTCCTCCCCACCCCCCGCCCCATCCAGACTCAGAGGGTCTGAATGCTGCCGATTCTGGCATCTGCGAACTCCTCCTCACTGCTGTGTGGCTGATAAGTCACAGGCCAGATCTGCTGCTCTGAGTGAATTCAATGAAGAAAGTAGGGCACAGAAGTGGCCCCCAACTTTTTTGGCTTGTACTTTGAGAGAGCCCCGCAGTGAGGACTTCGGGGCTGCAGGGCAAAAGCGGCCAGCCTGTGGGCTGTGGGCGCGTTTCAGGAAATGTCCATGCCGGGGACAGGGCAGGCATTCCCGTTTCCTCAAGCATGCTCAAGGAAAGAGAAAGTTCAGGTCTCATTTGTGGCTTCAAGCCACGCTTTCTAAAAAGCGTGTGTGTGTGTGTGTGTGTGTGTGTGTACGTGAGCATGCGCCATCGACTGACTTTGTTCCCTCTTCTTAGTTAACATCTTAATCTGCAGCTCAGAGGATGCAAAAACTATCCTGCTGCCTGCAGAGAACCTGGGACTCAGCCCAGGGGAATTCCTCTTCAGTATTGTGCAGTGGACGGACGTGGGTGCTGATAAGCCCTCAGTGACCCCCACAGTAAGAAGTAATAATTGGGGCACCTGGGTGGCTCGGTCAATTGAGTGTCTGACTCTTGGTTTTATCTCAGGTCATGATCTCAGGGTCCTGGGATCGAGCCCCACACTGGGCTCTTTGCTCAGCGGGGAGTCTGCTTGAGACTCTGTCTCTCCCTCTGCCCCTCCCCCCACTCACATTGTCTGTTGTTCACTCTCTCTCTTAAATACATAAAATCTTTAAAAAAAAAAAAAAGAAGTAACAAGTAAGGAACACTTGCTATGTGCCAGATGCATTAGCTCACTGGATACTCACTACAACCCTATCAGCCAGGCACCCTTAGGTCCTCACTTTATGATTGGGACACTGAAATGGAACAGAGAGAGCTTACCCAGAGTTCTTCTGCATAGTGAGTGAGAGGTCCTTGTTGGAGCCCCCGCTAAGGCCTGGAAAGACCAACGTAGTGGTCCCGTACAGCAATTCTTAGGTGGTTTGGTTCGTGTGGTGATGATCGGGAGGGCTGAATGTACCATGTACCTCCTCTAAGTTCCTATACGTACACATATGACTTGTACTGTTGCACTCAGTCTTCCGAGAGCCCCATGAAGCAGATATTCCAAACTCGATTTACACTATCGTGGCACTCATTTCCAACAGCCTTGGAAGGCAGACGTTATTCACATTCCAGACAAAGAACCAGAGGCTCAGATAACTAAGGTACTTTACCCAAGAGCTCAGAGGTCCCGAGTGGCATAGCTGGTCCTCCAAACTGGGTCTTTCGAACACTGGGACTGAGCCCTTTGCCCCAACAGCTCTGCCTTATCGGCAAGCCCCACCGTGAGCACTTCGTATACTGAATGAAACCCACTTTAGCTCACACCGCCCCACAGGGAGATATTTTTTATTGCCCTCATTTTATAGATGAGGAAACTGAGTCCCTGAGGGCTGAAATACCTTGCCTGAGACCATGTGACTAGTAGGAGGGAGAGCTAGTATTTGAACCCACATAGGCTGGCCTCAGTGCTGTGCATCTAACCAGCACATCCCACTCACAGGCTTCTAAAAAACGACACGTACATTTAGCTATGGACACGCTGTAGAAGTTTTACAGCAGTTATATCTTTCTAAAGTGAACTTGGTTTGTTGTATTTTATTTATTTTTTTAAAGATTTATTTATTTATTTGAGAGAGAGAGCATGAGTGAGGAGAGAGGCAACAGGACAGAATCTTCAAGCAGATTCCCCACTGAGTGGGGAGCCCAACGCAGGGCTCAATCCCATGACCCATGAGATCATGACCTGAGCCGAACCAAGAGTCAGACGCTTACCAGACTGAGCCACCCACGTGCCCCATAAAGTGAGCTTGCTTTATATAAGCATGAGCTAAAATGAAGCAACGGGGAGTAAAGAAAAATGTATAACAATGTTCTGGAGTTCTTATATCTTTTTGTCAAGAAGTATTTTGGATTGCCCAAAGTATCAGATTTCTCTGGGCAGCCAGTTGGAATTCTAAACCAGACTTCCCAAAACATCCCCTGCCTCCCTTTGTTATTGCTGGCCACTCCTTTCTCTTTGCTGCTGTCACCTCTGCCTGCAGCCAGATGAGGAGAGGCTGGGCCAGGTCTTAGTACTGGCAGGGAAGCCTTCAACCACCTCGTCATTTCCCCCCCTCCCAAGCCTCCATAATCACATTCCAACTGGCTTGCAGGGGCAGAAAGCTTAGAGAACTAAAAATATACCACACAACCTCCATGCAATTGAATTCACTCTGCTTTAAAAAAAAAAAAAAGAATAACATAAATTCATTCTATAAAATATTCCCAGTATAGGCTTAGGTGGGGAAAAAATATCAAGGTGCAGAACAGCATTACAGTGTGATACTATTTGTGTAAAATGCACACACATGTACATACACACTCCTGTGTACAGGCCTAGAATGGTTGGATACCTCTCAGCACGGACAGGACGGAGCCATCGGGATATCGGGAAAGGCCTTGTGTACTTCATGCATACAGACAGATAATGAGTGGGCGTTAATTTCATAATAGTAATAATACAGATAATGACCCTAACAAACCACTGAAGCCACAGTCCAGAAAACTGAGAATCCACCGTCCTCAATTTTTCAAGCGTTTGCCACCCATGACTAGAAGGCAAGCTTCTGCACCTCAGCTGCTTGAAACCCCAGGTAAGCTTTTCTTCTTTATGATTATTTTTTGGCTTCCATCCCACTGCTTCAGTGCTGGCTCAAAAATGTGGACCTAGTATGGCAGGCCTTCCAGAGTCCTTGTGTTTCCGAGGATAACGATGAAGAGATTCAAATTTGACATTGTCTTTAAGCAGTTCTGTTGAACAGGGGTATTTCCTACATATGGCGAAATTTACTTCATTGTGTTTTAGGACAGCTTTTGGAAGGAAGTATTGACAAATCAGAAGGTGACACGCTTCCCCGCTGTCTACCAGTCAGTGTTTCTCATAGCCCTGGACTCCTATGGAGAAGGCCCTGGAGATGAAGGCTTCGGAAACAAGTCTACCAAAGGCTGAGGGGGCCACCCTTCTTCAGCTCCATCTCCGCGGAGGAGCAGGTCTGGTGCAGGGCCTTCCTGCACAGCGCCCGGCCCCCTTCTTGGAGGATATTTGTGTTTGGCTCTGATAGTCTCCCTCTTATTTCCCCTCTGCTTGCCCCACTCCCCTAACACACACACACACACACACACACACACACACACTACATGCACACACACACACGCACACACACACGTACTTTCTCATCTTCCACCGCCCACAATAAATGGTAGTCTGATGCCATCTTATGAAATATGCACCCCAGCATCACAGAGGACAAAGGTTGCTAGGTGAAATGTCAATGGTCTTTGGAGTTAGAGACCTGGCCTCCCATTCCAGTTCTGTTATTTACTAAGTGCGGGCCTTGAGGAGGGAATTGCTTAACCTCCCCACACATCTGTCTCTTCACCTGAAAAATGAGATTCCTGAGGACATCTGCCACTGGGCTGTGGTTTTGAGTATCTAATAATCCAGTGCATAGAAGTAGCAAAAGAGGGACCAGCAAACTCAGACCACGCCAATTCCCTCTCCTGGCAGGATGCCAGGACCAGGAACCAGATGGAGGGATCAGAGATGTGGAGCTAGGACAGGTCAAGGCAAGCAGAGGGAGAAGACAGTCAGGAGAGAGATCGGTAGCCAGTGGTGATCCCTGTGTGGGATGGCGGGGCCAATGTCTGATCCCCACAGAGAATTTTTTACAGAGCCCCCATTGCCTGAGCCGGAGACACTCCAGGGTAGGGCTGAGCACACCTGGAACGTGATGATGGGTCACTGATGACACAGGTTTCCATTAGGAACAAGGTGGCCCATTGTGGATCCTAACACATAAGATGATCAACCAATAAATATCCGGGGAGTCATCTACTAAGTGTTAGCTCTGTATCAGGTTCTATGGGGAAGACAGTGCCTAGTCCTTAGTAGGCATTTGTATTTTTGTTGACTGAATGAATAGAAGAGAACAGATACTGAAGACCTACTATGTGCTTGGCAGTGCGAATGGTAGTACACCTTTGTACCTCATTTAACTATCATACTCACTGTGACAGTGGCTTTCTCCTCCTTTTGTGAATAAGTTAGGTGAGACTCAGAGAGATTCAGAGAGGCTATGGAACTCACAGCACCTCTCCCAGCCAGTAAAGCAGCCCGGCCAGCCTGGCTCCAAACTCTGCCCTCTTCCAATTAAACCATACTCTCTCCCACGCAGGGCGTAAAGAGGTACTCCTAAATCACGTGATCTAATTGGGACACTGAGGCCCGGGCAGGTGGGGGGGCCCTCCTCCCCCTGGGGACTGAGGGAGACCAGGCGTGGGTGAGGTGGTGAAGAGGCTGGAGAGTGAGCGCTCCCTGCCTTCGCCTCCCTCGCTGAAGGTGAGCCCGTACGCGGCCTACATCCTGCGCTACGCACAGCCGGCCAGGGCCGAGGCCGGGTGAGAGTGCCCGCCGCATGGTGAGTGGCTTGCCCATGGCCGGCTCTCTCAGCTCGGGCCTGCTGCACCTGCCGGTGGGGCCTTGACATGCTGGGCGCATGGCTCGAGGCCTGCCTCCCTGAGTCATGGGATCCCTCCGAGGGAGACCCGTCCTCCCCAGGGGCTGGTGGAGGTTCAGTCCCCCAGCTACCAGGGGCCACTCTTCTGCTCTGTCCAGAAGGCTGCCGGGACCAGTGGAAGGGGCATCTGGGGCACATGACCCCCTGGCCACCACTGCAGAATATCCCTCCCACAGCTCCTTTCGAACCGATTCTGTCAAGAATAAAATTCAAGGCTGTGAGGTCACGGCCAGGATCCTTCCCATCCTGCGCCCTGATGGGGGTGCTGGGCCTGATTCAAGACTATGGACCTTTAACGGTGGGTCCCCCCAACTCTGGCTTTCCTCCTGTGGGGAGGATAGGCTTGGCAGTGAACCACCCTGCGTGCTGACCAACCACTACCACCTTTCTAGACTCCAATTTTCTCATTTCTAAGACAGAGATCCTACCTCCTGCCACAGAGAGTAATCACCGCCAGAACTGTTGGCGGGCTTACCTTACACCAAGCTGGGTGCCAAGAGCTTCTGCAGGCTATCTTGTTTAATCCTCCCATAACCCATGAGGCAGTACTATTACTATCTGGATTATATTATCCAGGTGAGTAAACCCAGGGCAGAAAGGTTATGTCCTTGCCCTAGGCGACAAGGTCATTAGAAGGTGGAGCCAGAAATCATACTAAGGTCTGCCTTTGTCTAGGGGCTCAGGTTCTCACTGTTGGGTTAACACTGAGATGTAGTTGAGACATAATAGGTGCTTTGCACGTAGTATGTGCTCATTAAATGCTAGCTCTTTGTGGTTTCTTTGGCTTATCACTCACTTAATAAATCACAGCCTAAACTTTGTCCTGAGGCTTAAAGAGGACAACCAAGGCCTACTGTTTGGAATTTTCACAGACTCAGTTCATGTACGCTCTATCAACTCCTTTTCTAAGTGGAAATATTAACTGGCTTCCTTCCCTCCTTTTCCTTATGACCATGAAGTATTTGCTTTAAAAAAAAAAGGAGGTGGGGGGGGAGTTAGGGAGGGGTTGTGTGTCTTTCTGCTCCTGTTTTATCCCTTTTGCCAGGTCAGTTTATTTCCTCTTTCCTGCCCTTTTAGAAATTCCTAATGCTAGAATTAGGAGAGGGTGTGAGGGCCAGCATGAGAGAGCCCAGGGCATGTCCCCTGGGGTTCTGGGGTGCTGGGCTTTCAAGGACTCAAGGCTGGATGCCCCTTCCAAACTGGCTTCTGTTCTCTTCTGTGCCAGAGGACTGGCCCTTGACAGAGTCAAGATACAAGTCTCTCCTTCTTGTATTCATTTCTGCCACAAAGGGACCCTTCCATGAGTTAGATCATCTGCAGGTGAATTTGGAGAGTCTAGGTGAGGTGCTGAAATCAGATGGGTCACCAAATGTTTTTCTTTTTTAAAATATTTTAATTTATTTATTTGAGAGAGCGAGAGAGAGCACAAGCGGGGTGAGGGGCAGAGGGAGAAGCAGGCTCTCCACTGAGCAGGGAGTCCGACATGGGGCGCGATCCCAGGACTCCGGGATCAGGACCTGGGCTGAAGGTAGATGCTTCACTGACTGAGCCACCCAGGCGCCCCCCCTGCCCCCGCCAAATATTCAATTAAGAGACCAAGGTCTACTTCTTGCAAATGACATGCATGTTTTATTCGCCCCTGCTATGTCTAATGTAGAGACCGAGTAAAATCAACCAAATGGGCCCTGACTTTTAATTGTCTTTTTTTTTTTTTAAAGACCCCTGAGGAATGTCTCCACGATTCGTCGGCCCCATCGCTCCTTTCCTGAAGACAGACCCAGCTGCGGATTTTCTAATGAGCTCTGTGAACCCACACCTGCTTCTACAGGTCAGTGCAGGTGCTCCGAGAAGGCAGCAGGTGGGGATTCTCCACGGGAGGGTGTCTCAAGAGCAGTGGCGCTTCTGACATTTTGGGCAGGATGCTTTTTGTGTGGGGATATGTCCCGTGCACTGTGGGCCTCAGCAGCGTCCCGGGCCTCCCCCCATTACACGCCAGCAACACCGTCTAGATGCAGCGCCCAAATCCCCAGCATCGCCTGCCTCCCCTGTGGAGAACCTCAGCTCTGAGGAAACCTGGCTCCTGGGATGTGAGTCTCAGGGACTTCATTTCTAAGGAGTTAGAAAGAGTCTGAACAGGGGAGTGTTGCCTGGTGTTTCGGAGCCCAGCCCTGGAGTTAGATGGATCATAACTGAGAGCCACTCTAAGGAGAGCACATAGTAAATGTTCAGTAGAAGTGGTACTCATCACCCTTCTCTACAATAGATGTTTCTATACAAAGGGGCAGGTGAGTGTAGTTGCCATGGGAACTGGAGGGGAGGCCAGAAAAGAATCCTTGGAAGAGACAAGTCTGAGTGGACCCAGTATATCCCAGCTTGGGTCCATACGTTTGAGGCATCTGCCTGGCAGGACCAGCCAGGACCCCGGGTGTGCTCACTTCGGTTCTTCAGCAGGCTGTAGTAATGACATGTCTCTGCCCCCCAGGGGTGACTGCTGTGATCCTCACAATGGCCCTCCTGGTTACTGTCTTGGGAACTGTGACAGGTCTGATTTTAAAGATGCAGAGTGGAAAATTGCAAAAGCAAAATAAAGACATTTGGTGGCAAATCAATTATGATGACATCACCATTCTGCCCCAGAATGAGGTAAGGCCACACCTGGCCCGGATATCCATTTCTTGCTCGCTGCTAGTGATTTGTAGAAGGGACCTCATCGAGGAGTTTCTGAAAGCTGAAGCCAACTTATTTATAAAGTGAGTGTTTAACAGAGTCTTGAGCCCCACATTCTGCTTCTGGGCCTCCCACTTCTTCCTTGATGAATATCTTTGGTGGACATCACTTTTGGGCCTCAGTTTCTCAATACTTAAAAATGATCAGATGGTCTCGAAGGTTCCCTTCAGCTCTATTACCCTGTGGGTGTAAGATCCCGTATATTCTGTTCAAACATTAAATCTGTCTCCTGGGCAGCATTTGATTTTAAAACCACATTAACTCTTTTGATCTACTGAGGATGAAGACAGTTAAGATTTATTTGCTCAATACACACATATTAGACATCGACTGCAGACCAAACATAGTGAAACGCGTGGCAATATACCACAAATGATGTCATCTGAGGGAGGCAAGTGCTCTGAGAGGCGTCTGTCTACACCTCTGAGACAGAGGCCCCACAAATGGGAGTAAATGTCTCAGCAACGTGAAGGCTTCAGAAAGGAGGTGACATTTAGGAAGAGTGGTTTGCTGGTGGTGGCCAGGAAAGAAGTAACACAGGGTGTGCCAAGATGTGGGGTACTCAAGGCTGGGAGGCTTGGCACACATTTAATAAGCATAATGTTATTTGAGAAGTATATGACATTTACATAATTTCAAAAAATACTGCTATGACCATCTCTTATGACTTAGCATATTTTCGCTTGGAATTCTGAAATGTCTTCTTTTCTTTCCTTTTTTCTTTTTCTCTGTTTTTGTTATTAGTATAAAGCAGTGCAATCTTTGCAAGCGTACACCGATTATTCCGAAGCATTTATTGCCCTCCTGGAAATGTTAGTGAGAAATGTTCTGTACAGAAGAAAGATAGATTTGGGTTTTTGTAGTTTAAGAAGAGCTCCTTGTTCCTGGGGGTGGGGGGGCAATTTTACCTTCATCTCAATTTATTAAAAACATACAAGGGCAATGCATTTTATTGTAAAGATCAGTCGGTTTAGAATTTCAGATAGTCCTCGCTCAGGAGCACATGCTGCTCGAGATATTAGGGGAATAACAAGAATCTATGACTTGAACAGATGTATGAATCTTAAATGGTTCAAAGCAAAAGGAAGGTGTTCTAGAATGTTGTTGCTTGTTTAAAAAAAAAAAAGGCACTGAAGTTAGACCAAAGTATACAGGTTCGTTCTCACGGACGTTTAGGTTGACTGTAAAGAGGAGGAATACATTATGGGTCAAAATCAAACATTTCTCTCATGTTACATATATGTCGTTCCTGTTATATTGGCTTTATTTTCAAAAATGTCATTTTTAGGAGTCGTTTCTTTTTATTGGCATCTTTACATATGCTACTCATTCAATAACTGAGTTAGGACTTTCAAAAAAAAGGGGACTTGGAGGTACCAAAGTCAAGGAGGCTTCAACATGTGAAGACCAGATCAGGATTCATTAGCAAGTCATTTTCAAATGTCCCCCGGGATTCTGGGGCTCACTGGTCTGGTCAGCGGGTGGTGGGGGGGTGTGAACGATAGATTGAGGGTGGAGGTGTGACGGAGAAGAACCCTGAGCCTCCTTCTTCCCTCTTCAACCGAAGCAGCTCGGTTCTGTCCTACCTGATTCCTGCATCAGGGTTCCAGGTAAGATTCTCCTTGAAAAACAGGATTCCTCTGTGTTAAACACATTCTCTAGGTGTTGGGGAGGCACAGGGGGTAGGAGATAGAGTGGTCATGAGGTTAGATGCTTATTTAGAAAGAGGATTCTGGCATCAGGTGACACAGCTCATTAAGGGCCAGAGCCAGAACTTGAATTTGGGCAGTCTGACCCCAGAGCCTGAGCCACAACACCGTCCGTGGTGGTACAGACACAAGAGGGACGTATGTCACAGCAGAGCACTCACACTTTGGGTCAGAGGATTGGGATTGGAGTCCTGACTCTCCCATTTATTAACCCTGGCATTCATCCTCCTCACCTATAACAGGCACAGTCTCTTCGGTAGTTGGTCAAGCTACTGAGATCAATGGAATTGCTTCCTGTCTTACAGCCATCCCAGAGAGGCACACCTGTGTCGAGAGGGGACAACCGTCATTCATCTAGTGTGATGATTTCTGGGGACGCCAGTTCCTTTGTCAAGAGCCAGCCAGGGGAAGAGCTCTTTTATGCCCCTGTAGGGCTTTACCAGGTACTCCTGAGGGCAAAGTGGCTGCCTGTAGGTCCTAGCATGTGTCTCTGTCCCATTCTCTGCATGTCCTTTCGGTCAGGCAGGGAATTGTGAATAGGGGGACACTCCAGGTAAGAGCCAAGGTAGTCCTGTGACTCCAGACTGGTGCTTCTCAAACTTTAACGTGGGTATGCAACACTGGGGGCTCTTGTTAAAAAGCAGACGCTGGTCGAGTAGGTCTGGGGTGGGGCCTGAGATTCTGCATTTTCCTGAACAAGCTCCTAGGTGATTCCTATTCTGCTTTCTAGATTACACTCAGCTCTGTCCAAAGGAACTTTCTATGAAGATGAAAATATTCCAAATCTGCATGGTCCAGTATGGTACCATTAGAACACTATGAAACATTAGTGTGTTGGGGAACTAATTTTAAATATTATATAATTTTAATTAATTTTCATTAATTTAGCCTCGTGTGGCTAATGACTCCCTCTAGGACCCTGTTGTCCTAGAGCATGGATCACTGCATCCTTGGTATTTCAGCGCTGAGGAATCAGGTGTGGGCAATGGTGTTGCTGTGGTACAAGGCCTGGTAGTTGTTGAAGCCAGTGGCATAACCCCTGCCTGCCTCTCCCAGCCTTTCTCCAGCACCCCAGCCCATTATGGCTGCCTGTGCTTAGCACTCCTTTAGAAACTCAAGTCCCCTGGGTGAAAAATATGTGAAGAAAAAAAACCGAATATTTATTCTTTGAATAGGAATTCCCGGAGAGTAGAGGCCAAAAGCTCCAAGCAAGGGAAGACTCGTTCTTTGTCCTAAACTGGATTTGACAAAGATTGGAGCCGACGCTTTCCTTATGCAGCTGAACTTATTTTTCTAAACGTTTACTTGGGTTTTCCAATGACAAAAACCATCGTGGATATCATCACCCATCAAACCCTAAGGACCTTTATTCATACAAAACTGTATTTCTGGGAAAAAGATTTTATTTCTTTATTTGACAGAGAGAGAGCACAAGCAGGGGGAGTGGCAGGCAGAGGGAGAAGCAGACTCCCTGCTGAGCAGGGAGCCTGAGGTAGGGCTGGATCCCAGGACCCTGGGATCATGACCTGAGCCGAAGGCGGATGCTTAACGGACTGAGCCACCCAGGCGCCCCACAGAACTGTATATTATGGTCAAGAAGCCATTTAGAGACAGCAGCCAACAATCCACAGTGTACATTTATTGGTTAAGCCTCCTGAAATATTTGCTCTCCTCGCCCTCAAACCCTGGGGTCCCCACCTCTGTTGCCCTTACCATCGTGTCCAAACTCTTTAACACAGGCTGAAGGCTTTCTGCTGCCTAGTCTCAAGCTACTTTCAGAAAAAAATTGTTTTTCCTGGCCTAAATCCTGTGCTCATCCAATGCGTCTTGCTGCTTAGGCCATGTGTGTTTTGTCCTCAGACGGTGCCATACCTGCTGCCGCTGCCCCCTCCATCTGGCACCTTCTTGCCCTTCAGGGTTCAGCTTAAGCATTACCTCTTCCAAGGACCCTCTCCTCCATCCCACAGGGGGCCCTGCATCCGTGGAAGCCCCATCACAGTCCTGAGTCCTTTGCAACTAACCCCACACTAAAACTGGCAGATCTTGGTTGACATTTAAGTCACGTCGAGGCTTACCTTCTCTTGCGTCCAGATTCTCCCTCTTCATCTACACCAATTTTTCCAGGTTGTCCTATGATTTGTGGTGAGTGACGGGCCCTCTAAAAGCAAACCCAACAGGTAACAACAGACAAGACGATACGCTACAGACTGAAACTTGATCGGTGCCCAGCTTCGAGTTCACAGTGTTACATGTTTTAACTGACTGAACCCTCGAAAGAACCCTGTAAGATAGGTTTTATTTTTAATCTCCATGGTACAGAGGAGGAAATGGAAGCTTAGAGAAGCGAAATCCCTTGTTCAAGATGACATAGGCTGTAAGTAGTAGCAATGGGCTTGAACCAGGTCTCTGATTCCAGGCTTACATTTAAGACCTCAGCTCACTGTTCCTCTGAGTGCACATGGGATGTTATTGTATAATAGAAACAGAGCAGTCTTAGAGTCAGATGCTCAAATTCTGGCTGTACTACCTACAAATGTGTGACCTTGGACAAGTCAACCTCAGTGATCTCATCTGGAAACAGGCTAATCACACCCGCCTTGCAGGACTGTGTCGTCTGTTAAAAGAGATCTCATGTGTTGAGTGACTAGCTGAGCGCCTACACGAATGGAGCCCAGTGCCGCCCTAGGGCTGATGTGGGCAGCGAGGAGCTTGATGGTCCCACTCGTCAGTGGGTTTCTTGCCAGTTTTCCTGCTTCCCTTCCTAGTCTTTTCTGAGAGGAGTGTTTTCTGGATCAACCTAGATTAAGAACACCCCAGTTCGTCTCTGGTTCCAGGGAAACCATGTGGCCGTCTGCAATGCTGGTGACCAAGCAAAAGCCTGGGTCAGGAAGCCATCTGTGCTGCAGGAAATCCGGCTGGTGAGGCCCCTGCCCTTGGAAGAGAGAAAGTAGTGCTGTTTCAGGCTCTCTGCTGCCAGCTCCCGGTTCCCACTGGGAACGCTCCAGCCCAAAGGATCAATGGCGGGAAGCTGCTTCCTTTACATTGGCCCACTATCTCTGTCCCCTGACAACCCAGACATTAGGCTTCAGATCCTTTAGCCTGACCCAGGCACCTGAAATCTGGGACCCCTTCCGGCCTTGCTCCTTCTCCTTAATTCTTCTGGTCTTAATTCTATCTCTCCATCCTCTGTGTCTCTACCTCTCTGCTGCTACCTTCCTCGAACCTGGTCCTTGGATGGAGTCAGAGTCATGGGGTCTCATCTTACTCAAGACCTATGACCTGGCATGGCCCCCACTCACTGGCATTGACAGCCAAGACCATCAGGAAGCAGGGCCAGGTCTGTTTACTGTGACGTGGTATTAGGTTAGACTTTGATCAGTCCTCTGGTTTCTTTGCTAGAGGCAGACTGCCCGGATATACCTCCCAGCTCTGCCACTAATAAGCTGTATGATCTCCAACACATTATTTTACTGTCTGAGAATCAGTTTCCTCATCTTTAAAATGGGAGCAGCCATAGTTCTTCTTTCACCTTTTCTTTGTGTGAGACTTAGCTGCAAGTGTGTCAAGCACAGAGCAGAGTTCCTGGCACAGAAGACATACTGTAATCACCAGCTATGGTTATTATTTTCAGGTGTATGAGTTAAGGCACGAAAACATTGTCCCCTTCTTCGGTGTTTGCACAGAACCACCCAACATCTGCATTGTCACCCAGTATTGCGAGACAGGGAGCCTTAAGGTAAGCGAACCAGCACATCTAAACTCAGGATGGATTAGCAGCAGCTTCTAAAGAACTTTATTGATGTTTTGCCCTTCATCCAAGAACAGTTCCTCTCTGGTCTAATTGCAAGACCTGAATTATCCTGTTGGGCCACCAACAGCGGATACGATTAGCAGTGGAATTGCCAACAGTCTGGTTTCCTTGGTTCTGGGTGGAAATTGTCTGAGCGTGTTATCATCTCTTAGGACATTATAGCCACTCCCGAATTATGTTTCTGGGCTCATCTTACTCATGGTATGGGACCATTAGCTTTACGTTGGGAACAAGGAAGTATTTAAAAGACTCCATGGTGTAACTTTCTCAGCATTGAATAAGGTTATGGTATCTCCTGGGAAGTTTCCAGTACTGGCTGTAATGTATCGGGTTGTCGTAGTCCTGGTCAGAATCATCCACTGTATTAGCAAATCCATTCAACAGTGGAACAATGCGAAGCTCCCTGTGCTTCCGGTGGAGTCACTGGTGATAATTCGAATAACGGTGTTTTTCAGGATGTTTTGAGAAACTCAGATCATGAGCTGGGTTGGATATTCAAACTCTCATTTGCATGTGACATAGTCAATGTAAGTATCATGCAAAACTTATTTAAAGAACAAATACCAGTGTTTTTGAGTTATTCTGTGTCTTGGGTTAAACTGAACTATAATCTTTCCTGAGAATTCTGATCTTCCTCAGATCTCAAACAAAATGATTCCACTTCTAAAATTCACCACTTCCATCAGATTTTTCATTCTTTTCTCCTTCCCTGATCTCAAGTAAATAGTGAGAACTATTTTAGACTAGAGTTGAAAGGGATGCTAGGTTTATCCAGTCAGGTAGGGGCAGGGTATTTACACTTCAGGCTAGAACTTTTTACCCCAAAGAAAAGCTGATTACTAGACCATGAAGCAAGCTGGGGAGGAGGATTCCTAACATCCCTTCCTTCTGCCTAGTTTTTGAGTCCTTTCCCCAGAAAACGGCCACAAAGCTGTTGACCTAAGAGGTGGGCTAAGAATGGAGACCGGAGGAGGTGTACAAGCAGGCAGAGTTTTTATTTTGGGCAAAGAGGGCTGTGGTGTCTGCAAAAAAGATTAATAATAACAATAGTAGTAGCTAAAACATATTTAGTGCTTATTTTCGCCTACCTTCTATCACTTTGTATATATTAACTTATTTAATTCTCATAACAAAATATAAGGTAAGTCTATCATTCTATCCATTTCACAGATGGAAGGTGAGTAGTGGGGCCATGTCAGTGTGGGCCAGCATCCTGAGGGTGTCCTCCTCACCCTGGGCTACAAACCAGCCGCTCTTTGTAAGCTCACTGTGCCTACTTTCACCATCAGTGGGGACCACACCAATGACGTGGGAGTGGGTCTTGGTGAGGAAGTCCCTCAGTCTGACACATGGGCAGCAAGGCAGGGGTGGTCATCATCTGTCAATCAACAGTCCATTCATCAACCAACAGACTCCTCTGGGAAAGACATGGCCTGGGTGTTGGGAGGGACACAGGGTGAGACATGAACTCTGTCCTCCTGTAGTTGAGGGCTGGTGGCTCTTGGAGTGACTTTGGTAAGTTGCTTCCCCTAGCTGGACCTCGGCCTCCAAGTGGGTTTAAGAGATGAGGTTGGCCCGCTTGGTATCAAAGAGCTTTCTTTTTTTCTCTAGGATCTAACTGCTCTTTACTCCTGAGAAGTTGTCGTACTTGTGAAACTTTGGTATCTTAGGCTTTAGTGGGAAACCAGCATATGGTCGTTACCAAGGAAGGCAGACGACGGGAGCCTCCCGTGGTGGGTCCTCTCAGATGACCCTGGGTTACCACTATTTGTTAGTATTTCAGTAAGACTTCATTGAGCATCTCCTAAGGGTTTGCCTCACTCTGGGCACTTTCATAGGAAACAAGGACTTGTTTTTATCTCTGATTAAAATCTAGTTGCAGAAAAAACCCTCAGGGAATGTACATGTGAAATTAAGTGGTGGAGCAGTTATGAATTAGGAGGATCTGATGCAGCATCCTCTCCTACCCTGGGCTCCTGCTTCCTTCCCTTCACCCGCTTTCCCTTCCCTCCCCACCAAACCCAGGGAAGTACTCTAGACTCTGGGGATCTGTCTCCTGCCCTGACATCATATATATTGCCTCTGAAGAGAAAACTAGTAAGTTCTCCCCAGGTAAGGTATGGATAACTAATAGATTTAGCTTTTCAGTTGGCATTTGGTTTTCAAGAGGTATTAACCCAAAAGTTTCTCTGGAGAAATGCTGGGGTGGGTGAGAATGGCACTCTGGAAGGAGAGTCTCCCTGGTGGTCTTTAGTCACTCCAGGTCACTGAGTCTATCCCCTGCTCCCTGCTCCATGCCAAAGGAACCGAAGACAGCTTGACACCTGCTTTGGAAGCATCTCGGTCTTCTGCAATGGAGTGTGCAATGGGACAGTGTAAGGAAGTCACGGTGAGTTAGGTCAGGGCACATTGAGGACTTTAAGATGAATTGTTCTGCAAGCACTCTTTCAAAGGGGCCTAATAACAACACGACTTCACTACAGTTTCTCAGCGCTTTCCCACTGGTGACTTTGACATGAACCCAAGCTCTGGCCACGCTCTGTGGGTCACATCACGCTTCTGGGTGTCCCATATCAATCATAAAGACAATGCCTCCCTTGATGTCTATTTGACCAGAACATTCTCTATACCAAGTACCAGAGAGATTCTGAGATGCCACACACTTTTCAAGCCAACAAGTGTATGTTGATGGGGCACCTAATTTGGCTCAGACCCAGTTCTGAGCATGGAGGGCCGGAGGACGAGGCTCATTGTCCTGTGCCTGAAGAGTTCAACCCAGCAGAGCCAGCCTGGGGAGGAGCTTTGGAGATTATGATCTTCTTGAGTTAGGGATGGGCCTTCATTTCGGAGGAAGAGAAGTCTCCATGCATTAAGAGGAAGAGGGCAGTTTGGCATAGACGTTATCTTGGGGTTTGAACCCTGGCTCTCCACTGCTGGCCAGGTGACCTTAACTACCCTGAGCCTCAGTTTCCCTGTGTATCAACTAAAGATAACGACAGCACCCGCCTAATAGAGTTGTTGCGAGAAGTAAGTATGCTTAGCGCCAAGCTCCCCCCGACAGGTGCCAGTAAATGTTCACTGTTTGTAGGAGCGGTGGGATTACTATTATCACAGATAACTCCATTACTAGTACCAACTAGTACTAAAAACACGTGCATTTACAAGTTTCATTCCCATGGGGGCGCCTGGGTGGTTCAGTCAGTTAAGTGTCCGACTTTTGATTTCAGCTCAAGTCATGATCTCAGGATCATGGGACTGAGCCCCACATTGGGCTCCATGCTGGGTGTGAAGTCTGCTTAAGATTCTCTCTCTCCTTCTTCCCTCTGCCCCCCCTTCCACAAATGCTCTCTTTCTCTCTCTCCCAAATAAATAAATAAATCTTGAAAAAGGAATGTCATTCCCCCAACAATCCTCTGGGATAAGTCAGCAGCATCCAAACAATACCAGCTGCTTGGGCCTGTTGGCCAGTGGCGATGTGGTGAGCTCCAGCCGAGGTGTGCTCTAAGTGTGAGATTCACACCGGAGCCGAAGACTTGGAAAAAAAACAACAACCAGAATTTAAAATATCTCATTGTTTTTATGTTGATTGCATGTCAAAATAAGATTTTTTAATATATGGGGTGAAATAAAATTTATTATTAAAATTAATTTCACCTATTTAACTGAAAAATTGAAAATTATACCTGTGGCTCATATTGTGTTTCTCTTGGCTGGTACTCTTAATAATTACCAATTAACTCCACGGCTCATTCTTTTTTTTTTTTTTTGGAAAGGGTGAGGCACAGAGAGAGAGGAAGAGAGAGATTCTTAAAGCAGGCTCCACGCCCAGCGGGACTATATCTCACAACCCTGAGACCATGACCTATTTGGTCTGCGACAAGGTGCCACCAAGATAGGAAAAAAAAACCACTGAAGAGATGTGTGCCATCTCTTGGGGAGAACTACATTCCTAGGCTTTCAACCATCCCTAAACATCTTATTTATGTTCTCACAGAACGAACTCTGCTAATAAACCTGGACGTCAGGGGTCATCAGTGGTGACTGAGTAAAACGTCTCCTGCCTGGGGTGGGCCTGGCACTAGCAGGGGCAGAGAGAGTTGTGAGTGTCAAGGACGGTCTTGCTGCACGGGGAGGTCTCCATCAAATGAGAGAGAATTCTGGATTGGATACAGGTCTCCCCAGATTTCAAGCCCAGACCTTGGCTTGTTGGAGTCTCATGAGAGAATTCCAGAGGCAGCCCCGGCCAGGCCCCTCCAGGTTTGGGTGAGTGGGTTGCAGCTTCTAAAATGTAACATAACTGTATCATCTCAGAAAACAAACACTGAATTTTGGGGTGGGAGTGGGAGTGGTGTATCCACACTCCCGCTTTCCACTTTAGCCTCCACTTCCAGTGTTGGCTCAGGGCTCTTGCTAAAGCAGGGCGGTGACTCAGACCGTGATCACCGCTGGAGGAGAGATGAGTCCCTGAGCTGGTGACCACGAGGCCCAGTGCCCCCCCTCCCTGGGGACAGAGTCCATTCTGGGCCTCCCCGCGTTCCTCCTTGCTGGCACATTGAGTGTCACCGCTGCCTCCTGCTACCACACCCGTGGGTGACTTCACCCCCCTCCTTGGCTGGGCTCGAGAGACATTCGAACCTGGCTGTCCCCGTATGACGGTGTCAGGAGAATGGGTGTGCTTTGATCCACCCTCCTCCTGCTCCCATACAATCAATCACCAGGGCACCGGAAACTAAAATCGGATGATTTAGAAGCGGCTGTGCTTTGAAGGCAACCCAACCTGGGTTTATATTCCAGCTCTGCTTTCACTGTCTGAGAGCAATTTAAAACTGTGAGCTTCCTCATTGGGAGACAGAGAATGAGAATATTAACCTGTCTTCCGGAAAGACAAAATGCGATCCTACGTATGAAGACAGCACTGTGCATAGTACAAAGTACTCAGAGAAAGGTTTGCTGTTACTTATTTGTTCATCGGAGATCCAGACCACGGTATGCACTTTCACAGACCCTTGTGGCTTCGATGCCACGCTCAGTGGGTCCTCATCTTTGCCCTTCAGAGCTTTCTTTCGTCAGCTACAGGGCATTTGTGCAGTTGGCCCAGGGCAGGGACGTGGAATGGGACTGCAGCGTTCCCAGTCCTGCTCTAACACAGGCCGGCGCAGTGACCTGGCGCAGGTGAAACGCCTTCGTTTCTACCTTTCCTGATGTCCTTATTTGTATGTTGAGGGTGACAGTAATACCACCTGCGTCTACAGGGTCACTAGGGGAATGACATGAGTCAGTTTAAGTAAGGAATTCAGGTCAATACCACATAAGGCTAGCACTATAAACTTTAAACAGAGAAAGTTCCAGTAAGGGCCTTGAGAGAGACATGGTCATGTTCACTCTTGTCTGAACCTCTGGGGTGAGGCAGGTAGGACGAGGCCCGTGGTACTCAGGCCGATGCAGGTAAAATGGCTCCATGACAACCCCATACCTGTGACATCCCGAGGCTGATGCCTCCCTCCCAGCTCCCAGCCTCAGTATTCTGCGAATGGCTCAGAGACTCAGATCAAAGATATAGAGAGACTTTATGTCCAAGAAGCTGGAAACGTTGAATAAATATTACGGAAATGTCTTATGGTGAAGACCTCAAGGAAGTAAGAAAATAAAGACCCCACTGTCACCCTCAGTGGGTCCCCCCATCTCCCTTCACTGCTGGGGTTACTTCTGAAATGCAGTCAGCCCTGTCCCCTTAGCCTTCGTTTCACTGCTGCTAGCCTGTCCTGGGAGATCTCAGAGAAATACCAACATCTGTCAGCCTGATCCTGCTTCAAATGTGACAGCTCTCATTTTCAAATTTATCTCTTCTCTCTCTGTCCTCCCCCAATAATTGTTCCCATCCCCAATTCTAGGTCTTTCTTTAAAGCCCTCCCTGCCTATGGAGAGATCTGTGCACTCTGCCCTCACCTCCCTGCCAAATGAGCATGCTCTTGGCCTTGGTGACTCACCCTGAGCTAGGTCTTCCCACTGGCACTCTTTCCCCCATTCTGATCCCTCTCTTGCTTTGGGTTTCTTCGCATCAGGCTTGGCTTGTACCGCATGTGATCCGTAGCTAACATAGGCTCTTGTGTTCGGGTCTGAGCACTGGCTCTTCGTTTTTAAGCTCCCCAGGTGACTTTCATGGGCAGCCAAGGCGTTCCAAGGTCCAAGAGGAGGATGGGTGTTCTCAGGCTACGTGCACACGAATGTCCTGGGGATCGGGTTAAAATGCATAGTCTGCTTCAGTACATCCGGACAAGGCCTAAGACTCTGCATTTCTGCCAAGCTCCCAGGTGATGCTGGTGCTGCTGGTCCCCAGGCCATCTGTCAAGCAGTGGGGATCTAAGCAGTCCCATCTCAGAGATGGTCAAATCAAGGCCCAGCGAGCACAGTGGCTTGCCTGAAGCGGCTGAGTGGTCACGTGGGGACGTGAGTGCACGGCTTCTGATTCTAGTACTCTTTCTGGGCCTCTTCATAAATAATGGTGCTTTGTTGCTTGACGAATATAAACCCTTAAGAACACAATGGATGACATGGGGATTTTTCAACATTCCTCATTTTATTGCCTTTCCCTTGCGAAGTGCTCGAACAGGACCCTTAAGTGCATATAACAGAATGTAATGTTCTATTATTATAGAATCATTACAGGTAGGTCGGAATAGAATATGATTTGTAACACGTAGGTAATAAAAGAAGAGTTAATTACATAATGTTCTTTCTGTATTGTTGATAGACTTTATGATAGCTATACACTTTTCTTTTCTTTTCTTTTTTTTTTGAGAGACAATCTTCTTTAATTAATCCCATCTTCCCACCTTAAGTCTCTATCTATTTGACTGGGTGATTTCTCATTGACTTATTTCTTCTTTTTTTTAAATTTTTATTTATTTTTTAAATAATTTTTGTTTTATTAGTATACACATTTTTCATGACAGTTTATGGTGGGGATTTACTCTGTGTCGTGCACGACGTGTGTCTGTGTCTCAGGTACTTCACGCCAGGTACCCTCCACAGTCACCCTGGGAGGTAGGGATTATTGTCACCTCCATTTTGATGAGAAAAATGAGGCTTGTGCTGTAAAGTAACTTGCTCTCTGCTCAGCGTTAGAGCTGGGATTTCAATGAGGGAGTCTGACCGCTCCGTCAGACTCTATTTTATTTAGCTTATTTATTTTAGTCTGGCCTTGCCTTCGTGGCTCCACGCCAGGGGGCCAGAAATAGTCTTCCCCTACTTGGGCGATGCTCCCAGGTTGACTCATGGGCAAGGGGCTATGTTAGTGGCTCTGGTACAAATGAACCTAGAGACGGGCGTGTCCCCCTCCCCTGGGTCTGTGTTTCTGTCCTTCTGTTTCTGTCTCTGTTTCTTCCGGCAGGGTCCATTGATACCTACTTTAATTCATTTGCTTATTTTCACTCTTCCAGGGCAAGCTGTTCCTCCATGGGAGCCCCCTGGGGTCCCACGGCAACCCGAAGCCTTCCAGCTGCCTGGTGGATGCAGGTGAAGCTGATGGGCTTTGGGCTGTGGGAGCTCAAGTATGGCCGGACCTACGGAACATACAGCCAGGGACCGACCAACCATTCGGGTAACCCCTGGCAGACCTTGCACCTACTAGCTACCAGCAGAGGGGTCACAGGTCACCCAACCCCACCACCTCTGCTACCTGATACTCACTGGCACAAGTACCAGCCTGTGAAATATATATATATATATATATACACACACACACACACACGCACATTATATATATTATATATACATTATATATATGTATTACATATTATATATATATATATTTCATTGTAACTGACAATGAAATAAACCTATAAAACTCACAGCAAACAATAAATGCAGGTTATACAAAATACCCGGAACACAAAAATCTGTAAAGACAGAATGCTGGTTGGTGCTTACCGGGGCCGCGGGTAGGAATACCAGGGAGAAGCTGTTTCATGGCGACAGGATTTTACTTTGAGGCCACGGACATATTTTGGAACTTCTTTGGGTGGTTAGTTGTACAATACTGCAAATGTACCACATGCCACACGAATTGTTTGCTTCCATGGTTTATTTTATGTCCTATGAATAGTACCTCAGTAAATTAGTTTTTAAAATGTAGACAAGACAGAAAGGGGAAAGAAAAGGGAAGAGCTCTTCTAACCGCACAGTCAGGTGTTAGGCACAGTTAACACGTTAGTGCGCGTCCTTCCCGATCGGTTTCTCTGTATTCGCGGGCACAGGGATCCCTATTTGCTCTTTAAGGCGCGCACCGTTGCGGCTGGATGCTTTCAATTCTGTGCTTCCCTGAGAAAGAGGGGTGGCTTTTCCCGTTCTGCCTGCCCTTTCCCACCGCAGGCTTCCCTCACCACAGCTGTTGCTCTGCAGAACTTACTGGACGGCCCCCGAGCTGCTGCGGCTCCCAAAGGCGCCCTGGTCCGGCACCCCAAAGGGAGATGGCCACAGCTTTGCCACTCTGATGACGGAGCTGATCCACTCCCAGGTCCACGGGCCGTTTGACCACCTCAAGGAGGCGCCAGATGGTAAAGCTCAAAGAGTTTCTTTGGCAGGCTTTGGTCACGTGGGCAGGTTTCAAATGCTTGTTTTTTAATTCAGTGTTTATTAATTTATGATTTATTCCGTTGTGTTTCCTTTTTAAAGTTTATGTTCTTTTTTAAATTAAAAAACTAGATAGAAGGGGGAATGAAGCATGAGAGACTATGGACTCTGAGAAACAAACTGAGGGCTTCAGAGGGGAGGGGGGTGGGGGAATGGGATAGGCTGGTGATGGGTAGTAAGGAGGGCACGTATTGCATGGTGCACTGGGTGTTATACGCAACTAATGAATCATCGAGCTTTATATCAGAAACCGGGGATGTACTGTATGATGACTAATGTAATATAATAAAATTATATTAAATATAAATATAATTATATTATATATAATATAAATATAATAAAAATATATTATGTTAATCACCATACAGTACATCCCTGGTTTTTGAAAAAAAATAAGTATTTAATTTAAACTCTTGACATTTTAGTACATATTTGAGAATAGTGAACTACATAAAATGCAATTCTTTATTTCCTACTTTAAACTTTTATGTTGGTAATAATAAGAGGAATCATTAACATTCCATTTAAGATGTTAAAATCAGGATTTAGTCAATTGATTCTCTTTTTTACAGCCACTGATGGGTACATTTAGGACTCTTACTAAATTAACTCTCAAATGCATATGGATTATATAATATTACTCTACCTATTTCACGTGCCTGGGGATATGATGTTCTAGAGGAAATTCACATATGTGCAACTAAAGCATCTGACTTTTTTTTTTCACCTGCACTGAATATGCTATTAGCAGATAAATTACTTATTCGGGATGTATGAAACAATGAGGCGTGGATGTAATCTGAATTCTTGCTGCTCAAGGGACAAATAAATCTCTGAAAACTCAAAAAAATATTATAAAAACAAAACAAAACAAAAAACTAGATGCAGTTTGCTTATAAAAACAATCCAGGAACTCGGGATTGCACACTTTATTCTCCAACAGCAGTCAGGGCGATCCTGTTGGAAAATGAGTTAGGTCACATCACTTCTGTTCACAGCCTCCTCCCCTGGCTTCCTATTTAGGGGATGAAAGCTAAGCCCTTACAGTGGCCCTCTCACCTGGCCTCTGGGACCTTCTTTATTAGTGTCCTATGGTTGCCATAGTAAGTTAACCACAAACCTGCTGGCTTTAAGTGACAGAAATTTATTTTCTTACAGTTCTAGAAAGCAGAAGTCCAAAATCAAGGTTCAGCAGGGCCGTGCTCCCTCTAGAAGCTGTAGGAAAGCTCTCTTCTTTGTCTTGTCTAGCTTTTGGTGGCTGCCCTGGACTTCATGGGCTTATGGCCATATCGCTCCAATCTCTGCCTTCCCCTTAACATTGCTTCCTCCTCTGTACACCTCTCTTCCATCTCTATCTTATAAGGATGCCTGTCATTGGGTTAGAGCCCACCTGGAAATCTGAAATGATCCCCTCACCTAAGATACTTAATTAAATCTGCAAAGACCTTTTCTTCACATAAGGTCACATTCACAGGTTCTGGAGATTAGGACATGGACATATCTTGTTGGGGACCACCATTTAGCTCAGTATACCCTCCTAATTCCATCCCCCATGGTTTGCTCCTTTCAGTCATGCTGATCATCTTCATGTGTCTCCCTCATGCCAGACACATTCTTACCCCAGGGCCTTTACACACACCATTGCCTCTGCTTGGGTATCTCTCATCTCATATTTGTGTATACAAATTTGCTTTCTTCTTTCTTAAGGACTATAGAATTTTTCATTGTAAGGATATGCCATGTATTATTGATTGATACACATTCTAGTTGTTTTCCATTTCTTGCTCTCATAGTTGCTGCAGAGAGCAGCCTTGTATCTTTGTGGACATGAAAGAGATAAATGTATTTTAAGTATATATATATATATGTATATATAGATAGATAGATATAGATATAAATATGGATATAGATAAATGCTGCCTGGTTGACTTTGTAGGATATATTCAGGCTTATTCTTTGCTGAGTTGTCTCTTAACACAGAGTCCATCATGGAATTAAGGGCAGAAGTGGTGGGAGATAAAGCAAAATTTGATCCAGATTGATAAAAAAAAGTTTAGGAGGCATAACCCCCAGCACTGTTATTTTCCAAGTTGGCCGTACGCTGGAATTGGTCTGGGTCTCAGCCAAGGAGACCTTGATGTCATACGCCACAATCTGGCCATCAGGGTTTGCGGGTGATTCCAATGTGTAGCCCACACTGAGAACTGCTGTCTCAGAGCGAACCCAGGGAGGTGTGCGTGTGTCAGTTTCTCAGTTTCTCCCTTGATTTTTTTTCTTTATCACTTTGCCTACCATTTCTAGCACATTCCCAGGTGCCAGCCTCAAGTCTCATCTTTAGATCATCAAGCATTCCCTGGAGACTTTTTCAAGTCAGGAGCCTTTCTGAATGTATGGAGTTGCTTTAAAAAATGGATTCCTGGGGCACCTGGGTGGCTCAGTTGGTTAAGCGTCTGCTTTTGGCTCAGGTCATGATCCCAGGGTCCTGGGCTTGAGCCCCATGTTGGCCTCCCTGCTCAGTGGGGAGTCTGTTTGTCCCTTTCTCTCTGCCCTTCCCTGCCAGCTCAGGCTCTCTCTAGCTTGCTCTCTTTCTCTCTCAAAAAATAAATAAAATCTTTAAAAAATAAAAATAAGAGCAGATTGCAGTTTCTAATCTATGGTCAGGTGAAATAGAGGGGAGACTAATCCAAAAAGGTTCATCCCAAATCCAAGTTCAACTGACTTTAGAACCAAGAAGCTACATAGATCTTCCCAGACTTGGCCCAGGAAGGAGCCGATCTATACTTGCCAGGCTCAGCTGCCATAGGATTGCACCAATTGGGGTGAAGGCCAGAGAGGGGCGTTGGCAGTGGGGGTGGGCAGACAGTATACAGTTGGTATGTTTGCCCTCCACTGTGGTCCTCTGCTCACAGAGTTAAATGAGAGCTGGCCATATGGGACTATGTATACACAGGACTGCAACCAGGAAAAGTACAAGGTGCACCTAATTTATGGACGAACACGCTTCTTCCATTAACTTCTCGTACTTCCCTACAAACAGTCCTGGTGCTGGGAACTGCATAGATATTGATTCTCTGCACATACTAGACCAGTGCTTTTCCAACGTTAGTGGGCATCAGAATTACCTGGAGGGCTTGTTGAAACACAGAATTGCTGGGTCCCACCCTCAGGGTCTCTGACTCAGTAGGTCTGGAGCAAGGCCTGAGAATTTACATTTTTATCAAGTTTCCAGATGGTGTTAAAGACCCACAGTTTGAGAGGCACTGGCCTGGGGCCACCCCGGACCAGCCGCATGGACATCCCCGGGGTAGTTGTTGGAAATGCAGATTTTCAGGCCCAACCCCAGGCCTTCTGAATTGGAAACTGTGGGGGTGGGCCCAGAATCTGTGTTTTAACAAGCCCCCCATCCTCGCTTCTGATGCACACCCAAGAAGAACAATTACAATAACGTGACCGTGGATGGCTGAAGATTGAAGGATGGTCACATGTGAGCAGCTCATGAACGTGTATACACACGGAGGGGCAGACCGACAGTGTGAATTTGAACCCATGGTTCAAAGTTTATATCATTGTATTGATTCTTCCATGGCAGTTCTTAGAGCTGAATACAGGAAAGCAGAGAATATAGCAATAGTAATTCTCCAGTCACTTCCTTAAACCATCGTTGTCCCGTGTCTCAAATTCTACTTCGTTTGGGACGTAAAACACAATTACCCATAGCATATCCTTTTTTAAGATGTATTTTCTTTCAGATTATTTTTAGGCATGAAAAATGTGCACTGAAACACAGGTATGTACATTTACAAACACAAGATAATATTTTACACAGTTTTAGAACTTGCGTTATTATCATTAAGTAAAAGCCACAATTCGGATTTCCTTAGACTTTTTTTGTTTTTGTTTTGTTTTTTGTTTGTTTTGTTTGTTTTGTTTTTAGAGAAGATGAGGAGAAGGAAGGGCAGAGGGAGAAGGAGAGAGAGAATCTAAAGCAGGCTCCACACCCCGCATGGTGCCCGATGCAGGGCTCGATCTCACAACCCCGAGATCATGACCTGAGCCAAAATCAAGAGTCGGATGCTTAACTGACTGAGCCACCCAGGTGCTCCCAGACTTCCTTAGTTTTTAACCCAGTGTCCTTTCCTACCCCAGCATCCCATCCAGGACACCCCACTACATTACCCATCTTGTCTACTCCATGCTCCTCAGGAACGTTTCTCAGAGACTATCCTTGATTTTTATGACATTGTGCTTTTGAGGAGTCCTGGCCGGGTGTTTTGTAGACTGTTTCTCATTTGGGATTTGTCTAATTGTTTATTCCCTCATGATTAGACTGGGTTTCTACCCCTTGGGAGGAAGGCCTCAGGGGTAAATTGTCATGCTCATCCCATCGTGTCAAGGGTACGTAAACCCTGGTTCTTTTTACTGTAGAATGATATTGGAAACCAAGGCCTAGATGCTGGGTGTGCTCATTGCTGCTGGGGTGTTGTTGCGTCTAGTCCCTCCCAGGGGCATGTGTTTACACTAGCCTCTGTGTACACACTCTTCCATATCCGTATCTACCCAGGTGTACCTATGAGTTCATACTGACATTTCCAACATCATTACCACATGGTTCATTTATCCTAGTCTCCCTATCACTTATCCAAAACTCCCTTCCCCACAGGGAGATCCTGGCTCCCACCATCTGCCATCCATGCATTTGCTTATCCAGTCCCGGCATATGTGTGTGGTACTTGCAGAGTTCTTATTCTGTCCCCTCGTGAGACGCAATCTTGCCGACTAGAACACAGTCATTGTGAATGGGTCCTGTTGTTTAATCTTAATGGTCTCAAGTCATTCTTTTGTCATGGTCTTCAGCTATCTGGGATTGTCCAATATCCTGGTATTAAGAATTTGTGTTCTTTGAGGTTTGCTCTCTGTGCTGTAAAGTTCTATGGGTTTTGGCAAATACACGGTATCATGTACCCACCTCTACAGTACCATTTAGTATAGTCTCATCACCCAGAACAAATCCTGTGCCTCGCCTGTTCAACACCTTCTCCCCAAACTCCTGACAGCCTTTCTTCTGTTTCCTGTCTCTATAATTTTGCGTTTTCTGGAATGTCATAGAAACAGAACCATACAGTGTGTAGCCTTTTCAGACTACCTTTTTATACTTAGAAATGTCCTGGAATCAAGTTCCACAAGGAGCTCCCTGTTCAGCGAGGAGTCTGCTTCTCCCTCTGCCCCTCCCCCTGCTCACGATCTCTCTCTCGCTCAAATAATAAATAAATAAATAAATAAATAAATAATAAATAAAAAAGATTCATTCATGTTGTTACACCCATAGTATTTTTATACCAAAACTTGTATACATTGTTCTCAAATTATTATTTCCTCTCCAAAACCTGGATAAGCAGAATGTTCTATAAATGTCAGAAGTCAATGCAGAAGTGAAAGAAAGTAGGTTTACAAATTTGGACACAGAGGCAGCAAGTGGTGGTAACATTTATTATTTGCTAAAATAACTTTTATGTGACATTTTATATGGAATACAAATTGCATAAGGTGCACCCCAAATTCTTATACACTCCTGAATCACATAGACATATATATATGCTCTACTGCAAGAAAGGTCTATTAGAAAACAACAACAACTTAATCTAAAAACAGATTCATTAGAAGGTGCTTACGTGTTTTACAGTAGGATTCTTCATTTTCCAGAGGCTTCAGAGCATTTCTCATAAAATACTCAGATTTCTCTGACATTCCATAATCTGCTCAATTTATTTAAAAACTCAATTTACAAATTGAAGAGCACATATGTTTAAAGTGTCCTAAGCGACACAACGTTTTCAGACATTTGGCTGTCTACACCCCACGTGAATTTCAGAAATCATCAGCCGAATCAAAGACCCTGCAGTGTCAGTTCCACTTCGCCCTTCCCTGTCGGAGGAGAAGGGCAATGAGAAGATTGTGGTCATGGTGAAGGCATGTTGGGATGAAGCTCCAGAGAAAAGGCCCACTTTCTCTTCCATCAAGAAATTTTTACAGGAAGCCGGTTCCAAAGGGTGAGTTAGATGTGGAATAGTTTCTCCTAATTATTTAACCATTAGAATTTTAAGACTATATGGCTGTGATTGCTCCTGTGTGGCTCACTCCATTCATTCATTCCTCCACTCATTCATTCATTCACCCATTCCTTCGTTCATTCATCATCTGCCCCCTAGACGCCTGCCACCTGCAAAGCACGGTGTTACATGCTGGTTAAAGTAGAGTGATAAATTCTCCCTTTGTTTCACAAATGATACAAAAATGTATTGGACAGCAGCACTTCCATTGTCCTCCTTTGTCCACTCTCGATATCACTAATCAATCAAGGTTCTCTTTTCCAGGGAAGTTTGACATGGCCCCAGAATGTTTTCCAAACCCTCATTCCAAGGCTCATGACTCATCAGTTGGGGTTGGACTATGGGGCAAGAAACTATTCACCAACCTTAGAGTAAGCTGTTAAATTATTCATGCCTCCCAAGCAATGTCCTCAATAGTAGCTCGCTTCATATCAGGATAATTGTGTCATCTTTCGGCACATTGGGCATATGCAGGTACAGCCATGTTAGAAGTAGCTTGAGTGTTAGAAGGGCCCTGGGCTGGGAGTCTGGCATCTGCTCCTGGCTTGGCCATTCTGCTAGGCATTCCGAACACAACGGCCCTGTGTTCTGCATTTTCCACATCAAAATTGTTTTAAATGGTATGTCTCAGGTCAATCATGACTTTTACTCAGAGAATTTGGTCTCCTATGTTAAGGCAAGTCTATTTCCTATGTGAGCCTCAGTCTCTTCATTTGAAAAATGGGGAATTTAAATGATTTTTCTGAAGACGCTTCTAAAACAAGAGTCTAAAGGATCTAGAAGTGTCCCTTACATCTGTCATCCGAAAAGAAAACAGCTGGTGCTATTCAGAAAAACAAAACAGAACAAAACGTGTCCTGAAATCTACATTTTTGACTGACCATGACGACGATCTGGAGCATGTTGGGAAGTGGGGGGGGGCGCCATTTGTTGAGTGCCTGCTAAGTGTCAGACACAGCTTTAGACGTTGTGTACCCACTCTCTCCCTGAACCTCCGAAAAGCCCTGGGAAGTATGTGTTATTACCCTCATGCTCCAGATGAAGAAACTGAGGCTCATGGAAATGAACAGTGCAGTCAAGGTCAGAGAGCTGGTAGAAGGCAGCCTCTGTCCTGCCGCGTGGCCTCATTGCCGTGGTCATTTCACTGCTGTCCATGGGCAGCCCTGAAGCAGAGAACCTGAAGGGCAAGACATGTTTTCTTTCCTTGGAATGTATAGCTGAAAGCTGTGCTCCACTGTGGCCCTAAAGTTCTTGGAAAAGATGTTAATGTGGGGGTTCTCTTAAAGCCAGTGAGCATCCTAGACAGTCTCGTGAGCAAGCCGGAGGTGTATGCCAACCACCTGGAGGACGTGGTGGAAGAGAGGACCAACCAGCTGATGGCAGAGAAGAAGGTAGATAGGCTTCTGTCCACAATGCTGCCAAGGTATTCCAGAGGGCGGGGCGGGGCGGGGTGGGGGGGCACTTTTTCAAGGGATCCAAGAAGTAATAGCATCACTATCTAAGAGGCTCCCTGCAGAGAGAACATTTATTTGTGTTCCTTTAATAAGAGGAAGTCAGGTTCTTCTAAAATGGGTGAAGCATTTTGCAGGTAATTTTTGGTCCACCCTATGAAAGGAGATAGGGGCAAAGGCCCTTGAATTCACACAGGACCGAGAATATCTTAGAGAAAAGATGATGGCTGCAGCAACAGGAGAGCGACCACTAGATGGCGCTCTGGGTGCACGGGTCTGATTTGCCAGCTCCCCAGTATTTGAGATTGTACTCCAAAACCTTTCTTTGCACAATACGATATGCTCCCATGACTTCAGATTCAAAACTCACTTCATTTTTGGCTGTAATTGCATCTGTACTCTCTCTAAACACTTGGCAGGAGCACCTGGTACTAAAATTCCAGCACACTTCCTGTGTGTCTTGACAAAGGGGTGGGGTCAGGGATTTGAGGGTGTTAACTTGAGATTGGAGGATTAAAGCAAAAATACTGATTTGTGGATTGGTGCTGCTTCCTTTCCCTCCCACATCTGCAGATTGAATCTTTACCATCAAACTCTATAACCAATAGGGGGAAATGAGATGCTCTCAAGGAGAAAATCCTTACTGTAAAAGCATTTCTTTACCTGCTCTCCCCTCCTCCAATTTATACCCACCACTGAAAGTATGTCTTTAGAGAAAATGCAGGTGGAGAAATGGGAGTCAAAAGAATCCCTTTCGATGGTGGGATTTTGTTAACTAAAAACGTAACCCACTGAAACAAAAGGATCTATAAGGATGATTCTGCTGGGGTTTGTAGGGGACCAGGTGAGTAAGTCTGTTCAAAACTCATCCCTATTCTCTGGTTTCAGCTTCATTGGATAACAGCTCATAGCTGGAAGGTCCGTGGAACCAGAACATTTTGAGTCCCTGACAATCTTTTTCTCCGACATTGCTGGGTTCACAGAGCTGTGTTCACTCAGCTCCCCCTTGCAAGTTGTGAATCTCCTTAACGACCCGTACAGTTTATTTGATCACATCCTTAAAACAGAGGATTCGTATAAGGTGAGACCGTTGGCTCCTGGGCTGGGAGGGGACACGCTGTCTTTGTCAGCAGGCTCCAGGGCAGGAGTGAGGGTGGACCCAGCCCTAGCTGTCAGCCAGGAGAAGGCTCGATTTCAGGCTGGCAGTCTATCTCAGGGCATGGCAGAAACTCAATATTTTATTCCTGTTTGTTTTCTTAGGAAAGGGCTTGATTAATCACCGATGTGTGTGCTTGTCAAGAATCACCAGTTGCTCCTTGTTTCCTTCCATTATTGTATCTTGCAGTAAACACATGTCTAAAGACGCATTGACCTTCTACTGACTAATTCCTCCAGCCCACTCCTGAATATATTTCCTTCGGATTCAGAGGAGCTCCCATTTACTCTCCTTTAAAGGTTGTTTTGGGATGCTGCGTGAGTCTCACTTCTGCCACTGTGATACTTAGTGCAGGTGAAGACAGGCTCTCACGTGTGGACTATCAGACTTGGGGCTAAAGTGAGAAACAACGATCTGCCTAGTGGTCACCCAGCATAAAAGATGATTTTTCCAGGAAGGATAGCAAAAATGAATAATTTGCCTTCACTCAAGCAGTAGTGATGATAGCTGCTTTGGGTGTTTTCTGAGTTTTCGGGTGGGGCCGGATCCCGACTGCACGGTGCCCAACCTCACGCATGCCTGGTGCAGCCACAGGTGTTCCAGCTCTGACAGGCTCTGCCTGTGGCCCTGGGGCTGGGGAGATTTGGGGGACAGTGTGGTCATGTCCCCCAGGGACATATTCCTTAATGGTTATCCCCCAGTGGTCCCCACAGATATGCCTCTGTTCAAGGGTGAAAGAAAAGGTGGTGTGGATAATCTCAAAGGGTGGTGTGGATAATCTCAAAGGGTAGGTCTCACGTATCCCAAGACGGAAGCTGCTCGCCCTAGGAGGGCGTCCTCTGGGATTTCCTCTTGGTGTTATCTTCTCTCTTATGTTTTCCACCAGCTAATACTAAATCGGTTTCAGTGTCTAAAGGATGTATGTACCCATGGTGGGGAGAGGTAGCCTAGAAGCAATCAGACTTGCGTGCTGGTTGATTTTGTGTAATTCTGGGGTGACCAATAGACAGAGGTGTGTTTACTGCCTGGCTAATGTCTGGAATCCCCCCTTTACTGCTTCATTTTTGGATTCTGCTAAAATGCAAATGTAACTGGAAAGGGCTGTAGCTTTCAAGTTTACAGTGGTCATTTATTCTCTATTGTGAAGGAGGGATCTGAAAGGTGAATTTATTAGGGGAGAAAGAGGACAAATTAGGCAGATACATGCATTTATGCATAAGTATAAGCATATATATTGTGTCTCATGTATACACCTATATAAATGTGTCTAAGAGCCCTTGTATGGGGTGAAGACGTTTCAGATTGGGTAAGACGAATTCCACTCGATGGATGCATGTGATCCTTCAAGATGTACCCCATTCGTACACTGCTGCCTGTTTAACTGGTTTTGAACTTGAGTTGAGGAAATATGGTTGCCACCACTATCAGAGTTCAGAGGAGAAAGCAGTGGCTGTGTGCAGGAGGGCTCAGGGAAGGAAGGCTCTGTGGGAGGAACAGAACAAGGGCAGAAACCTGTGGAAATGCTGGGACATGGAGGGAGTGGAGGTCAGGGAGCGTGACTCTTCAAAGCGGGGGGCCTCAGAGCAAGGCCACTTTGCTGCTTTGTTTTCAGGTGGAAACCATTGGAGATGCATACGTGGTGGCTAGTGGACTTCCCATCCTCAATGGAATCCAGCAGGTGGGACGAGACTGCCACAATGTCCTTGCACTCCCTCAGCGCCACTGTCGACTTCCAGATCGGGCAGGTGCCCCAGGAGAAGCTCAGGCTTAGGACTGGCATCCACACAGATAGACAGCACTGGGCCTTCGGGTCCAGGTATGGGGCCAGGTGGTTCTGGATTCAAGTCCTGGGTCTGAGGTTTTGAGAAGCCTGAAGCTGAATGGTAACATCTACAAGGGAAACAAAAGGTTGAATGGTCTCTGTAAATGTATTTCCAGCTAGCCAGATTACTTGGTGACAGCGAAGACACCCAGAGACTCCAAGGTGTTGAACCAAAAGTTAGGAGGAGACCGAAAAGCAGGACAGTTTTATGGGGCTGCTTCCCCCGCCCCAACCCCCATGCCTCTGTATCAAATGCCCTTTGATCTGGTCTATTTTTGGTCAAACTCATGGGCATGTGACCTGTGCAGAAGCAACCAGTACTTGGTTTAATGCTCTTCTTAGTTTCTTAATTATTAATGTTATCATAATATTATTACTATAATTAGTGCTATAATATTGTATTGTTACAATATTATAATAATTATTATTTATTTTCTTAATTTCTTAATAGGTTTTGAATGAGGGGTTCCTTACTTTCATTTCAGCCTGGGCCCTGTAGGGTATGTAGCGAGACCTGCTCCTACCTGTCCTCCAAGGCTTGACTAGAATAAAACCTGGCCCCTCATCAGAATTAATCACTCCCACACTTGTGCCTCGGTTGTTTTGTTTACATCTCTAGTGCACGAAGAACATCATCATTAATTTCTGTCTTAGCTTGGTTGTTAAAACAAAATACCACAGACTCGGCGGCTTAAACCACAGACATTAATTTTCTCACAGTCCCCGAGGCAGGAAGTCCAGGATCAGGGTTACAGCACGGTCGGTTTTGGTGAGGACACTCCTCCTAGCTCACCAAGGGCTGCCTTCTGGCTGTGTCCTCAGCTAGCAAAGAGAGAGTGAGCTGTGGCATCCCGTCTCCCTGGCCACTAATCCCTAACCCCCCCTCCCCCCCCCCCCCACCCAGGGCTCTACCATCAGGACCCCGTCTAAACCTAAGTACCTCCCCGAGGCCCTGCCTGCTAATCCCATCACCTCGAGGGGTACGGCTTCTGCGAGCGCACGAGGGAGGGGGTTACAAACATTCAGCTCGTCCTAAATTGAGGACGTTGTTTCCCACCAGAAGTCCACGGGCTCTGTAGGTCGCCTCTCTGTAAACCCGAAGACCTGCTGCCACACTCCGCCTGAAGAGGGCACTTAGATATTTGCTGAACTGCCTTTACTGACTTAACGTGCACTGTGCGGTCCAGCCCTTGGGAAACGCAGATCGGCTGCGCCCTTCCGTTCTCCTCCTTGCAGATCCCGTGCTGGCTGGCGTCGTGGGAATCACCCTGCCCAGCTACTGTCTGTTCGGACACACTGTGAACATGGCATCCAGAACGGAAAGCAGCAGTCTGCGTGGGTGTCATTTACAGCACTTTGCAAACACAATGTCACTGTCCCTAGTCCCCCCATCTTTCACCAGAGGGTATTTTTAGAAGACCCATTTTCATTTAGTCTACTGTTTTCGGTTTGGGGGATAAGATCATTATCCACCTCAGACAACATTGATCACAAACTTTGTAGACAGGGTTTTGCACCATGCTTTCTATGGAAACACACATGACAACTTCCTTCCAAGATTTTCAATTCTCAGCTGTCAGGTACACATATAATAAGGTCATTAAAGGAAAAGCAGGAGTCAGCAAGCTTTTTCTGTTCAGGGCCAGACAGTAAATATTTTACACTTAATGGGCCATGGTCTCTGTTACTTAACTAATGTTGTAGTGTGAAAGCAGCCATTTATAATATGTGAATGATGGGTGTGGCCATGTTCCAATAAAACTTTATTTGTAAGCACAAGTGGTGGGCTGGATTTGGCTGGTGGGTGGAATTTGCCCCTCCCTGATGCAAAGTATAGTTTTGGTGATGCAAAATTAATCTATGGCCAGGAACTCCAGAGGATATCATATTGTTTTGCTTTACAGTAATTTTATTGCATTAATTATTGCTAGACAATATATGCTATATATTAGTGGAGATGTTTATCAGCTAGAAAAAAATAATTACTTAGGGATTTAAGTATCAAAATGTTTAGGTTAACATTCTTTCAGATTCCTAAATTTTCCACAATATATAAAAACATTACAAACATATTTTTTCTTCTGATGACTTCATTGTTCAAGTTAATCGGCCAAGTCTCAAACTCTGATTTAAACCTCTCTTTAAACTTCTGAGTCAGGATTTTTGAGGATAAATCTTGAAAGTGAGACTGCTGATGTAGGCTCCAAACCTGATTCTGGACACAGTGCTGGTTGTGAACCATGTTTTCAGTGATGTGTCCGAGCTCCAGTACCATCCCAGGAAGCCTGAGGAGCCCAGTGGACCTCCATCCATGAGGAGTACCAGCTTGCATGTGAAGTTACTTCTGTCTGCTGTTTCTAAACTGAACATGTTAAAGCGTGAGCAATGTCAATAGTGTCTGAAGAATGTCTGGATGGTTGGTGGGGTCTTACCCCAAGTGTCCCAGACTTCAGAGAGGTTGTCTGTGATTAACTTTAATGAGAGGTGCTGGCAGCCCAAGAATTTGAGCAGTGTAGCCTTCCTCTGCACAGCAGCCCCTGCCCACTGTCCCCCGATGGAAGTCACAACCAAGTCAGTAACGAGGCAGTAACTGCTTTATGGCAGCTCTCTGGATTCACGTCTCTCAGAGCACTGCAGGCACCTGCTGGCATTGGGAGGGTACGATTTGCAAAAGAGAGGCACCATTCCAGTCAAGGCAAGACCGACTTAGTGCACCCCACCTGCCCCATTTGGGTCTCTGATGGAGAGGTTGAGGAAGGTGACGGGATGAGTGCATCTCTGTGCTGTGGTGTGTGGAGACGGCTAAGGTCCATGTGCAGGCTCTTGCAACTCCCAGGTCTTCTTCCTTCAGACAAGAGTTGTATGGTTCCCTCAGAAGGTTAACGGGGAATCTATAACAGAAAACAATCTTAGTTCCCAACTAGCCCAATGCCTTGGGGGATACCTCTTTTCTCTTAGCTGCAAATGGTCTCCTGGCTTCTGCTGGAACACCCCAGTCTAGTCTTCCATAAAGTAACAGCAAGTACAAGCCCAGGAATTATAATGCCCATATTTCCTCTATGGAGTCCCTTCTCCTGCGTCTAATTGCCCAGGGAGAGGAGACAGAGGCCCATTGGCTTGGGGGCACTAGGACCTCATCTCAATTCATCTAAATATCTTTTCCCTTCCCCTCTGCCTTCTCCTCCATCCAGCCTGTGTGAAACACACCATGATGCCTTCTCTTTCTGATAGCCATCAGCCTTTGGTGGCGTGGGGGACATCTTGGAGATGTTCATGGGGGAAGTGGTGGGAGGTTATTATGATGTTAGGTGTTTGGGTGGGTATGGAGATTCATGGAAAGAAGTGAAAGGGAAGGGGGGCCATCAACTCCCCAGTTTGCTGAGCCTGGCCCTCACATACTGTATTTGATCAACAGACTTCAGGTGAGGGGAAGATTTTTCTAGAAGGCAGCAGTATGACTAAGCTTTGAATTGTACCGGCTGTCCGATCTGGGGGCCTGGTTTTATCACCAGTAAATGGGAATGGTGATAATACTGCCCTCCAAGGGTAGATGTGGGGATTAAATGTGAACGTGTATACGAGGTGTTTCAGCTGGTGCCCTACTGATCACAAGAGCTCCATAGATTTTATTATTATTTTTTAAAGATTTCCTTTGCAGTGAAATTCAACCTTGACCGGCCCTCACCCCCTAGGCCATTGCTGACTATGCATTTAAGCTTATCAGCAAAGCCCAAGCAAATCAAGATTTCACCTATAATGAGGCCTTTCCTCCCCTGAGGTTGCTCCTGCTTACTTGCCCTTTGGCTACGAACAACATTTTCAGTCAACAAACAAGGGAGACCGAGTGGTCTGCTCAGGGGCCACATTTCACGGGCAGCCTTTCCTCCTCTGTGACTCACCAGCCCTCTCCTCTTCCTCCCACAGGGCAAAGCAGAACAAACAACTTTCTGGTTGAAAGGCAAACAAGGCTTCACTTTTCCACTCCCTGAATTGACTGAGGAAGAAGCTAAAGTCCCAGAGAGCTTCTGAGGTATTTTCTTTGAAGATGTTTGTGGGGTCGCATGAAAGTCCGGGGACCATTCGGTTGGATGCATTAAATATCCCATTCAGGGGGTGCAGATCTGGGGTATTGAGTTAATCTACCAGGAGGGGGAGCCATCTAGCTGGCCTCCTCTTCCCACCCCAGAGCTCTGCGGGATTGGGATAAATTGGATAGGGTGAACTCATTTCCTGGGCGACCAGGCCTGGGCTGTTACTCCCAGACCTGCCAGTGAACTTGCCCTAGCTGCCAGATATTTCCGGCTCATTTGCTTGTGAATTTGCAGTGAACCCAGTTTCATTCTGGGAGAGAGGAAAGCTGGCGAACAGAAGCTGGGGCTACGGGCCCCACCCTGCCCTGCCTTTTTCCAGGGGCTGCTCTCTAACCTTTTGTTATCAGAAGGCATCTCAGGAATGTTGCCCCTGGGGGTAAAGCTCTATCTAAGGTGTGAACAATCAGTAAAATCCAACAGGATCAGGCCCTTCCAGGTACAGTGGATGGGGTCAGTCAGTCCCTAGAAGTCCTGGTCCTGAGCTCTGACTTCCTGTGAGCCCAGTAGTTTCCAAATGGAAATGTCCCATCCTCAAATTATTGCTTAATTTCTTTCCATCCAAAGCAAAGGAAGGGAGATAGGCTTTGCTTTCAATCAAGGCTTGAATTTTAAGTGGAATTTTTCTTTGATTTATGAAGTGCTTAATTCTTTGCAACCTCCAGCAGACGAAGATGAACCCATCTATTCTGCTATGAGTATTTCCCCCTTTACACAGAGAGTAGGACTCCATCATATCTGCCAATGGTTCTTGTAGCAGACTGACTAAACCACTAATGCACTTAACGGTATTTCTCTCTCTTTTTTAATTCCTTGCAACTCCTCACATCCTGATTATCTTTCTCATGGCTGGTCCTGATTATGGGAGAGCAGTTTGGACCGCTGTATTGTGTTTGAGACCTTTTCCTGGTGAATTTCCCAAGACTGAAGAAGTGAAAACCAATGAGATTGGGAATGTTTTCTTTTTCTACTTGACCTGTGAGCTGCTTTTATAGAGATATTTTTGAGCTCTGTATAGGAAAACAATTTTGGTGGGTTGAGAGCCTTTAATACCAAATCTTACTAAAGGTTTGGTGGAATTCTTGCCTTTCTCCAGGAAGAGGGCCGCTAAATAGGGGCCAAGGGAAGTACTTTTCAAACAGTCCCATCTCCATGGAGCTACTGTGTGTTTCCATTGGCGGGACTTTTCTCCTGCCCGGAGGTGGGCGACTGAACTCTAGAAACTTCACAGACTCCATTTTCTCTGACATGATTCCATTTTTATTGTGGGAGGCCCTGCTCCTCCCCATAGGAGGATTGCTTTCATCAAGGATTGAAAGCATTAGTCAAAAGAAGGCATTTATCTGAGAGAGAACAGGGGCGCTTCCCTGCCACCTCAGCATGGAGACAGTGGGACATTTATCTTCTTACACTTCAGAACTTCTTCCCTTGTTTGGGGGCAGGGCTTCTGGATTCCAAACACTTTGTTCTCCTATGGAAGGGAACAGAACAACCTCTGCTCTGAGGTCTTTCAGAGAGATAGGCCATTCCCTATCCAGCCATCCAACCATCCATCCATCTATCCAACCAACCATCCATCCATCCATCCATCCATCCATCCATCCATCTGACATTTCATTAATTCAAAGAGCATTTATTGAGCACTTACGCTGTGCTTGGTACCACACTGGGGAGAGATGAGAATATGAAACATTCCTTGATCTTTAGCTCTCAGTCTAGTTGAAGAGAGCATACTAGTAGTTCTGCAATCTGTTAAGGACTAATAGAGGTATGCACAAAAGCGCAGAGGTGACTAAGCAGTCCAATGTTGTTACATTTAAAAGGCATTAGAAAATGATACGCTGCTGTGGGGATGGGGTGGGATATAGTGCTTGTCTATTATTATCCCATCTTTGTACTTGTATGGAGTGTGTGTGTTTGTTCCCTTTCAGCTCTAGCCCGCATGGTTATTCAAGTTATATTTATATAATAAAGACTTTATTACTTCTGCCTTTTTCATTGGACATAATAAACATTCGGTTTCCATACACACACAAACACATAAAACATATCCACACATGTGCATACGTGTCCATTCACATGTGCGCATACATACGTGTATACGTATCTACATGCATATACACACACGCAGAAATCTCTCTGTGTCTAAATCTGTAGCTCTTGACTGATAGATCAGTAGGTACAGATTTATGTGAGTACATATACTCAGTACACAGCATGTCTGTATATATTCTTTTCTTTATATTACTCAAGTTTTAAGAGAGGCTCTTTCAGGATCATAAGCAGGAATTTGGTAAGATTAATTTCCTAAAATCTATATCCACTGTTTTTTCTTTGTTAACCAAGGATACCAAAGGGAGTTTTCTACTCTTTCCTCGTTCTCTGAATATGTTTTATGTTTAGCACTCACGAGAATTTATAGCAGAGATTATTTTGAGTGTTTTCTCTTAATTTCTTGATAAAGAAGTGCGAAGACATGAAGGGGTTTTAGCTCACGAGAGGTTGAAACACTTTTGACTGCTGGTGGTAGATGTTAGGGCACTGGAGACTCGGAGATCATACGGATGGCTTTTCCTCCTTGCATCAGAAAGCAAATGCTGGGATTTTTGGAAAGTAAATGTAGGGTAGAGTGATAGAAAGTCTGTGGTATGTGTGTGAGTCTAAGAAGTTCTAGTTGTATAAACCCCTGGGAGGGTGGAGGAATCGGCTATCAATATGATATATTAACACCATACGCTGTAATCATAGGTTATTTATTTTAAGGCATTTTATTCATAGCACCAGGTGCAGATACAAGATCATTAAACAATATGATAAAATAAAACAAAACTAATACAACATTGTTTTACTCTGACAGCCAAAGATTTGATTATGGCTCTAAGTATGCTATTTAAGAGTTTTTGACTAGAACCAATAAAATATGTCTTCTGTCCTTCCTGATTATAAAAATTTTGAATGCATAGGAAGATGAGATCCCAAACTGGTTGGAGCTCCAGCTTTGAGACCAGTCTAGACTACACTCAGTCATTTGAATCTAGTCTGTTGCTAAACAAACATGTACTCCATGTTTCCAGAAATTTGGAAACTAGCTGAATTTCTGAGTTCCTTAGCACAGTTGTAAAAGACCCATCAAACTACAGATCTCAAAACTTCTCAAATACATTAGCCACAGAGACACACTGACGTATATTCAAAGTGTAAGCCCACTAATTATGTCTGTACAAGACTAAGAAAAAAAACTTAGAGCTCTGGCTTTTCCTATCACATTCTAGCTTCTGGGGTTGACAGTGCATTCTCGGGGATCTCCCAGTTGTCTACGATGATTAGTTCATTCAGTTTTTATTTTGTTGACCATGAAATCATTAATATCCATGCATTCTGGGTCACTGGGGTGGCCGTGTTATCAGGGTGTGGCGCCATCCAATTCCACTGGCCACTTTTGCAGATGTGTTTCTGATTTTTGTGGGAGGTTCCGTTCTAACGATCATAAGTTAATGAGACAAAAACAGATAAATATGTGCTTGACTGTTAAAGACTAAATGAGGTCAGACCATTCCACACAGATGACAATTTCTTAGCTCAAAGAGATAAAAAATAGCGAGAGCACTGAGCACTGCAAGGCGTACGGTAGGGTTGGGTTGACAAACTTCAGAGGACCTGTCACAGATGTCACTCCAGAGTCACCTGCCAGCAGCGGTTTCATTTAGGCAAGGCCACATTATGATGTTAAATATATGTTAATGTGAGTTTTATTCTTTTTGTAGCTTTAGGCCTATTCAATCTGTAATTTTCTTTTGATTTTTGAAATCTATATCCGCTATAAAAATGAGTTAATACCTATATGATGTGTATACATATTTAAGAAACACTACACTAAAAACAAATTAGGTTAGCACTAGGGGCCTCTCAAGAATTGTTTTCCTTTCTAATACTCAGGTTTGAGCAAAACTATTATATTCCACTCTCATTCCCACATCATCATTTGAAAGATTAGAACCCCTGCCTGGTGGTTCAGCCCTGGTTCTCAAATAAGCATCGTACACCATCAATGCCAAAGGCCCCCCCTTGGCAAAGCTGGCTATTCCTGTGCACTCTCTACTTAGCCCTGACTCTGTGGTTATGCCCCGCATTCTCCTCAAAATGCTCAGCTGCACTTGGTTGGGTGTGCTACTCTTTTAAAATTAGAATAGCCTTCAAAGGAGTCCACTGCAGCCCTGACTTCAGCATGGGGAAAGGAGACTCCTCCACCAGCGTCCGGAGAGGAACTGCAGGGTCTCGGAGCTGCAGGGTCTCAGAACCACAGGAAGTCACAAGAGGAAGTGGGGCACCAGAGACAATCACTGAAATTCACAAAAATCATTGGAACACGTAATTGGCAAAGCACTGTTCTCTGCTTCTCAACAGTACGTTCTTCTGTTCGTTCTTGCTGGCAGCGCAATAAATGGGAGTTTGTCACAGACACAGGAGGTGATGCTGGGTGCTGGAGATGCCACTGCCTGCCTGGCGATCTCCTACAACGCGACACAAATCCCCAGCATCACGACGAGGTGATAGAGGACATCTGTGAATCAGACAGGAAGGCAGACAGGAACAGTTTACATGGAGCGAGGACAACCCATGAAAGAGTTAACTCAACCAAAGAGTCAACTTGGGGGTGTTAAGCAGGTTTTCATAAAACTCTGCACATTTTATATAAAATATGCATTTATCTTTTGGGGTTTCTGTAGCTTGGTTTTGTCTGTGCAAGGAACCCAGCAGATTAACCCAGGCTGTGGACCTCTGACAGATGGGGATCTGGACATGGGTCACACAGTGATGGCACATTTCGCCTTAGGACTTTCACTATAGGACTTCCTTTAGATATGAGGATCTGGGATTAGAGTCTTAAAAAGTTCATTTACATGATTTCCTATAACTGTGAGAACAAAGTCTACATCTGTGAGTTTATTAATGAATAGAACTGTCTTCCCCATCTCCTCACATAGTTGTTGTCCTCATCATTCAGGTGAGATCTTGGGTCTTAGCTGCAATGTTTCTTCTTCTGCCAGGCTTCCCTGGCCGCTATCTAAATCACTCCTCTACCCGCACTCCAATGCACTGCGCTACTGGGAAGGGTAGAGGCCTTGCCTATCTCCCTCTGCAGGAGCTCCACTGCCTAGAAGAGTAATTATGGCTGATCTTACTGGATGTTTGCTGTATGCGGGGCATTGTTTGGTGCCCTTAGTTGTAACATTTAATCCATATAGCAGCCATGTATGATAGGGGCAATTATTAGCTGGATTAGAGGAAACTGGGGAGAGGAAGGGTGAGTTCATTGCCCAAGGTCATTTAGTGAATGAGGTGCAGAGTCACAGCAGGGACTCAGAAATATTTGTTGAAAAAACAGATCATTAAAAATCACGTTCCCTAAATGCAGGAACTCAAGCAAAGCCCCCTGGTGACGTTTTTTGCTGAGAGGTGAAACCCAGTTCTGCTTCATCCAGTTTATCCCCAGCTGCACCCTTCCTGCAGTGCTCAGGGGCTGGCTGGAGAGACATCTGTCTACCTCTGTCCCTCCCTGTCCCACTCAGGTGTGCTTTAAAGAGCAACTTTCAGGGGCGCCTGGGTGGCACAGCGGTTAAGCGTCTGCCTTTGGCTCAGGGCGTGATCCCGGCGTTATGGGATCGAGCCCCACATCAGGCTCCTCTGCTATGAGCCTGCTTCTTCCTCTCCTGCTCCCCCTGCTTGTGTTCCCTCTCTCGCTGGCTGTCTCTATCCTGTCAAATCAATAAATAAAATCTTAAAAAAAAAAAAAAGATTTAAAGAGCAACTTTCAATTCCTAACAGTTTTGCTGGGGCCAAAGCTAAGCTGCTTTTAAAACACACATGTGCCTTTTAAAGGCATTGCCCCATGACCCTTCCCGGAAGTGCCTCTTTTCCTTACCTGAGAAGCTATAGAGACTGGAGAATCCCCTGCCTGTAATGAGTAAAGAGAGAAAGCTGAAGGTTTAAGAAAAGATCATGGAAGGATCCTCAAGTCTATGTTTCCAAAATACAAACCCGACCATATCCTCTCCTGATTAAACCCCATTGCCTTTAAGACAAAGTTTATAGCAAGGTTCACAAAAGCTTCTTTGAAAGAAGAAGAAAACCATTTTCTCCTGGCTTCCTAAGGCAGGGGTTGGTAAACTTTCTGGAAGTGGCCAGATCATAAATATTTCAGCTATGGGCCATATGGTCCCTATTGCAACTCCTTGACACTGCCTTTGTAAGGTGAAAGCATCTGGAGACAACACCGTATGAACACATGTGGCTGTGTTCCAAAAAAAACTTTATAAAAAACTGAAATTCAATTTCCTATCATTTTTATGCATCATGAAATATCATTCTCTTGATTTTTTTTTTCAACCATATAAGAAGGTAAAAACTATTCTTAGCTTGTAGGCCAGAAAACAGCAGGCAGCAGCCTGGATTGGGCCCCTGGTCATAGTTTATCAACTGTCCTCTAAGATGTGTGATTCCTTAAGGCCCCGGCCTACCCACAGGCCCTGCTCACCCTTCATGTCATACCACTTCTCAGGTCATCCTGAAAGATTACCCACACAAGCCTTCCCTAGGCCCTGGACTAGGGTGAATCTTGGCGCCATGAACTCCCATAGCTCCCTGCCTCCACCACCCCCCTGATAGTCATCTCCCTTTCCCTTGGCATTTGGCATCTCTCTCCTTGCCAGATGGTAAGTTCTTGAAGACAAGGGCCATGTGGGTCTCCTTTAATTCTGAATCCCCCATGTCCAGCCCAGCCCAAGGCCAGCACTGGATGCTCTATGAAGTTCTGTTGACTTGTCCCCTAGATGTTCCCAGTACATTTCGTTGTCTTTTATTACAGTTGGCTGCACACTCTGTCTGGAAGCTCAGCACTTCCTAATTCCTTTGGGGGCCCTGGAATTTAGGCTGCAGACAGAGTTTCAGGGTAGTTAACAAACCTCAGCTTCTTGGTTTGGCATGAGCTACAGCTTCCCCCATGCCCCCCCCCCACCAGGTGGGAAGCCTTGAGTTGCAGGTGAAGGTAGTGTCTACAGGCACAACTGGTTTGGCAATTCAGTTAAAATGCTCAAACTGGCTGTGCCTGTGGACGCAGCCCAGCGTGAACTCAACCATTTGGAAAACAGAGAAGCTTACTACGGAGGGAGAGCTCCACCACCAGGACGCCCCCTGTCTGATCCCGGAGGAGGAGGCGCTTCCTCTTGTCACAGGTCTGAAGACCCCCACCAGCGGTGGGGTGGGGGGAAGCAGTGGGGGAGAGTGGGCGAGGGGGGAAGGGGGCATGAGAAATGCACACAGGAGAGAAAAGAGAGAAAGACAAGAGATTAAAAAAAAAAAAAGAAGTCACAAACTTGATAAAGTCAAATTCCCCAGCCAACAGATCTTAGTTACCTTATTTGTCTATGTATGTACATATGTATGTACGTATGTATGTATGTGTAACCCAGAGCGCAGTCTTCATCCCTTCTCTAATTTGGGAAAAGGAAAAAGCTTTACTTTATGAAACCTTCAAGCTGGAAGAAATCCTGCTGGGAGAGGTTGCTGGGTGTGGGAGGGATTGGGCCTGTTTCTTTCCCGTAAGAAGTGAGGCTTTTACCTGCAGTTACTCTCCTTACGGTGGTTTGAGTAGTGGACACTTGCATAATGTGTTCTGGCTCATTTTCTTTTCTTTTTAAAATGTAGTGCCCATAATTACCCTTTTATCAACTGTAAAATATCTGTCAGCTCCCTCCCCTTTATTTGTGCTCCTAGGTGACCATTTTCTGGACAAAACAAATGAGCAAAAATAGAGATTATAATCTTTTTTTCGGTTGGTTACCACAGGCTACATGAGCAGGGGTCCTCTTCAGAAACACTGTGCTCCTCCTCCCTGGGGTCTCTAATCCAGACAGAGAGGAGCAGGCAACACTTTGTGATTTATCACTTCGGTCTAAGGCAGTGGTTCTCAAGCCTGAGCATGCCGCAGAATTATCTGGAGGGTCTGTTAAAGCACAGATTTCCGGGCCCTCCCAGCGTTTCTGAGTCAGGCAGTCTGGGGAGCCTGAGAATTTGCGTCCCTAACAAGTTCCCTGGTGATTCTGAGGCTGTTGGGAACCACACTGTGGAACCACTGCCCTAAGGACCAGGTTCACACCTGGCTGCCATGGAAACCTGGATTCTGCCGCAGCTCCTCGGTGGGGGGTGCAGAGGGGCACCTGGCCCTGGCCTGGGCTGTACTGAACATGGCTGTGAACCAGAGGCCCCACTGCCCGGCCCCTCCTCTCCCAAAGTCAGCTCAGCACTTGGGGGTTTCTGCAGCATCTCTCTGGCTCATTTCAAGTCTCAGAGATGGACCCTTAAGCTGGCCAGGCAAGAGCTAAAAACGCCCATCTTTTGACTTCCATCCAGCACCTATTGCTACCACCTACATTTTGAATTTTCCTTGTGATTTTAACTTTTTCAAAGCATTTCTGTGTCTGTTATCGTGCTCATTTGACCTCACACAGCTCTCTGAAAAGAGAAGGGCCACCGTGACTTATCACCACTGTCTTAAAGATGAGAACACCAGGCTCCTCCTCTTGTCACAGGTCTGAAGACCCCCACCAGCGGTGCAGTGGGGGGAAGCAGTGGGGGATGGTGGAATGCCCAAGGGAGGCTCTTACAACATCACCACAGGAGTCTTAATCCAGAGATTAAGTGACATGTGCCAGACCATGTAGCTTGTTGGTGGCAGGGCAGACAGAGCTCGAACATCTGTCCCTACACCCAGTGCCCTTTCTCCCAGAATGCCCTCAGCACACACATACACTGGTCTGGTTACGATTCCCAGCTAAAAATACAGCTTCTCAAATACCGCCCCCACCCCCTCCTCGGGTCACATTCTCATTCTAGAGAGAGGTGGCTCACCACTGGGCAGGAGAGCTTCTCACTGTCACAGATGAATGTCTCACAGTGTAACCAAACCTTGGAGAGTTTGGGGATGTTCTGGAACCGGAAAGCATTGAATTGGAAGGTGGCCCTGTGATCTTTTCCGTTCTCATGTACGAGGACTGTTTCATCCGTGGGGCAGCTGGAGCAGATGGGGCAGGGGGGAGAGAAAATTAACTCATGAACTCCAGCAAAATCGGAGGTGAATTCACAGACAACAGCAACACCCCCCCGGGCTTCTATACAGCACGTTATCCTTACAAAGCACTTTGGCTCCTTGCTTATCTTCACGATATGAGGTCAAATGGAGGAGCTATAGAACGGGCGTGCTAGTCCTTGTTCTATAGACAGGGGACAGTGGGGTGGAGGGGAGTGACTTATGAGAAGCAGCACACCACGTAAGTCACCACACCTCAGTCTCAAAGAAGGGAAATTCCTGAGAGATGTCGTCTGAAGGACCGGGACACGGGCTGACCCCCAGTATATGTGCTAGATAAAGACACTGGGGCTGAGAAGAGCGTTTCCCAAAGTCCTGCCATAGCCGCCTGAGCCAAGTCATACATCACATTTTTCTCTGTGTATGTTGTGAGGGTTTGCCACTGGGAGTTTGAATTTATGCTGTGTTATTTAAATTCTATATTGCATAGTTACCTTTGTAAAAATTTGGTCATGTTTTTAGTATAGGCACAGAAAAAAAAATGACTGGAGGGACACCATCTAAATATTAATGCTGGCTGTTTGCAGTGGAATTATGGGCGGTTTCTGCTTTCTTCCTGTATCTTTATATATTTTCCAAATTCTCTATCATGAGAATGTAGCGTTTGGGAAATCCCAAAGTCCCAAAGGTAATAATTTACAATAAAAGTAAAAATAATCACACGGATGGACATTTGTCAAAGTCAATGGTTCTCACTTAGGGACCATTTTGCACCCCCCGGAGATGTTTGGCATTGTCGCCTTGACTAGGGGCGAGGTGATACTGACACGGAGTAAGTAAAGGCCAGGAATGCTGCACGTCATCTCACAGTAATGCACAGGACAGCCCCCCACCCCAACAAAGAATGATCCAGCCCCAAATGTCAACAGCGTTGAGACTGAAGAAACTCGGTTTAATCAAAATACTTTTTTATTTACCAAACACACGCTAATTCCCTATTTAAGTGCCAGACATTCAGCAAGGTGTTGGGAGCAGACATGAATGTACAGTAGGGCCCACGTGAACTTGGAGAGTGTTGTCTGTAGGTGACAAGGAACACCAGAATCTGTCCTTTGTGGCAAAGGGTCTATGGGTCCAAAAGCTTAAGACAGCACCACAGGGGACCCCAAAGTTAATGCTCCTCCCAGAGCCTCTCTCTGACTCCATTGTCAATTCAACTCAGCATATACATACCAGAGATCGGGCCAGCTATCTGAGAGCCCCTGAGATGTGCCCTCCTCCACACATTCCATCAGAACCAGACATTAGGGGGCAAATTAGAGGTAAGACTGAAGGAATGTCAACTCTGTGAGTTAGTGATTAAAATGGGAAGTGAATAGTATACCTTATATCTGCACCAAAGGTCAGAAGCCTGGCCATGTTTGTGGTGACCTCTGAGCAATGACAGAGCTGGAGGCATTTTCCGAGTTGTGAAACAAGACCTTGGAGGATCATTTGGTCAATAAACCTGAGAACCTTATATGAACTCAAGACCTGAGTCCTTAAAATAGCTCCTTGCAGCTGGAGTGGAAAACAATGTAAACGGAGCTTTGTTGGGGGAGGGGAGGAGGCAAGTCCCGGGCAGGCTTAGATGGCTCCGCTCTGCTGCCTCCTGGCACCGGCTATGGCACCTACCCCTCTGTGACAGACACCTTGGGATGGTGGAATGCCCAAGCGAGGCTCTTACAACATCACCACAGGAGTCTCCTTCCCTCCATGAGATCAAAATTCCTCATAATATATGTCTTCTAACCTCTCCAGACACTCTTCGAAACTGGGTTTTCCTTCAAAAGGGCCCAGTGTGAACCAAAAGCATCTGGGAGATTATGGGAGTGGGCTTTCTCATTCCTCTCCTTTCCCTGGTTTTTGGGCAAGTATATCCAAGCTCAAGGGGCCATTTTAGCTAGGCAGAATATGGAACTAGATGAGGGCTTCTTTAATAATGCTCTGCTCAACGTAGGTTCTCAGGGTTTGCCCAGGAACCCTCTGATGGGGTAAGTTAGCTATGTGGCTGCATGTGTAACAGGCACCCTAGGCAATTCCTATATACACTAGAGTCTGAGGACTGCCTCTATAGACCACCACAAAGCCACAGGCATTCCTTTGTCTGCCATTTTATATATCTGTCAGTTAGAAGCAACAGTACCAGAGCGATTTGCAGGGAGATGATTCCATGGCATGGCAGAGCCTTGGCCCCAGTGTGGCCATTGTCTCTGAGAGAAGTTCCCAATGCCTGGTCATAATTTCAGGTCCCTGTAGGTCAAGAATTGATTGCACGGACTCCCTGAAGTCATTCGATTGCACCATTGTCAAGAGAACCTAAATGAATCCTTCAGTGATAGATGTGACGTCCAGATGAAGCTACCATCGCTTCAGAAAACTTTGCTGGGTTGTTTGGATGTGGTTCTGCTGGTCTGTCCTACCGACATAACTCAGGAAATTATGCTACCTGAGTCTGAACCCCAGATCATTCATCCCCTGACTAGCTGTGGACTTTGGGCAAGTTTCTGAACCTGTCTGTTCCTCAGATTTCTCCTCTATAAAATAGTATTTATATACTACCTACTTTATAGGGGGTTTGATGAAATTTAATTAATTAATTAATTAATTAATTTAATTAATAGTTGTAAGGCACTGACCTAGGCACGTTTGTTATGTTGTAAGTGTTGTTTAAGTGTTTGTTAAGTAAAAATAAATAGTTAAAGGTCCAAGGTGGCTCCACCTTTGTTATCTAATCATTTTTGTCCCCAGCCCCAGTGTTTATTTATTTAGCTCTAAGGGTTCTGGTAGCAATATGGACATGCTGGTCTGTTTGGCTTTGAGGCATGGTCTCTTTTGCATTTTCTGTTCATTGTATGGATGATGCCCACATCTCTAGTCTAGTTCAAACTGTTCTCTGTTTTCCAAAGTTACAATTCTATGTGTTTCTGGAAAAGTGTCATCTCAAGCTCAGCATGTCATCCCTGAACTCAAGGAGAATCCAACACCCTTATCCAGAATCTTCTTCCCTAACACCCAATAACAAACAATTCCACACTTTCACAACCCACAGGTTTGATGCCATATATCTCTCAGGCTTCTTGCCCTGTCCTTTTCTCCACCCCATTTCTGATTGGTTGCTAAATTTTGATTGCCTCCCCCTCCCTTGGATGACTTTTCCATTCACTTGGCTACACCTCAGTTCTGGCCATGGCCTCTAATCTGGTTTTTCCACCTCCCATGTACTGCTTCTAATCCGTCCCATGGATGACTTCCAGAATCGTCTTTCTATTGTACAATCCCAATACTTTCATCCTCTACTCAAAAATTTGAAGAACTCCCCATTATCTACCGAATTGATAACAAAAAACAGTGATATTATTTAAATTGATTGGATACTGACTAGGTACTACCTGTTTAACTTTTTACACAGATTATCTAATTTAGTTCTCACCAGGGTTCTCGCGTCAGACTAATTGGGTTTGAACCCACTTCCCCATAAATACACACACACAATAAGTATGTGACATTACTTAACCCTTCCTGTGCCTCTGTTTCCTGGAAAGTAAGGATGGTAGTAATAATGGACGCCTCTTGTAAGGCGAAAAAGTTAATACATGATGAAGCTCTCAGAAGAGTACTGGTACCCAGCAAGCACTATATAAATGTTTGCTAGTATCAGTACTCAGCCTGGAAGCACAGAGGGTATCACGGATGTGACCCTGAGGCTTGGCCTCTTCTTTCCAAGCCATCCCAAGCCAAGGTAGCCCCAGATCCGACCGCTTCTCAGCACCGTGCTCCGGAGGGTGGTACTTACCCCTTGTTGATTAGCTGCCACTGCAAGGGGTACATGAAATCAGCCGACGGTGTGGCCCAACAGCTGTTCAAAACCACTTTAAACCTGCAAATGATATAAAATGCATCGCCTTGAGCCAGAGAGCTGTATGCTCACTTGACTTAATTTGCTGTTTAATGGTTTTGCAGCAGATTCTCTTGGATTTCCCAGATCTGTGCTGATAACATCTGCAGATGATGATACCTGTCTTCTCTTTTCTAATTTCATTTTATTACTTCCATTTCTTATTCTTAGCTCATTGGATTGGCAAGGATCTCAGAGCAAGGTTAACTAGCAGGCATGTTTGTCTTTTCTGGACTCTTGCCCTGTGATATGCTTAGAAACATCTGGTAATTAAAAGTCTCTTGGCCTATCTTTTTTTCTTTTCTTTGGCTTTAAAAATATAAACAGGGAGGAAATATACTTACCTAACACTCAACCCTTTGGCTTCTACTCCCGCAAACAGATCTGAGCCGATTTCGGATGTCTCCAGGACAAAAGGGGCTTCCTTCTTAGTGGAGAACTTGGCATTCTTTGGAAGGAAATTGACAGTGGGCATTAGGACCTGTCAGACTGAGCAGTTGGGTGTGACAGGAGCAGATGAACTGGGGTGTGGCGGTGGTGGGAATCCACCCGAGGGCACAGGCACACGAGACCAGAGCGAGGCCCTCCAGGAGTAGAGAAGCCATACCTTCTAGGGTGCTGGTCATCTTAGAAGGGATGAGGGTATCGTGTCTCTGGATTTGCTGGCCACAGTGAGATGCATACTGTATGTCTCATCCATGCCAGCGAGGAACAAGATTTGGCTGATGGAAAAAAGGTGGAATCCAAGAATGCAGAAGCACTGGGATTTACTTAATCACCCACGGGAATACAGGGAAAACACAGGCAACCTCGCTTTGCTCTTGCTCACCTCCACTATTTGCCTGGGCAGATTCCAGCCTGAGTCAGAGAGTGTATGATCTGATTCCAGTACAGTTAACAGCAACAACGGCCGCTGCAGTAACCTGCCGAGCACCTGCTATGAGCAGTGCCTGCTCTCTCTATTGATAGTCTCCATGTCAGGACATCCTGTATATTGAGATATATCTGGGAGCAAAACAAAGATCTCTCCTCTAACCCCCTGACATTCCAGCAAGGGATCCAGACAATAATAGACAGTAGGCAAGTGAATTATATAATATGTTGGAACAGAATATAGTACATTGTATAGAGAAACTATAACGAATGTAGGGGAGGGTAAGGTGCATTGGAAGAGCAAGGAGGGGCAAGCTGCAACTTTAAATACAGTTGTAGTTAAGGAGGTCTCATTGACGTTGTGACATTTGAGTCAAGACTTGAGGGAAGCAAGAAAACTTGTGGTTCCTGGCTAAGTACTGATACAAAGAAATACTTCAATAGTGCATGTGGTGCATACAGGCGTCTGGGGTGGAATGTTCCAGCTAAAGCAAAAGCCCTGGGTGACGGTGTAGCTGGCAGGACAGCCAGGAGGCCAATATGCTTGAGCACAAGTGAGCAAAGGGGGTAGGGGGAGGAGGAAGTGAGGGGGGTAGGCGGTGAAGTGAGAGGGGCTATAGGGAAGGATCCAGAAGACTGTGGTTGCAGCTCTAAGTGCAACAGGGAGGCATGACCACAATTGGAGCACAGGAGCGCAGCCTTTGCTCACTGGTGTGGTGTGTGTGTCTTCACTTGGTCTCTTCATCAGGCAGCTCTGGGTGAGTTATTAAAAAAATAGTGTGTGTCCAGTTGACCTACCCCAAGGAGGCTGATTTCTCCATTTATTGTCTTGGTGTCACTCAACTTTGGTAACAACCTTTAACTACTCTCTGAGTTTAGCCTCCAGAGACAAAAGCATCATGACAGGACAAGCTTGCTGGGCTAATCCTAGCTCCCACCACTAACTTATAGGCAAGTCAGACATTTGGGCCTCCATTTCCCCATCTGCAAAATGGGAGTAACCTTTGCCTTCATCAACCTTGCAGAAATGTTTTTATGATGGTGATTTATGTCATAGAAGCATTGAGCTTAAACCAGGATACTAGTTAAAAGATTGAGTTTCACGGACTTGGAGATTTGCAGAACTTCAATGGGTGAACAGGGTCAGCAAGGATATCTAGTTGCCATAGACTTCAGTCCCCTAACAGTCCGATTCCGGGCATTGGTTGAGAGGCCTCAGAATCACCTTCCAGTGGCTCTTGTGTTTTTTCCTGATTGCAGGTCCAGCTAGGGCTCCCTGAGTCAGCCACTCAGAAGTCAGTTCTTTTCTTCCTGCCTGCCGACCGACCTCCTGCACCACGTAAATGGTTGCAATAATTAGACCATAATGTTCTTAGTCATAAGTGATTTACTAGCTTACTACACAGTGAAAGTGGCAGATTTACAATGGTTGTTGCTGTTATTGTTTTCTGAGATTTGTCATATTTCACAAGACTGTTAACAAATGTGGAACCTAACCTGGGACCACAGTGCAGTCCCCCAATCTAGCCACAGGTGCTTCTCCGGCCCCATCCCCCAGGGACCAGCCCACGGGGTATTAGAATATTAGAATAATGGGAACTAGTGTGACTCTGTTACAAAGTGGAGAGGAGAATCTGTACCGTTAATTCCATTCCTGAAATTGGAATTTCAGGAAACACTTTTAATGGTCGGTTTCTCCACTTCTCACCTTAAAGCTAAGGCAGTTCTCAGCCTGATCTCCTCGTACATTCTTTATAACCTAAGTTAGGGACCTTTTTCCAGACAGCTTCACCCTATAATACCTGGACCGTTTGTTTTGGCATTCCTGGAAACATAGAAACACCACATAAACTGCTCATTTGTGGAACAGGAGGGAAGAACACCTTGAAAAATCAAGCCTTCCAGTCCCTTCCCTTGGTGGAAAGATTGAGTCACAACGGTCCATTGCCACTGTTAGGATGGGTACATCTGGTTTAACAGCGGTTCCTGTGGGCAAGATCTGGGAGCTGCTGTTGCTCACAGGCTAAATGTGAGACAGAAATGAAAGAAAACTGCACAAAACTAATATTATTCTAGAACATGTTCCTAGAGTCTTTCAGAACTGAGAAGGTCACCCCTGACCCACTGTGCTCTGCAGAGGTCTGAAAGGGTCTAGAATATAATATTTCCATTCTGGGCTCTGCTTTTTAGTGGCTCAGTGGCCAACCAGATCATTCTGAGAGAGGGTTTGGATGATGGAGCACCAATGGGGGGAGATGTTGGGGAAGATAAGCTTGAGATAGTTGAGAAGCCGTCAGCAACATCATGACTCAGTATTATTTCAGAAGACAGAACCATGACCAAGGGGCTATAGTTCAGAATATCAGATTTCACATGCTGATCTAAAATGGGAAAGGCCAACTTGCCCTTGTCTTTGGAAAAGGTGGGGAGCCCACCCCTTAGCAATCTTGCAGAAGGGCTTTGGACATTGGGTGGAAGGTCAAGGTTGATCACCTCTGAAGATTGTTCTGACTTTGGAAGTCTATGAATTTGGCCTCTATTGCTTGCATTTGTTCTATCCCAAGCCTCTTCCCTGGTCTCTGTCTAATTAAGAAGAATGGTCAATACTTATTTGATTATCTAGAAGTCAACCTAATCCCACATTGACATTGATGGCATAAAGGTAACAACACTATAATGGTAACTGCTGGTGCTAGGAGCTCTCAGAGTTTTCACCTCATGTGGGGTCAAAGGTTGTGATCATGCATTTGGCTACTTTTGCAGGCACTTACCTTGTACCAGGTAATATGGTAAGTGCTTCATAAAAATAATTTTTGTTAATCCTCATAAGAAATGTATGGGGTAAGTGCTATTATTATTTTTATTTAACAAATGAATAGATGAAAGCCCAAAGAGGTTAACTAGCTTACCCAAGGTCACACAGCTAGTAAATGGTAGAACTAGACCTTAAACCAGTGGACCAACGGCAGACTATTTTCTTAAGCACACTGCTAGTCCACTTCTGCAAGTTGATTACCTTCCTTTATTTTGGATTGGGGGCCAAAATAACTTCTCGCCAGGAATACCAACTATGGGCTATTGGCAGGAGTGAGCGGGAGCGGGTAGAGGGAGAAGAGAGAAAGCATGTTGAGTAGAACTGGTGGTTTTGGAGGCTAGTACTTGGAGCTCCTGGAATCCTAAGCAATTAGCCATGGATTGATTCCTTTGTGCAATCTAGGGCACAGCTCTGTCTCTGGTAATTTGATGGAAATATATGCAGGGGGCAGCTGTTGCTTCAGAAACACACAAGAATGCTCTCAAAGCGGAAGAAGGGAGGAGAAGAAAAATACCAGCCGCATGGGTCAGGCATAGGAAACCAAGCCCATGGTAGGAATATTAATCAGTACAAAAGCTTCTGTTGCACATCAGAACCCCTCTTTGCTGAGGCCTATTTGTCCTGAAAGGGTCTTGATGGGCCCCAGGGGATGCCTTAGCCTCATTTCTAGAACAGCTCAAGGAAGTGTCCTGTTAAGTCTGTCTATCCAGCCCAGGGGATGGTCTGGGTGATAATGAGGATTTACCTCTTTTTTTGTTTGTTTGTTTTCTTAAAAAATAGTAGGTTCCTCTAATTCTAAGATTTGATATATATGTCTGAAACTTAGCCCAACATGGCTGATGGTGGCTGATGATTTTTGATAATCCTGGTGCCTCTCAATTGCCAGCTGTCATAAAATCTTCATAGGATAATATCTATAATTTTATCTGGTTAAAATAATAATCATGCACATCTGGACAGGGGCTCAGTAGTAAAGACAGCCCATCATTATGATGTCCCCTGAGACTGTTGTCAGTGAGTGAGCCTGTTTTTCTCTCTGGACAACCTTCGTCAGTTACTGCAATGATGTCTCCATCTTTTGATCCCCCTGCTGGTCCACACTGCATTAACCCTCGTGATTATAGGCCCCGGGGCTGTATGGGATTCCATTTCTCTGGACTTAACCCCTAGTGGTGTGCGGTCAGGGGCAGACTTAGATTCTTTGGGACCTTAAAACTTTCATAATTTAGAGAGTCCTTTTTAATAAAAATAATCAAAATTTTGAATATGAAATTAGACACAGGGCCTTAAATGAGGCCAGTGCAAGAGAGCGGTCATGAAACCTAAGCTCCATCCCCTTCCTAGGAAGTAAGCCTCAGAGAGTAGAGCTAAGAGATCTGTATGCTGGACTGGGCACTGCCCCACACTACCTGTGGGATCATGGGCACACTATTTCCTCCTTTGGGGCTGCAGATCCTTGTCTGTAAAATGGACCAGGTGACTCTGGGATCTCTTCTAGAGGATTTCTCACCTTCCGAATTCAGCTGGATTGGCAGCTTCCAGGCAGTGGGTAAAGCAAGTTCAAAGAGTTCAAGGTCAGTGGAGTTCCAGGTAATATAGTCCTTTCCTTTGTGAAATGAATGGGTTGGGCATGATGGCTTCTAAGGATATCTCCCAGTTCTAATGTTCTATGTAAAAGTTTCTATTTCTGCCTACATTTCCCCCCAGACAGCTGGAGTGTCACTATAAGTATGCCTCCCTGTTGGAAGCTGCAGGTTTAAAAAACAAAACACCCCTTCTAAACAGGAGGGCAGCTGGACTAATGGCTGTTGCCTATTTAGTTTTATTTTGAGAGACCAGAGTGTGCCTGTAACTTCCATGTCAATAGAGGCAGCGTGCCCAAATTAGACCAAGAGCAAGCCCACTCGCTGAATGGCTTTGGATACCAAAGAACTAGGCAGCAGAGGGCAACCCTGACCTCTCTCCTCAACTCTGTCCCAGGTAGGAAGGTCATACTCTGTGCCAAATACTTTAACGGGAGCTAGATTCTAATATAACTTTCTGGAGTGGGTTGCAGTGGAAACTAATCTGCCTTAAGAGTTAGACGTTGGCTGTCATACTGCCTCCTGACCTCTGACAACTCACAGGGTTGCTCTTGCAATTATGCCTCCTCTATCCAGTCTATGAATGGACCTTCCCATTGCATCTAGTCTTTGAAGAGGTTTAAAACTAGACCAAAGCTTATGTCTTAATTTGAATTCAAGAATGGGGCTCTGCAGAGAGCTTAGGGAAGAGCAAATCCTGAGGAAGCCTCCTGTCATCTCCTGGAGAGGCCACAGGGCACTAATGAGAACCTGGAGACCACTTACAGTGTAGAAGTTGAGAGACAATTGGCTTTCAAATGTGCCCATGCTCCCGTTCTTCACGTGAACAGTGGCCACTCTGAAAAGGGGAGAGAATTTTGCATAAGGACTGAAACATGCCTGATTGACAGGGACTGCAGAACACACACGAAGCAGCCAGGCCTCCACTCTCAGAGCAACTTACCTTTGGTCAAAGGCAGCCTGGTTCACCAAGTAGGTGGAGTGGTAGGTGCAGGAGAAGGAGTAGTTCACGGGCTGGTTCTTTACGATCACTGTGCTGTCATTGGAAACGATGTGGCTGTAGAAGTGGTAGATGGGGGGCTTGTACTAGAGAAAGGAAGGAGGCAGTTAGGGTGGCCCTGGACCCCATGATGACAAGGAGGGTTCTGGGAAAAGTGATCAAAGATGGTCAGACCTATGGGGAGATGTCAATGGTGAGCTGAGCAGTTCTGCAAAGAGTTCTTGAATATGTTCGACTAAGATTGTTTAAAATAATCTAGGTTGAATGTTGCACACTTACAAGAGATGCACATACCCATTGGCTTCTGACTGAAAAGAACTGGTAAAGAATCTGTTTCCCAGCATCAACTTTTTATCCATTTCCCCCATCCAAGTAATCTTACATGAATGCCTTCGCCCATCTTCTGTCTCTAGAACATTACTATGTCATTATTCTTTCCCTCTTCCAACAGTGAGCACTATTTCTGCGACTTCTTCCTCTGGCTTGTTGAACACTCAGATCACAGAATATTGGAGTTGGAAGGGATCTTGAACATCTATGTGGGAGGTGAGTTGCCTAAGACCACACACATGATTTCTAGTTCAGTCTTCCAGGATACTCAAAGGCATGATGTTTCTGTTAATCATGTCCAAGACTTTCTAAATCACTGAGTCCTTGTGGAGTCTTTAGGAAGAGGAGGTGGCCTTGGGTGCTCTTTGCTCTCATTTTCTGAGACCCCATGTATGTACAGTCTTTTGCAGTCAAGGTGGTGGGAGTGCTAGGGGTCAGCAGTGAGTAGCTTCCCTTCGTGACTATACCCCTGCTGGTTCTGTGGCCCCCAACCTTGACTTTATTGGGAGGTCTCCAATGTCTCCTCTGACATATAAGGATACTGGACAAGAGATTGTATATGGGTTCCTTTTAATTCTGATTATCTCTCCCAGGTACTTCACAAGACCCAATTATGAATTCTATTATACTTTGGTTACTCCTTTAAAGGGCCTTTCCAACTACTTCAAGGTCTTGGGCAGAGGATGTCCCGCCATCCAACCTGGAAGGGTGGCAGCTGTGAGCACATGCTCAGAACTCAAAGCGAGGGGGAGGTGGGACATGTCTATTGTTCTAGTCACGGAGGGTGGCCTACTTCACTCAGGCAACAAATTAGGAGAATAAAATTCAAATCCAAAGAGTCACTTAAACTAGACGGATGTGTAGAATTTAAATAACACTAACATCCCAGGAAATAAAAGTCAGGATTGGCTCTTAAAAGGAAATTGGTGAATTCTGAATCCTTTTAAGAGTGGGCAGCAGACATCTTATTGTGGGGGCCCAGTTGCGTCATCTTAGCAACTCCTCATTGTGTGGCCTGGACTTACCTCGGACTGGGTTCCACAATAGGACTTGTTTTTAGGCGACAAATCTGGGATCACAAATTGATAGTAACCTCCTTCGTGGACCCCATTGTAACACAGCCCCCCGAGGGCCAGCTGATGCACTTCCCAGCCGTAGGGACACTCAGGAATTTTGGTGATGATGGTTTTGGGATAACAAAACACAAGAATGACATCTAGAAAGAGGATACACATGGTTTGAAATTAGATATGGTAATCATATTAATCTTCATAAGAAACAGTGGGTTCTAGCCACACTTGAATGTCCAAAGCAGTTGGTTAGAAACACTTTCCTCACTATTCTTCATGAACTGCGATGAATGTTTTTCCCGAGCCTCAGTCACTGAAGTTCCATTTTTATAGTTTCCACTACATCTGGGTGATACCTGCATTATACTTAGTATGTACTCAAAACTGGTCCACTATTCAACTTTAATCTATTTTAAGGAATATATCTGTGAAACCAGATTGAATGGATTAGAAATATAGATAAATTTAGAAACATATACAAATGTCCGTGCCCATGAAAGTGAGCACATAATTTAAAATTTAAAAAAAAAATGTCCATTTCATGCATAACACTGTGAAACACTAATTTATGGCACAGGACATAAATTCAGTAAGTCAAATAGGAAATGGATTATGTACTTATTAAATTATTATAATACATTATTTATTTATTGAAAATAATATTTTTATATCTATGTATCTATCTATCTATCCATTCATCTATCTAGGATTCTCTAATTTTAAAAAAGCCTCAGTGGGGTGCCTGGGTGGCACAGCGGTTAAGCGTCTGCCTTCGGCTCAGGGCGTGATCCCGGCGTTGTGGGATCCAGCCCCACATCAGGCTCCTCCGCTATGAGCCTGCTTCTTCCTCTCCCACTCCCCCTGCTGTGTTCCTTCTCTCGCTGGCTGTCTCTATCTCTATCAAATAAATAAATAAAATCTTTTAAAAAAATAAAATAAAAAAGCCTCAGTTTCTCCAATACATTGTCATTTCCCATGGGCAAAGTCTGGTTGGCACTGGCCTGCTTAACTGCGTCTACTTGGCTATGATACTGATATCGCATTTTGATAACAAGAGAAACACAGAGCTCTGGACTTTGCAAAGAGAGTCTTCAGGAAACTTCCCTTTCCGGGAAGATGGCTAGCCCCAGGGCATACCTGCTTTATTCGGAGTGCAAGATCTCGCAGAGGCTTCCGCAAAGACAGCCAACAGGACAAAGGCCCTCATCACCATCTCTTCTCAGAACCGCTCTTTGCCAGGTGGCCAAACTAAGCCGGCCAAATGCTCACAGTCCCGCCAGAGAGCCTGAGCCTTGATCATTCTAGGTCAGAAACAGGAGTGAAAAGTTAAAATCAAGGGTGAAAAGAAAGCAGCACACACAATCTTGGGGGAAATTTTCAAGGGAGATAAAAATTCTGTCCCCCTTTCTTGATGGTTTCTTGTCTGCGCTGAGAGGCAAAAAGTGGGGCTCCTACCACTGGGAACGTCAATGACACATGCGGTAGTTCATGTTCCCGACTGTTTCATTCTCTCTGGACTGTAGAGGCTGCCTCCCAGATGCTCCCCAAATCTCCAGCCTCAGTCCTAGCTCGACTTTATATCAGCTGAGGGTGTAAAAGAAACCGGCTCCAGATAAATCACAATGAACAAGCATTATCCACTGTGGGGGGAAATAAAGGGAACCCTTGCACAATAATCCGATGGGAAGCTCAGGTTCAGCCACTTGAATCTAATTCCTTTTACTTCACAGAGTTAGAAAAACTTTTTTTTTAACTGCTTCAACCAGGATTGGAATAAAAGGTTGAATTTTTTCCTCCTCATATGAAGAAAAACTTTGATTGGAAGCAAACTAATTTTTGCACAGTTCCAGGGGACAATTTTCTTTCTTTATGTCTTGCTTTCTTTGCTTTAATTCTTGCATTCTTATTTTTATATGCAGGCTATTTAAACTTTAAAGAGGACCCAAGTTCAGCAGTGTTACAGTTGCTATTCAAACAAAAAATAGGTTGTTTGTATGAATACAAACATGTTAAGGGATTTCCTCCCCCCCCCCCCAGTACTTTTTAATAAACTCTGAACTAGAATGTCATCCTGGAATTTCTCTAGAACTTGAATACAACTTTTTATTTTAGATCTCCAGGCTTTTGAAGTTTTTGTTTGTCTCCCAGAGCAGTGATATTGGAAGAAGGAACTTAGAAAGGCAATCTTATGATTCAATCCTTAGTCACCAAACAAGATTCCACCGAAAACAACAGATAAAATCGTGCTCCTGAGAAGTTTCTGAATATATGTCCTGAGATTTTTTTAGTACCCAGAAATTTAAGCATGAAAAATCAGGGTTTGTTTTAATTTTTGTTTTTAGAGGAAACAGACTCTTTTGCCAATCAATGGAAGCCACTATAAAGCCCTTCGAAAGACAGTTGTAAAAAGTACAGAAAAACGCCCTCCTTTGCAGGGCTTTATAATGTAGTTGAGAAGCTAAGTCACCAATATGCAATGATTCAGAGTTAGAATACTGGGTTAAAGCATTGTTTTGCTACTTACCACATTTTCTTACTTTTAAGATACCCGTTCCTCCCTTTGAGAGTACATAATTTAATGTTGTGGAAACACTGGGATGTGTTTTATAAGCAATGTGCATATGTAACATGGTAGAGGTTCGTTATTTCCTAAAAACCTATTGTTAAGTTGCTGGTATGTCTTACAATGACAGTGTCAAAGAGCCGAGGAGGTAGCCACGTGGCAAATCATTAAAAATTTCTGTGACTCAGTTTCCTTCTCTCTAAATGGAGCCCTGGGGTTACCTTACAGAGTGGGAGGGCAATGAAATGAAGGCTCTTGCAAACTATGAAGCAGTCAATAAAGAATAGATTACATGAAAAGACAGCTAACAATTTCATGCAAATGTATGTGTCCCTGGGTTGTTTTTTTCCACCTCAAAGAAAAGTACAATATGTTGCATCATAGGTCATTTAACAGGAGACATGTCTATATTGTATAACGGACATGCATGTATTTTATGGATAAAGACCAAATGGGCTAAAGAGGGGAGGGGGATGGAACATATTAATTTTTTTTATATATAGACTTGGATCAAATTTCACGTGGCCTGGAAACACCAGCATGTTTATACGGATCTTCACAGTTCATTATAGATATTACTTCCTGAGCACAAAAAATGCACTTGACTCTAATAACTATGTGTGACTTCTCTGAGTTTCTCTTTCCTAGGGCTTAGCACTAACTCTGTATTTTGTTCCTTTGTCCTTTTTCTTAACCATTTATTGAGCCCCAACAGTATACCATGCATTGGGAAGACACAGGCAAGTCAATGGTGACAGGAACTGGGTGGGTAGGTGGGAGAGGCACAGAGTGATGAATGTGGGATGGAGAGGAGGGAAAAGGGGAAAATCAAGGTATTTGGCAGAGGAATGAACAAGGAAGCCAGGTCACAGAGACCCAAAGCAGCCTAGCTTCTACAGAATGGCCCCTCTGATCTGACATAATGATTGTTCATCACTAATAATTCACTATTGCTATTCTATGTAGGTTGGGATACTTGTCTCTATTCCAAGAAGATTCTTCTCACACATCTTCAGGTATAGGCTTCCTTTCAGCCAACTTTGGCCCAGGCAGGTCAATAGGATCATCTAGTCTCTGACCCTGGAAGGGCAGAGTTCTCTCAAGGAAAATGTTGCAGTGGAAGTCAAAACCTCTTTTTTCTCCCAGTGGCCATGTCTGATACACACCTACAAGATGCTGTGAGGATGTATAGGGTCAGTTTGGGCAGAGAGATCCTGCTGTTGGCCTGAAATCAGAAGCTCACCCATAGCACTTACTAGCTGTGGGTTCTTGGACAAGATACTTAGCTTCTGTAAGCCTTAATTTCCTCCTCTCCTGAAAGAATGTGATAATATCTATGACATATAGAGTATTCAATGAGATATAAATTGGTTTACATTGACCTGGTTTATTTTCCTCTATAAGGGGCAGGGCATCAACGAGGACTCGTTTTATGCTTAATTCTGCTTGGGAAATCCAAAGATGGGAGCCCATTAGGAGTGGGTCATGACTGGATAGTATGTACATAATTGCCATCAATGCTGAACTATGTCCTGTGTAGCTAAGAGCACAGGTTCTGAATCAGAGATTGTGGCTCCGTCACATTTCCAGCTGTGTGATCTTGGGCACATAACATGACCTCTCTAAGCCTTCAGTTTCTAAAGCTGTAACATGGGGCTTCCTATCGCCTATGGCTGTGGCAAGCACCTAATGAAATGGTACGTGTGCATTGCTTAGCCCAAGGCCTGGTACACAGTAAGTGCTCAGTGAAGGTTTACTGCCATTAAGTTTACTCACCTGAGATTGGTATCCTCAGGCTGGGAAGACATGTCAATAGTGTTCCCGTATGAACTCTGGGCATTTTCTAATGGGAATAAATCTCTCTTTAGAAGCCCACCTTAACAAAGAGCAGGAGCTTTTGATTTGTAGAAAAGCCCGATAATGATAAGATCTCGCCTACAGTTTCTGGGATGTGGGGGCCCACCTAACAATCAGGTATATGATACTCCTTTCAAGGGCAAGTTCAATGAAGTTGGGGGAAGCAGAGTCAACTGTTGTGGCAGTCTGCTCGCTAGATGTTGAATTTGCATAAGAAACAGAACAGGACAAAATGTACTTGGGCTGAACAGTATTTGATACTTGCTCTGATAAAAAGTAGGAGGCTCCAATTTTTTCCTGGTAATTACCCACTGTTCTGCCGCCGCACCCCATCCCCTCTCCTTTCGAACACCCCTCTTCCTTCTGGAGAGACCGATGGAGGCAGAGGGCTGCCACTGGGGGATGGATCCCAAAGCAAGATCGCCCACTGAGACTTGTGGCTATTTCTCCATCAAGCACACAAACAAAACTGATGGGAAGATTTGAATAATCCCAGGATCTTAAAAGAATCCAGTAAAGGGGTTTTACGGTAGATTCATCTGAAAGGTGAGCTTGTCTCTCCTGGGTCTGTCTTTGGCGAATTGCCAGGCAATAGAAATTATCTGTTCTATTTGAAGGTCTTGCATGATTTGGGAAAGCTGACCCAGACACCAAAGGGTTGCTATTTGCAAAATTCCAATCAACGTTTTCATTCATTGCTCAGAAATCATATAGGTGATGAATCACCATGATAAACAAAGCAGGAAACCTTTACTATGGTAACAGGTGGTACTTTAGAAATAAAGCTAATAGGCATGCGTTACAGTTGAAAAGGCTGCTTTATTAACTTAGTGTTTAAAGTACACTGTTTTGAGTTCATTAAACGTTGGCTTTGTTAAATGGACTCCATTGTTTCCTTTAAGCCCTGAATCGAGCCGCCTTCTACTTTGTGGGAGACTCTTTTGCCAATTTGCAAATGAGTGGGTGTTCCCATGCAGGCGTCAATGGCTTACTCCTTGGGAATTAATAGTTCCCCAGAGACAGTGGTGTTCCCCTCAGAGAAAATACACTTCATAAAGGAGAATTGAGAAGTGAGAAAAGAGTCTGTGCTGATAGGGCATCAGAAATTCAGAGCAAAAAGCTTGGCCTTCCCCTCCCTCCCCAGACCCAGCAGCCACCAGTTTCAGAGAACCAGATTATCCCAGGCAGAAGGAGATCCTTTGGTTTTATCTGGCTAATCTCTAAGCAGGGGGGTTGGGGTGGGGGGAAATAAAGCCTTACTTCTTTCTCAGAAGAGTAGGACCCATTGGCCCCTCCCTGGCCTGTGTCCCCACCACCCTCCTCATCTCCAATTATAAGACTAAAGAATAAAAAATATTTCCTCTTCAGATCAAGATTAGGGATCTCATTGCTGGTCGAAAACAATCAAGATGAAAAATCTGTTCTGTTCTTAAAACTTCCAAAGATATCATCCTTTTATTCCTTCATTCATTTACTTATTCATTCATTCATTCATTCATTCATTCACCAAACATACAATGAGTGTCTGTTAGGTACCAGGCAGTAATCAAATACACAAACATGAATATGTACACAGATGGTCCTCAACTTAAGATTTTTTTTTTTTAAGATTTTATTTATTTATTCATTCGACAGAGATAGAGACAGCCAGCGAGAGAGGGAACACATGCAGGGGGAGTGGGAGAGAAAGAAGCAGGCTCATAGAGGAAGAAGCAGGCTCATTGTGGAAGAGCCTGATGTGGGGCTCGATCCCAGAACGCTGGGATCACGCCCTGAGCCGAAGGCAGACGCTTAACCGCTTTGCCACCCAGGCGCCCCTCGACTTAAGATTTTTTGACTCCACGACGGCTCGAAAGCGATGCGTTCAGGAGAAACCGTACGTAAAGTTTGAATTTGGATCTTTTCCCTCGGCTAGCAATACATGGTACAATACTGTTTTGTGATGCCAGGCAGCCCCATCATAAGCTGAGGAAGATCTGCGGATCTTCTACTTGGGGTAAATGTAAGGATACTGAGGAAGGACACAAATAGGTTATAAAGAACAACAGGACAGAGAAGAGGCATCTAATTTAGATAATCTGGTCAAGATGGGGCCTGAAGGATGAGAATGAGTTGGGGTGGGTGTTGATGGGATGTGTTCACATGTATACACACATGTGTGCATTGAGTGTGTATTTAGGGACAGAATATTCTAGGCAGAAGGTATGGCTTTTAAGGAGATTCTGATTTAGAAAATATTGGCTAAGTTGTTCTTTGGAAGAAGCCAAAGAATTTTCAAACTGCCCTCAAACACAGAAGGGTATTATCCGTATTTCTTTGTGAAGTCAATTACATTTTGGCCAATTAGCCAAGAGAGACCTGGTCAGACTCCTTCCGAAATCTGAAAATGTGCGTCTCTGATTTGCTGGCACGAATTCTCAATACCCATCCTCCTTCCTGCAGCTTTCGCCAGGCAGGCACATTTGTTGAAGTGTTTCTGAGGAGAGGGCCATTTCCATACAGCATCAAAGGGGTGTCTGTGTAACTGCCGTGCACGCACCTGCCAATGTTGCCCCTTTGCTCTGAGAAGCAAATTGCATCCTGGGGTTGGGGAGGCAGTGTTTTCAAAATCTTGCAACTCTGAAAAAAAAAAACCTTGCAGCTCTGTTAGCACTCGCCCTGCAGAACGTATGCTCCGCGTTGGGGTTCACAGAGTGTGAAATCATCTCATGTACAAGTTCTGAGTAGTCCCATTTTTCTGTTTTTCTGACCCTGCACATGTGGGTCTCATCTGTTTCATAAACTGGCTGGCTGATGTGTGACACTTTCAAGTCTGCTCTGCATGACAATGCATACGTCGTGCACTTCTGAACCTAGAGAATGACACCTGTGTTAAACATTTTGGGAAGGCTGAGACCTCGGGAACGTACAAACATGGTTTCTATTACCCATATAAAGTAGACACCGCAATTGATTTTAAAGACTAAAGGGTGATAGTTTTGAGAAGAGCCAGTTATAAATCATGACAGCATTTTCATCATAGCATCTATAATTCATTGTTTGGTTGACGGAATTTAGAGCAGGAAGTTTATGTTGCAAACTTTTTTTTTACATGATAATGATTAAAATACAAAACCCTTTCATTGGATTGATCAGTCTTTTTGATTTCTGAAATGAAGCTTTTCGCTTGTATGGCCAGAGGGAAATGGTATTAAAATGGAGTAATTGATCAGTAGCTGCAAGGAGCAAGGAAAAGTGCTGGAGCAATGGACATGGATAATTAGATCTCATTTACCAGCCATTCTCTTAGAGCCATAAACCCAGGGCTATGATGGACCAAGGTTGGGGGGGGCACCCAAAATTCTGAAGCTGGAGGTCTTTCCTTTCTTGAGTCAGGGTTTCTGGGTATGGAAAGTAGGTGTTAGGTGATTTTAGAAGGTTGCAGATGGCTGAAGGCCATTGCATGGAAACCAGGACCAGACCACACTGGACATCACTGACAAAAGACATGAGCAATGAAGAAATATTGGGTATGAGCTGAAGTGTCCTACAGGTCATGGGGGTGGAAACTAGATGATGGGGGATTTCTTGTTGATGTTTTT
>NC_048223.1:111646866-111887910 GCF_002007445.2 Ailuropoda melanoleuca | reverse complement strand
TTATTTATTTATTCATTCGACAGAGATAGAGACAGCCAGCGAGAGAGGGAACACATGCAGGGGGAGTGGGAGAGAAAGAAGCAGGCTCATAGAGGAAGAAGCAGGCTCATTGTGGAAGAGCCTGATGTGGGGCTCGATCCCAGAACGCTGGGATCACGCCCTGAGCCGAAGGCAGACGCTTAACCGCTTTGCCACCCAGGCGCCCCTCGACTTAAGATTTTTTGACTCCACGACGGCTCGAAAGCGATGCGTTCAGGAGAAACCGTACGTAAAGTTTGAATTTGGATCTTTTCCCTCGGCTAGCAATACATGGTACAATACTGTTTTGTGATGCCAGGCAGCCCCATCATAAGCTGAGGAAGATCTGCGGATCTTCTACTTGGGGTAAATGTAAGGATACTGAGGAAGGACACAAATAGGTTATAAAGAACAACAGGACAGAGAAGAGGCATCTAATTTAGATAATCTGGTCAAGATGGGGCCTGAAGGATGAGAATGAGTTGGGGTGGGTGTTGATGGGATGTGTTCACATGTATACACACATGTGTGCATTGAGTGTGTATTTAGGGACAGAATATTCTAGGCAGAAGGTATGGCTTTTAAGGAGATTCTGATTTAGAAAATATTGGCTAAGTTGTTCTTTGGAAGAAGCCAAAGAATTTTCAAACTGCCCTCAAACACAGAAGGGTATTATCCGTATTTCTTTGTGAAGTCAATTACATTTTGGCCAATTAGCCAAGAGAGACCTGGTCAGACTCCTTCCGAAATCTGAAAATGTGCGTCTCTGATTTGCTGGCACGAATTCTCAATACCCATCCTCCTTCCTGCAGCTCTCGCCAGGAAGGCATATTTGTTGAAGTGTTTCTGAGGAGAGGGCCATTTCCATACAGCATCAAAGGGGTGTCTGTGTAACTGCCGTGCACGCACCTGCCAATGTTGCCCCTTTGCTCTGAGAAGCAAATTGCATCCTGGGGTTGGGGAGGCAGTGTTTTCAAAATCTTGCAACTCTGAAAAAAAAAAACCTTGCAGCTCTGTTAGCACTCGCCCTGCAGAACGTATGCTCCGCGTTGGGGTTCACAGAGTGTGAAATCATCTCATGTACAAGTTCTGAGTAGTCCCATTTTTCTGTTTTTCTGACCCTGCACATGTGGGTCTCATCTGTTTCATAAACTGGCTGGCTGATGTGTGACACTTTCAAGTCTGCTCTGCATGACAATGCATACGTCGTGCACTTCTGAACCTAGAGAATGACACCTGTGTTAAACATTTTGGGAAGGCTGAGACCTCGGGAACGTACAAACATGGTTTCTATTACCCATATAAAGTAGACACCGCAATTGATTTTAAAGACTAAAGGGTGATAGTTTTGAGAAGAGCCAGTTATAAATCATGACAGCATTTTCATCATAGCATCTATAATTCATTGTTTGGTTGACGGAATTTAGAGCAGGAAGTTTATGTTGCAAACTTTTTTTTTACATGATAATGATTAAAATACAAAACCCTTTCATTGGATTGATCAGTCTTTTTGATTTCTGAAATGAAGCTTTTCGCTTGTATGGCCAGAGGGAAATGGTATTAAAATGGAGTAATTGATCAGTAGCTGCAAGGAGCAAGGAAAAGTGCTGGAGCAATGGACATGGATAATTAGATCTCATTTACCAGCCATTCTCTTAGAGCCATAAACCCAGGGCTATGATGGACCAAGGTTGGGGGGGGCACCCAAAATTCTGAAGCTGGAGGTCTTTCCTTTCTTGAGTCAGGGTTTCTGGGTATGGAAAGTAGGTGTTAGGTGATTTTAGAAGGTTGCAGATGGCTGAAGGCCATTGCATGGAAACCAGGACCAGACCACACTGGACATCACTGACAAAAGACATGAGCAATGAAGAAATGTTGGGTATGAGCTGAAGTGTCCTACAGGTCATGGGGGTGGAAACTAGATGATGGGGGATTTCTTGTTGATGTTTTTAAATGTTGGTGAATGAATGGAATCTCCAGGATCTAGACAACCCACAGTCTTTCTTTCTTTCTTTTTTTTTTATCACTTTTTANGAGAGGAAGAAGCAGGCTCATAGTGGAAGAGCCTGATGTGGGGCTCGATCCCATAATGCTGGGATCACGCCCTGAGCCGAAGGCAGATGCTTAACCTCTGCGCCACCCAGGCGCCCCTCTTGTTGATGCTTTTAAATGTTGGTGAATGAATGGACTCTCCAGGATCTAGACAATCCACAGTCTTTCTTGAAAGACAAGCTCAAAGCAGGTAGCTTTGTGCGAAGGTGTCTCCGATCTCTCTACCTCTGGGGACTTTGAACTTTCTGAACTTCTATTGCCTGCATCATGTATATAGCAAGCATCTAGTATGTGCTGCAATGTGTCTGTTTTGTCTTCTTAAATTGAGAAGTTGTAGGTCTCTGTATTGCCTGTGACACCAAAAANTCCTCCAGTGCCGTCCATGTTGCAGCAAATGTTGAGAATTCGTTCTTTCTGATAGCTGAGTAATATTCCATAATCCACAGTCTTTCTTGAAAGACAAGCTCAAAGCAGGTAGCTTTGTGCGAAGGTGTCTCCGATCTCTCTACCTCTGGGGACTTTGAACTTTCTGAACTTCTATTGCCTGCATCATGTATATAGCAAGCATCTAGTATGTGCTGCAATGTGTCTGTTTTGTCTTCTTAAATTGAGAAGTTGTAGGTCTCTGTATTGCCTGTGACACCAAAAAATGTCATAATGATTGTTTACTGAGGGATTGGTTATATTGTCAATTCTGTGCAAGAATAGAATAGAAATAGAAGTTCCTTTCTCACTCACGTGAAGTTTCAAACAGGTTCACCCAGTTGGTAGACCGTCTTCCTGTGGTTATCCAGAGAGTCGAGCTTGTTGGCTCTGTTCCCCTCCAAATCCTTGAGGTCTCTGTACTGAGCAAGCCCATAGAGAAGAGTATGGAGGGTCTCCAAAGGGAACTGGGAAAGACGAGGCCTGAAAGTGACACACATCATTCCTACTCACAGTTCATTGGCTAAAGCTCGGTCATGTGGCAACATTTAGCTTCCGCTGTGCACCCAGAGAGAAGAAAAAATAGGTTTTGGTGAACAGATAGCAGTCAAACATAGATAACTACCTCTTGGTAGATTGTGTGTCTATCTATCGTCTATCAAGAGTGAGTTTTATTATTCCCATTTTACAGATAAGAAAATTGAAATGGGAACATCAAGTCACTTGCTGGGGTAAGGGCTGATGCTTGAATGTTAACCACGATTGTCTGTTTCTAAAGCCACCACACTCTATTTGCTACTCACCTGATTTCTTACACTATTCCATCATTTTCTGTTTCCCCTGTCGCTGTTCTTATCCAGGTGTCACAACATCCTAACTTAACTCCCAGGATAGTCTCAAGCCNAGCTTTGTGCGAAGGTGTCTCCGATCTCTCTACCTCTGGGGACTTTGAACTTTCTGAACTTCTATTGCCTGCTTCATGTATATAGCAAGCATCTAGTATGTGCTGCAATGTGTCTGTTTTGTCTTCTTAAATTGAGAACTTGTAGGTCTCTGTATTGCCTGTGACACCAAAAAATGTCATAATGATTGTTTACTGAGGGATTGGTTATATTGTCAATTCTGTGCAAGAATAGAATAGAAATAGAAGTTCCTTTCTCACTCACGTGAAGTTTCAAACAGGTTCACCCAGTTGGTAGACCGTCTTCCTGTGGTTATCCAGAGAGTCGAGCTTGTTGGCTCTGTTCCCCTCCAAATCCTTGAGGTCTCTGTACTGAGCAAGCCCATAGAGAAGAGTATGGAGGGTCTCCAAAGGGAACTGGGAAAGACGAGGCCTGAAAGTGACACACATCATTCCTACTCACAGTTCATTGGCTAAAGCTCGGTCATGTGGCAACATTTAGCTTCCGCTGTGCACCCAGAGAGAAGAAAAAATAGGTTTTGGTGAACAGATAGCAGTCAAACATAGATAACTACCTCTTGGTAGATTGTGTGTCTATCTATCGTCTATCAAGAGTGAGTTTTATTATTCCCATTTTACAGATAAGAAAATTGAAATGGGAACATCAAGTCACTTGCTGGGGTAAGGGCTGATGCTTGAATGTTAACCACGATTGTCTGTTTCTAAAGCCACCACACTCTATTTGCTACTCACCTGATTTCTTACACTATTCCTGCCCCTACTCACCTGATTTCTTACACTATTCCATCATTTTCTGTTTCCCCTGTCGCTGTTCTTATCCACGTGTCACAACATCCTAACTTAACTCCCAGGATAGTCTCAAGCTGTGTTTCTTCATGTCAGTCAACCAGGCAAATTATTGACAGATCAATCTTCTTAAAGGACACTTCCAACTTTACCAAGTCACAGCCTGAAAATCTTTAATAAATGCTCAGTAAATATATGTTAATTCCCTAGTGAATGGAAAGCAAAGGCCCTGACCTGGGCTCAAGGCCCCAGATTAGAGAATTATCTGGAAACACTCTGAGAGCATACCCTGGGTCCCTGAATGTCCTAACATTCTATGGGTAAGCCTGTGCTCAGAAACATTGATTCTGGGTTGTTAAAGAATGACTTCTTGGGGAGCCTGGCTGGCTCAGTCAGTTGAGCGTCTGCCTTCGGCTCAGGTTATGATCCAGGGGTCCAGGTGTCACTGGCATTGTGGGGCTCCCTGCTCAGTGGGGAGTCNGGCAACATTTAGCTTCCGCTGTGCACCCAGAGAGAAGAAAAAATAGGTTTTGGTGAACAGATAGCAGTCAAACATAGATAACTACCTCTTGGTAGATATTGTGTCTATCTATCGTCTATCAAGAGTGAGTTTTATTATTCCCATTTTACAGATAAGAAAATTGAAATGGGAACATCAAGTCACTTGCTGGGGTAAGGGCTGATACTTGAATGTCAACCACGATTGTCTGTTTCTAAAGCCACCACACTCTATTTGCTACTCACCTGATTTCTTTTTTTTTTTTTTTAATTTATTTATTTGACAGAGAGAGAGACAGCCAATGAGAGAANAGATAAGAAAATTGAAATGGGAACATCAAGTCACTTGCTGGGGTAAGGGCTGATGCTTGAATGTTAACCACGATTGTCTGTTTCTAAAGCCACCACACTCTATTTGCTACTCACCTGATTTCTTACACTATTCCTGCCCCTACTCACCTGATTTCTTACACTATTCCATCATTTTCTGTTTCCCCTGTCGCTGTTCTTATCCAGGTGTCACAACATCCTAACTTAACTCCCAGGATAGTCTCAAGCTGTGTTTCTTCATGTCAGTCAACCAGGCAAATTATTGACAGATCAATCTTCTTAAAGGACACTTCCAACTTTACCAAGTCACAGCCTGAAAATCTTTAATAAATGCTCAGTAAATATATGTTAATTCCCTAGTGAATGGAAAGCAAAGGCCCTGACCTGGGCTCAAGGCCCCAGATTAGAGAATTATCTGGAAACACTCTGAGAGCATACCCTGGGTCCCTGAATGTCCTAACATTCTATGGGTAAGCCTGTGCTCAGAAACATTGATTCTGGGTTGTTAAAGAATGACTTCTTGGGGAGCCTGGCTGGCTCAGTCAGTTGAGCGTCTGCCTTCGGCTCAGGTTATGATCCAGGGGTCCAGGTGTCACTGGCATTGTGGGGCTCCCTGCTCAGTGGGGAGTGTACTTCTCCCTCTCCTCCTGCCCCTCCCCCTTCTCATGCTCTCTCTAGCTCTCACTCGCTCTTTGTCTCTCAAATAAATTAATAAAATACATAAAAGAGTGGCTTCTTTCCTGACCTTGTTCTAGGAAGGGTTAGGTATCTTACTCCCTGAAAATCTTTAGGTTTAACCACACAGGCCCCTGTCTTTGGCAGAAGAGAGAGAAGAAACTGCCATTGGCTATGCCACACAGCTCTTGAATCCACTCCTATGCACACAGCCAGTGACTATCAGCCTCTCCACTGACCATGGGCAGGGGGAAAGGGTCACAGAATGCTCCTGAGCCTGTGCAGGGCTCTGTTTAATTAATCCAGCGATTTATCTGGAAAAACTAGTTTATGTACAATGGCAGTAGCAGATTTTCTATAAGGAAGGGATTTAAGGTAGCATTCTAGTTGAAAAGAGGGGATGTTTCAGTGGCTAAGGGTATGCTTACATAAGACTGAAAAATCTCAACCGTTCCTACTGAAGACTGAAATGGTTGATGTGGATTATAAGGAAAACGGAGCCCCCCCACCCCCGACCACTATTGCACCGCTGTCAGGTGGGGCTTTTTGCACTGCAGACGTTCTCTGCCCTTCTTCATCGCCCAGTGCTCCCACCTCTGCTTCCTCGGGCAACATTGCACGGCTATGCCTGTCGATCCCAGCTCCGTTAGANTGTGGGGCTCGATCCCAGAACACCGGGATCACGCCCTGAGCCGAAGGCAGACGCTTAATGACTGCGCCACCCTGGTGCCCCTACTCACCTGATTTCTTACACTATTCCATCATTTTCTGTTTCCCCTGTCGCTGTTCTTATCCACGTGTCACAACATCCTAACTTAACTCCCAGGATAGTCTCAAGCTNACAAACAAACAGAAAGGGGCTGGTTCTGCCATTTGTGTCCTCCACAGCTGAAATCGGAAGAACAGACCCTGCAGGAATAGTGGGAACAAGGTTCAGTACAGAGACTTGACACATTTTGGAGGGGCCAGGCCTTCTGACCCAAGGCAGACAAGCCTCAGGTCTCAGAGTACTGGGTGGCAGGCTCCTGCCTTGGCGGGGGCTAGGTGGACAGAAGAACATGGGGTCCTGGACCAGACATGTCAATGGCTCAGAGCTGGCAGGGATTTTGATAATTGGCCAGAACGGTAAATCTTGGCACAATGCTACTCTATCCTCTTCTCGTGCCCAGGGCAGACCATGTGATGCTTGCCGAGTTCCTCTGTAGATCACTGGTCAATCCCAAGAGAGGATCTTCTAGGTCAGCTAGTACCTTATTAGTAGAGCTCTTTGGCCAAGTGAGCTATCTCCATGATTACTGACCAGGCTACAGAGGGACCAACCCCTGGTCCAATCAGCTGAGATTCAAGGTCAAGTTGGTTGAAGTACAGTGATCAGGNTTTTGGAGGGGCCAGGCCTTCTGACCCAAGGCAGACAAGCCTCAGGTCTCAGAGTACTGGGTGGCAGGCTCCTGCCTTGGCGGGGGCTAGGTGGACAGAAGAACATGGGGTCCTGGACCAGACATGTCAATGGCTCAGAGCTGGCAGGGATTTTGATAATTGGCCAGAACGGTAAATCTTGGCACAATGCTACTGTATCCTCTTCTCGTGCCCAGGGCAGACCATGTGATGCTTGCCGAGTTCCTCTGTAGATCACTGGTCAATCCCAAGAGAGGATCTTCTAGGTCAGCTAGTACCTTATTAGTAGAGCTCTTTGGCCAAGTGAGCTATCTCCATGATTACTGACCAGGCTACAGAGGGACCAACCCCTGGTCCAATCAGCTGAGATTCAAGGTCAAGTTGGTTGAAGTACAGTGATCAGGTATAAGAAAACTTTGCCTTCTCTTTCCTTCAGAGTGGAGCCGTAAGTGGGTGGCCCTTAGAGTGTTGTCCATTTACACTGACAGTGAGACCGACAAGCTNACAGACCCTGCAGGAATAGTGGGAACAAGGTTCAGTACAGAGACTTGACACATTTTGGAGGGGCCAGGCCTTCTGACCCAAGGCAGACAAGCCTCAGGTCTCAGAGTACTGGGTGGCAGGCTCCTGCCTTGGCGGGGGCTAGGTGGACAGAAGAACATGGGGTCCTGGACCAGACATGTCAATGGCTCAGAGCTGGCAGGGATTTTGATAATTGGCCAGAACGGTAAATCTTGGCACAATGCTACTCTATCCTCTTCTCGTGCCCAGGGCAGACCATGTGATGCTTGCCGAGTTCCTCTGTAGATCACTGGTCAATCCCAAGAGAGGATCTTCTAGGTCAGCTAGTACCTTATTAGTAGAGCTATCTCCATGATTACTGACCAGGCTACAGAGGGACCAACCCCTGGTCCAATCAGCTGAGATTCAAGGTCAAGTTGGTTGAAGTACAGTGATCAGGTATAAGAAAACTTTGCCTTCTCTTTCCTTCAGAGTGGAGCCGTAAGTGGGTGGCCCTTAGAGTGTTGTCCATTTACACTGACAGTGAGACCGACAAGCTGTGTGTCTGTGAATAGTTATGTAACCTCTCTCTCCCCCACTTTGCTCATTTGGAAGAAGGTGGTAATGCCAACACCTGCCTCCAAGGGTGTTTGTGAGACTAAATGCCATAAGGCAGACAAATTACTTGGCACCCAGTAAGGGCTCAATAACAAGTAGCTATTGCCATCACATTAACACCATTTCTCAAAGTCCCAGCAGGGCAGTTTTATCTGGCTGCTTATTCTATGGGGTTCAATTCCANAGTGGAGCCGTAAGTGGGTGGCCCTTAGAGTGTTGTCCATTTACACTGACAGTGAGACCGACAAGCTGTGTGTCTGTGAATAGTTATGTAACCTCTCTCTCCCCCACTTTGCTCATTTGGAAGAAGGTGGTAATGCCAACACCTGCCTCCAAGGGTGTTTGTGAGACTAAATGCCATAAGGCAGACAAATTACTTGGCACCCAGTAAGGGCTCAATAACAAGTAGCTATTGCCATCACATTAACACCATTTCTCAAAGTCCCAGCAGGGCAGTTTTACCTGGCTGCTTCTTCTATGGGGTTCAATTCCCTTCATATAAGGGACATTTTTCATCAGAGCCTTTCGGGCTTCTGCTGGATAGACTCAGGGACTCATGTGTGTGAGGACCTGGGGGTCCACCTTTTCAACTGCCAGCCAGTCGCCTTCAAGAGTCTGGGAGCTTCAAGGTTCGAGGTGCTTCTTACCCCCAGCAAAGTCTTTCTAATTCTAACTTTGCCTTTAAATCATGTCCTATGGAACCATTCATCCACCAACTGTCTTATCAGCCCGCATCTGCTCCTGTGCTGGGAAATCAGGTCAAAGCAGAAGAACATTCAGGGTCAGAGCTTGTAGGGGAAATTAGGTCAACCCCCTACCATCTTCCACCTGCCAGACTGGGACACGGGTGAGGTGTCTTTCTGGTTTCATTCCCATTTGCTTTTATCTTCATCGTCCATCTTTACAGGGCCCATTGATTTAACGATTTTGGGCTCACTGAATATTTGGTATATTTAACAATGCACAATCGAAGGGTTTTATGTGGTAGTGACCCAGTGAGCCAATAGGTTGGCCCAAACAATGATACAGGTACCCTCCACTTTTCAAAAGCTCCCATTCGGCCGCTTCCCTTTTTTTTTTTTTTTTNTTTTTTATTTATGTGACAGAGAGACAGCCAGTAAGAGAGAGAACACAGCAGGGGAGTGGGAGAGGAAGAAGCAGGCTCCCAGCAGAGGAGCCCAATGTGGGACTCGATTCGGAAACATCAGGATCACGCCCTGAGCCGAAGGCAGACGCTTAACGACTGTACTACCCAGACGCCCCTGCTAGTTCACTTTTACAAGGGATCTGCATGAAGACTTGTCTTCACTGACCAAAAGAAATCCAAGCAGGATTTTTGCTTTTACAAAGAACGCCAAGAGCGAAAACAGCATGCAGCGTTTGTCTTGCGGCAAGCAGTTACGGAGTCAGCCACATCCCCAGCAGCACCAGTGGCCCTGCCAACCTCCTTTCCCAGAATGACACTCAGCATCCCAGCATGAAGCCTCCAGAGCTCTGAGCTGTGTCCCTGAGCACCTGGACCTTATCTCCATTTATTTTGTGCATCCGTTTGCAAGATGTGTCCTAAGGTATCAAAAAAGCCTAAGAGAGATTATTTTGTGGGTCTGGGAATGCTCGAAAATTTTCCCGTGTAAATTTTTTTAAATTTTTAAAAAGATTTTATTTATTTATTTGACAGAGATAGAGACAGCCAGCGAGAGAGGGAACACAAGCAGGGGGAGTGGGAGAGGAAGAAGCAGGCTCCTGGTGGAGGAGCCTGATGTGGGGCTCGATCCCATAACGCCGGGACCATGCCCTGAGCCGAAGGCAGACGCTTAACCGCTGTGCCACCCAGGCGCCCCTCCCATGTAAATTAATAGTAAGGTTACTTTGCTGTATGCTCTTTCAGCTTATTAAAACTCTCAAAGGAATGCTCTGTTCTCGGTAGTGGGGGAACCTGTACTGATATCCGGGACCATCCAGAATGTACACACAATTATGAGATCTTTATGGGAGAATCGAGTGCAGTGATTCCTCCCCTTTTTTTTTTCTTAAAAAAAAAAAGCAGAAGAACAAAACAGAGTAGCCCAGTATGTTGAATTAGAGCAACTTGGAAGCCACATAGTCAGGCCCGCAATTTTTTTTTCAAGTTTTGCAATTGCTGGGTAGTTCTGTGGCTTTGTGCCCTGGCCTTTGTGCCCTATGACCTTTACTCATTACCTCAGACCATTTACACTGCTTTAGTTTCTGGTTTGAAACCAGCTCTGCTCTCTTACAGAGGGATTAAAAAGCTATGGAAATCAATCCTTCCCAGCGGACTTAAAAGATGGTTAAATTTGATAGGAAATCCATTTGCAGTTCTGTGCACACTCCAAGATAGCCACGGCACAATGCAGTCTTCCCTTGGAGAAGAGAAGCTTGGGCTTGGGAAGTACTTAGGTCCCTCCACCCACACCCTGCTCCCGTTCTGGTTCTGCCCTTAATTCCCTGTGCGACCTTGGCCAAATGGCTCCACTTCGCTGCCCATTCATTTCCACCAAGCTTGTGGATGAGGTTGTGATGAAGGTCAGAGGAGAGGCAGTCAAAAATGTTTTGAAAATTAGATGTTGTATATTCAAGTATATCATTGCAATTACACACACACACATATGTGTGTGCAAGTGCGTGTGTGTATATATATACTTTCTTGGTGCTCAGCAGAGTCTGACAGATGGGTGGGTGAAGTTGTGAGTGCATTGTCAACACTCTAAGGTCACATGCAAGGTCCTGTCACAGACAGCCATTTCTGATAGCGAGGCTGGCCTGGTGGCTGGTGGTGTTTCTAGCTGGAGGAAAGGCTGCCAGTTAGACTGCTGTGCTGACTACATTTCACTGCCTGTGCTGGACCTTGCGTGGTGGCCCTGAGCCTGTGGCTTGCAGGACTAGGAAGAGGCTGAGACATTTCTGCAGGCTCTTACCAGCCTCTACCATTTTTCCTACCTTCATCCTCCTTTTTAATTTTTTTTTTTACTAGAGAAGTAATACTTGCTCATTGAAGATTATCTAGAAAATTTAGAACATATGAAAGAAACAGAGAAAAATGCAGATTTCCATCCCCTTGAGGCAACCCCTGTTAAGACTGTGACCTATTTCCTTTCTTTCATTGTTGTTGTTACTGTTTTTTTTAACCACGCATCCCAAAAACATCATTGAGAGCCTATGGTTTAGGACATTTTGGTATCTTGCCCACCTCCATTTCTGACTGCAGCATAATAGGACCTCGATGATCTCTAGGGATGGATCTCAGGAGCTTCCCGAATCCCCATATTTGCTAACACTGGTGTAGAATATCATTTATCCGATAAAACCTCTCTCCCCATTTCCCCTGCAGTTGATTCTCTGTTCAGGGTTCCTTCCACTACCTTCCAGAACTAGTACGTCTGTGACACTAACACCGCATTGCACTGTGTCCTGTTGACTGAGCCTGTTGACAGCTAGCTACGGAACTGGATCCCATAATCCAATTCTCTACTACTTGAAACTTGAGTTCACAAGAGCGGAAAGAACAAGTGACTCCATGTCTTGGGCTCTCAGGATCACTTGTGAATAGTTTAAACCTCAAATATTCAGCTGTGGCTGCCAAGCGTGTCCTCATCCCTGCACCACTGAGGAAGAAGGGCCGTTCAAGGTTCTGTTTCTCATCCGTCTTTCTTGACCTCCCAGGTGGAGTTTGGAGACTCGGAGCCTTGGAGCATTGGAGAATCACCTCACTTAGCCTCATTGCCATCCAGGGAGGGGTGACCCACAGCAAAAGTCTTTTATTTTTCAGCTGGTGAAAGGGATTGAGGTGGGGATAAAGCAACATGACCATAAGCTGCCCCCACAGCCCGGGCCAGAATCTCTCATCTGGCCCAGTAGAGGTTTCCTATCAAATGGCCACTGGAAAAATGCAAATGTCGACCTCTCCCCTCTGCACTTGAGTTTATCCTGAGTGGAATCAGAATTCTCTCGTCCACATAACCCAAGCCTATGACTTCATGCCAGGGCCTCCTTTTGTGAATGCACTGAAACCATTAACCTACCCTGCAATCCCTGTTTTTCTACACTTGTGATTTCAACGGAGCTGATAGTGCCATTCCCCATGGAGCCAGAACCATTGTCCCAGGCCTTTTGGAACCCATATTGAGTAACTTTGAGGTGGCCCGTTAGAGGTGGCTTACACATCGCAAGTGAGAGAATGACAAGAAAGTAGCTTTAGGAAAAAAGAATAAAACCAACCCAGTGAGTTGTGAAACTGATCTGGGCACAAGTTTCGGCTGTCCCAGTACCACAAAAGGGCTGCAGCCCTCCGCCACTCTTCCTTTGATGGCGGCCTGCTGGTTTCATCAAAGGGAGGGAGAGAGCTCCACACTTCAGAAGAAGAGATTCTAGGGATGCCCAGATTTTGTAAAATCTTTCCGCAGCCTCGTGTCAGTCACTCTTTTGCTCACATACGTTTAATGGCTCCTCATGATTTCCAGGATAAAATCAAATCTCTGGGTATCCATGCTTGGATGGGTCCCTCAATGATCTCCCTTAATTTGTGCTTCCAGGTTTTATACCTTTTTCTCCACCCTATTTAGTAGATTCACTGTGGTCTCTCCATTGTGTTCCATCGATTAACACGTCCCAACTTTGCTCAAGCATTTCTACTCTGCTGGTAATGGCTCCCTGCCTCTTTCCTCACTTTCTTTTCAGATCATTTCTCACTACTTTACTAAAAATTGATGACTTTTTAAAAAATATTTATTTATTTCAGAGAGAGAGAGGGAGTGAGAGCGAGTGGGGGGAGGGGTAGAGGGAGAGAATCTTCAAGCAGACCCCTGCTGAGCAGGGAGCCTACTGTGGGACTCAATCCCACAACCCATGAGATCATGACCTGAGCCGAAACCAAGAGTTGGATGCTAAACCAATTGAGCCACCCAGGTCCCCCCCCCAACACATAACTATTTACAAAAGAGGGTTTCCTTAGATCAGAGTCTAGGAATAGGCAGGCCACAGGCTGATTCAACCAGCAGACAACATGACTTGTTTGGCCCACAGAGAATTTTATGATTTTGAGGCAGTGTTTAAAAATTGGGAGATTTCACATAACCTTGGATGTTCACCTTTAATGTAAGCTGAAGGATAAGAAGCTCTGGCAATACGGCGCCCACATTTCTGCAAGGTGGTAGTGGTGGTTGCAGACTAGCTCCCGCATGCGGCTCACAGGTCACAAACCCTCCAGTTGCCTCGGTCCCTACCATTCATGGACAGTTTATATGTGTTTCCACCTGCTTCTGCTTCTCATATTCATATTCCAGCTGGACTCTGTAGGCATCTACGTTTGCAACTCCAGCCTTAATGAAAACAACAATCTAAAAATAATAAATAATGAAAACATACACATAGAGTCTTCTGAAGCACGATTAAGACAAAAGAAAATGCTGCCTAGAACATGACATTGCAGAGTGGGAGGGGATAGCTGGGTTGTGATCTTCTGGGGAAAACCTAAATCTCCCCATCCTGGTCGGACTCGTCAGCACTTACATGGGCAGGCAGGGAGGGACAGGGCAGGGGACATGGAAGGCGGAGAAGACTCGGGGTGGGATCCAGGTTTTCACTCTGAAATTAGGAGAATGGAGTTTCCATTGACTGATGGAGGGAAGACCGTGAGAAAAATACACTGCAAGGAGAATTTAGAGCTTGATTTTGAGCCTGTTCGATTTGATGTCCCTGTTAGACATCTTTTATGAGTTGAATGGTGTCCCCCCAAAAGATCTATTGATGTGCTAACACCCAGTACTTCAGAATGTAACGTTATTTGGAAATAAGATATAATTAGTTAAGATAAGGTCATACTGGAGCAGTGTGGACCCTTAAACCAGTTTGCCTGGGATCCTTATCATAAAAGAGGGTGAAACACGCAGGGAGAAGATGGCCCTGTCAGGACAGAGGCAGAGACTACTGGAGGGCTGCATCTATAAACCAAGGAACCCTAAGGATTGCCAGCAGAGACTCAAAGAGGCAAGAAAGGATTCTTCCTTATGGGTTTCAGAGGGAACATGACCTTGCTGACCCCTTGATTTTGGACTTCCAGCCTTCAGAATTGTAAGAAAATAAAATTCTGTTGTTTCTAGCGACCCAGTTTGTGATGCTTTGTTATGGCAGCTCTAGGAAACAAATACATCATCCAACCGTGAATGTTGAGCTCGCAGTAGGATACGCCGATCTGGAATTTGGTTACATTATTTTAATCTTCACAGTAGCCCTGAATCTTTTATAACCATTGTGTCAGTCAGGAGCCTGAAGGAACATGAACGGTTTAGAGAGGGGTGAATACAGGGAGTATTTTCCGAGGTGTGGGCGGGGCGTAGGAAAACTTCAGGGAATAGTGCAGGACCCTGAGATTAGTAACTGTGGGGACTGAAGAGCATGAGAGAAAGCACAGGTAAGGGAACTTGGGGACAAAGAGGGCTGAGGATGGGTTCATCTGACAGGGGAAAGAAACACCTAGCTAACAGGCACACTGGGGTGGGATGGAGGGGACAGGCAGAAGGGAGGATTACGTATCCCAACTTTATTCTCTTCCCTCCAGTCTCCTGCCTGTCTCTCCATTGGAGAACCCAAGAGGAAACCAGGGGACAAACAACCTCGTTGAAGTACTTCACAGAGGTCACCCACCTGGGGCAGAGAACAGGATGGAAATGAGATCAGGACAAACAGATTTCCAGCTCATCCATCTAACACATGTAGAAACTGACCTCAAGAGAGGTGAAGTGATTTGCCCAATGTCACATGGCTAGAGTGTCAGCCTGAGTGGCTCCCAAGATTGGACTCAACCGCTCCATAGTGGGGCTTCCCCAGATGGCTCCCAGGTCTCTGGGACACAGGAAATGCCTTTCTAACTGTGGAAGCTAGACACAGAGAGAAACTGGGGGAGGACAGAGATCTCTGTATGAGTCCATCTTAAAACTGATGTAATAATAAAGATGATAAAGGTGCTAGCCGGACTCACTCGGTGGGACCACCGCGGCAGGTGAGCCGAGCAGGACAGACAAGGTTTGCCCAGCCCGGAGAGAGAACTAATGGAGGGTCCGAGGTCCCACAGTCTGCTGTAACATGGGAAAAGTTACTTCTGTAAGGGAAGCATTGGGAATTCGTTGAAAGTGACTGTTATACCATCTACTGGAGGATAAGAAATCAAGATGATGATTGAAGGCCTCTTGGTCAAAAGAAAAATGGAATTAGAAAGGAAGAAACTGGGCAAGGTGCTTCCTTGTCTTTCCATCGCTCTTGGCAAGAGCAGGGGTGGCCTATAGGCTTCATCTCCTGTGCCAGCTCTGACCGGTAGCTAGTGGCTATCGGTCTAGAAAGCTGTGTTGAGAAAGGCTTTCAGATCAGTGCATCACCCTTTGCATAAAATGCCGTGCTTGATCAGCGATGCCTGCTATGAGCGTCGAATTGGCAGTAAGAAAACGCATGATAGACAGCCGCACCCTTGGGTGAACGTATGTGCTTGTCAGCAAGCATTTCATGATCTCTACGGAGACCAGGACATTTTGGTCTACAATGTGATGATAGTTACTCTGTATTTTTGGGAATTCTTCCTTTTTGTTTTTCCTTAGTTTTTTGTTTTCTTTTTAAGTGAAAATGCTGCTTGTTTTAGCTGTGCTGAAAGGACTAAAGAGAATCCTTTTCTGACTCTCCCGGGCCGTGTGTTAAAAGGGGAAGACGGATCCTGGAGCTGGGGGTGCGGCTGACACAGGAATTGGGAACCTGGACTAGGATCAGGATTGCTTGTGTTGCGAAGACCTCCTTTCTTGCTCTTGCTCAAGCTGGGTGGTGTCTGGTTTTCCCTTCAGGGAGGGCATTTTCTTCTTATATGTCCCATCCAACCAGTGCCAGCCAATAGTTTGTCCTCATTTGGGGGGATCACATGCCTTCACTTCCCTCTGCTTCCTCTCCCCATCCCATCTTCATGAGAGTTCAAACCCAAAGGCTCCAGTCCTTGATGTCTCAGAGACAAACCTGGCTGAGAGGCCTGGACAATGGGCCTCATCCGCAGGCTGGAAGTACGATAGGCTGTGACTTGGCAGAATGTAACCAGCTAAGGGGTGTGACAACCTTCAAAAGGCCTCAGGACACATCTTCTCAGTCATTCTCCCGGGTCATCACCTCATTGATGGTTTTGTCCACATGACATCCTCAGAGAGCACCAGGGGAGGGGGCATGGGGGCGGAAAGTAAGGGGCTAAGGGGCAGGGCTTGCTGATTCCTAGCAGCGTCGCTGGAAAAGGAGGTTTTATGTATCAACACCAGGTTGGGGAACTTTCTCTCCCAACTTAGGTAGGTTCAGAAGGAGCAGGGTAGGGGATATGGGAAAGCCTGCTTACTTTGGAAGAGCCCCTCTAGCCTCTACCAGCATGCTCACGGTATGATTGGCAGGACTCCACTAGCCTTGCTTCTTAATTTCTCACTCCCCCTCTCTTTCTGTTTCTGTTGGGAGCTTAAAATTTCTACCTTAGAGCCATTGCTTAGCCATAACTCCAGTTATTTATTTTAAAGGGTTACTAACCCTTTGAAAGACATTAGAGTCCATGGAGTAGGTATTCTATTCACATGCTGTGGGCACAACACTAAAGCAGGACGGCCTCCAGCTGATTCGAGTCCTTCCCTTGGGTTTCAGTTACCTCATCTGTGCAATGGGAGAACAGGATTCAGCGAGCCTGACCTCGCGTTCCTTTCTCTCTGTGTAGAATTAATTCTAAAGCCCTCCCACTCAGGGCAACTAGGGGAAATCCAGGTACCTTCCTCTTCTCTCGCTGTCCTCCAGCTTCTGCTACTTTCCACAGATAAAGGTCAATGAGAGAATCACATGCAATCCCTTGAAGGGGAAAAATGTCACAGAAAGTCACCATGCTGTCCGAGTGGGTGGTGAATGTGAATGTTTGGGGACAGGAGGCAGATGTTTGAGATCTGAGGTGGGGGCTTGGGGAAGTGATACAGAGCAAGGCTGCAGGAGGCACTGTAGAGACTCTAAGCCCGAAATACTCATGTGTCCCCCTCTCCTACTTGTCATTCAAACTACAAAGACTATATGGCAAAAAAAAATTATCAAGAATCCAATGTAGTTTTGAATTTTTAGTGCTCTTCCAGAAATACAGAATAACAAATTCTTTAAAAACCCTTGCTCTCTCTGAGGGTGGTGGGGGTGCGGGGGATGCTAGTGCTCTGCGGAGGTCGTTGTCACAGCCCTGGCCTTGTCCACAATTGGTGAGGAGTCACCTCCCTTTCCCTGTCCCCACGTCTATGTCTGACCTGGTGCAAGTCATGCTCCTGGAGCAAGACTCAGGTGTCTCGTTTGGAAAACAAGCAGTTCGGCGGGAAGGGTCGCTAAAGATACTTCACAGAGTCAATGTTGGATGACTTTACACATACGGTGGGTGCTTTGGTCTGTTTTTAAACGTGGATCTGTCCACAAATCAGTGCTATAACAAACAGCAAGCTGAAACCAGCAAATAACAAATACAAAACACACAAAACAAACTATAGAAATGATCCCTGAAAGTATTGTCTCAAGCAGGGAAAGACAATTATATGTGGAACATAAGGAATAGCACGGAGGACATTAGGAGAAGGGAGGGAAAACTGAAGGCCAGGGGATCAGAGGGGGATATAAACCCTGAGAGACTATGGACTCCAGGAAACAGAGGGTTTTGGGGGTGGGGGTGTGGGGGGATGGGTTAGCCCAGCGATGGGTATTAAGGAGGGCACGTATTGCATGGAGCACTGGGTGTTATACACAAACAATGAATCATGGAACACTGCATCAAAAACTAATGATGTACTGTATGGTGACTATAAGCAAAAAATAAATTAATTAAAAAAATTAAATTACATTAAATTAAAAGGAAAAAAACCCACAAAACACACAAAACAACTGTGGTGTTTTGCATGGCAAATCAGTTTCTCTGCAAGCCTAAAGTATCCGTTCTGTTCAGGTTTGGTAGACTGAGGACAGGAAGTGTGGGTTGTTTTTTTTTTTCCTCCTGCAAATGGGGAGGAGGTGTGTGTGAGAACTTATGGAACATTCCATTCTGGTATCATCTGGCTCCTGTCCTAACGTCATTAGAGGGATCTTGTAACAGTCAAAGCATTGTTCCAAGAGACTTTTTGTCACTTTCTTCTGCCTTCCAAAAAAGTCCTCTTTTACTCTCCAAAGGTGGTAGTAGAGAGGAAGGGTCCTGAGGGAGACATTGACCGGTGTGGCTTGTTCCCTTGTCTCCCTTCAGCCAACCCCTCTCCCCTCATTCTCGAGGCCAAAATGGAGAAAAGTCTGCATTGGTTTCAGGTAGAAAAGCTCTCTTCAGAGGTGGGTGAGAGGGCAGGCGAGGTTCTTGGGTAGAACTGGCCATTTTCCAACTTCTGAGACAGCCTCCTCTGTTGGAAGAAAATCTGAGAAACTGGAAGCAAGAAAAATGGGATGTTTATCAGGTTTGTAGAAGCATTAGAGAGGTGGGCGTGGCGGAGAAGTGGAGGCAATGATCAGAGTCTCCTCTTGGCTGATTTTAGAGCCTCCTGTGATACTGGCTGCTTCTACATGTCAGGGAGGTTCGGAGTGATTGGCAAAAGCAGGGCGTTGATGAGTTGGTTCAGCAACAGGTGTGTGGTCTTGTGGGACCATCCATTGGCTGTTGAGAGTGACGCCTTATCATTTCTTATGGATGATACTGTCCTGAGGCACCCGGACAAACCCCTGGCAGCCTAGGGGAAGCTGGTGCCCTCCCCGAGATGGTGAATCTCTTCATTTCTCTTACGAGTTAGAAATAAAATGAATTAAACCTTCTTTTTTCTGAAATGCAGACTATGGCTGGGTAGTTCTGAAAACCTTCGAGAAGGCATAGGTTGTACTGGGTGCGTGCTGGCGCATAGCCTCACATCCCTGGCCAGGGGCTCCTTGCCCCACTGGGACCCTCTGCAAGGACTTCATCCTGGATCTCAGCTGGAGGGACCAGATTGCCCCGTGGGTCTGTGACTGGCCAGCCTGGGCTCAAGAAGGGCAAAGAACTCACTCGCATCATCAGTACCTGGTCTTCAGGGGAGGGGCTGGTTATCAAATCTGGCCTGAAGTGTCCAGTGAAATCCTGTGCCAAGTCCCAATCAGTAAATAAAATTCGGGTTCCCGGCATGATCTGAAGAGAAAGCCGTTCCTGGAATTTTGCCTGGATTCATCTCTACATTCTAGAATAAGTCTCCATCCCTTGTCAAGGGCATCAATGGTTCCAACTGCAAAAATCCACTAAAGACACTTCTAAGTGTTATTAGTTGTGGAACATTGAAGCACTTAGCCAGCATCATCTTACCAATTTTTCAAAGTGATCTGGCGGAGTAGGACTTCCATCATCCCTGTTTCTCAGATGAGGGACCTAAGGCTTAAGAGGTTAGGCTGGTGGATAGTAGAGCTAGGATTATGGGCTCAGACAAGCCTGGCTTCAAAGCCTCTGCTTTCACCACTGTTATATCTTCCCTAGTGATGAAATGGGTTAAATGGAATATGTGGTTGGAAGGGACCTTCTAGACCAGTGGGCCCAACAGTGTCCTTTCACTGAGAAAGAGACTGAGACTCAGATTTCATAGTGGTTAAGAGACTGCCTGGGTCTATGATCTGGCTGTATCTCTTACTAGTTCTGTGACTTTGGGCAAATTACTTATTTCTCTCTGCCACTATTTCCTCATCTGTAAAATGGGGATGATAGCAATCCCCACCTCATGGCATTATTGTGAAATTTAAATGAAATAATCATCAGAAAGCATTTAACATAATAAAAATTAGCTATTTTTGCTGTTATTGTTTATAATGGTGAAAAGTTAGAAATAAACTTTTAATAATACTGCTCAGTAAATCATATATGCATAGTTACATATATTTAAACATTTACATAACTGTGCAATTGATATATTTTTGTCTGTGCAAACTAGATATATTTTGTCTGTCCCCAACTATGCTGGTTTGACTTAGGATTTTTTGACTTCACAATGCTGTGAAAGTAAGATGCATGCAGTAGAAACCGTACTTCGAATTTTGAATTTTGATCTTTCCCCGGGCTAGTGATACGCGGTATGCTCCTCTCTTGTGATGCTGGGCAGTGGCAATAGCCACAGCTCCCGGTCAGCCGCGTGACCATGAGCGTAAGCAACCCCCACACTTACAACCTTTCTGGTCTTCACTCTCAGGGCAGTCTTCAGTAAGTTACACGAGACATTTAACACTTCATTATAAAATAGACTTTGCATTAGATGATTTTGCCCAACTGTTGACTAATGTAAGTGTTCTGAGCACATTCAAGAGAGGCTAGGCTAAGCTATGGGCTTTGGTAGTTTAGATGTATTAAATTTATGTCAATTCATGATATTTTCAACTTGCAATGGGTTTATCAAGATGTGACCCCAATGTAAAAGGAAGAAGATCTGCATGTGTATTAAATATATATAATATATATAAAATACAATGCGATGAATACAATGAAACTAACAGAAACCATAATTTCACAGAATAATTACATGGGAAAATCCTTATAATTTAATGTTTAGTGAAAAAATAGGTTGTGAAACATTGTTCGTAGTATGATTCCAAATTTAAATAACTCACACACACTTCTATGAAAAAGTATACAGAAATGCTAAGAGCTATTCAATTATTATCTCTGGGAGAGCAGATTTCGTGAGATGAGTGTTTTTGTATTCCCTCAAGATTCCTATGTTGAAATCCTAACACTTCTCCCCGCCATCCCCACCCTGCGTGATGGTATTAGGAGATGAGGCCTTTGGGAGGAGATTGGGTCATGAGGGTGACTAGGGAGCCCTAGTGAATGGGATTGGTGCCCAGAGAGCTCTCTCTCCCTTCCGTTGTTGGCGACATAGCAAGAAGATGGCCATCTGTGAATCAGGAAGTGGCTCATCACTTGTCATCGTATCTGCTGGCACCTTGGTCTTGGACTTCCCAGCCTCTAGAACTGTTAGAAAAAAATTCTGTCATTGATAACCCACCCCGGCTCTGGTGTTCTGTTATCACAGCCCCAACTGTCTAAGACAGGAATTGTGGGTAATTTTTACTTCTGGCTTATACTTTCCTGCATTTCCTAAATTTTATATGATAAAATGAATTGGTTTCAAAATGTAAGTGGTGCCCAGAAATGATAAGAATTTTGTCCTTCTTGATTTTTAGTTGATTTGTGAGATTTCTTTTCGTGGGAGCAGTTATAACTTCGGGGTTTCATTTTGCACACAGTAAGAATGGCGGGTCCAGCCCCTACCTGCCTTTAACATCTTAAGGGCACCTGCCTTAGCCCCTGCCATGTCCACGAGTGACACAAAATTGAAATATTCCCCCAGAATCACGCCAGCCCTGCAGGCTGACACCAGGGAGCACTTGGTTCATTGGCTGTCCCTGGCTTGCTTGGTTTTGAAGCTAATTCTTTTCAAGGTAAACTCAAATTTTCTCCCCCAGTTTTACATTTTAATTAATTTGTTTTTGCCAAGCTGTGACCGTCTGAGGCAGGTTTGGAGCTGACACAAATACACAACCAGGTGAGATTTGAGGGAGATCATCCTGTTCCAAGTTTCTCAAACTCTTCTCCCTCAGGGTAGAGGATGTGACTAGGTTATGCCCCTCCCCCATCTTCAAAATTCATAAAAGCCTTGTGACACCATCATATTTCTGTGTTTGTTTTAATAAAAGCAAAAATAAGTTTGACAATACCACTTCAGAAACTTAGCATGAAAAATAAAAATTAAATTGAAAAAATAAATTGGGGGAAAACTGGTATTTCAGGAAGATGAGCTGGCTCCTTCTGGGTCTATGAGGATCTCAAGCTCCTGCCACATTCCTGCTAGGATACCAGTCCCTGGATTTGAAAAGCACTGACATTCCACCTAATTCTGCAGAGTGTGGAAGGCCGGGACAGGCCATCCCTTCAATTTTCCCTTGGTGGTTGCTAGGGGGTTAAAGCAAATCTTTCCTGTCCTTCAGAGAGAGGCAACTGCAAACAGGTTTTTCTTGATAATATTAGCCAATTCTTATGTTGTAAATCTTTGATGCATTATTTGACTAACAGGGTTTCTTTTTTTCTTNGGGTTTCATTTTGCACACAGTAAGAATGGCGGGTCCAGCCCCTACCTGCCTTTAACATCTTAAGGGCACCTGCCTTAGCCCCTGCCATGTCCACGAGTGACACAAAATTGAAATATTCCCCCAGAATCACGCCAGCCCTGCAGGCTGACACCAGGGAGCACTTGGTTCATTGGCTGTCCCTGGCTTGCTTGGTTTTGAAGCTAATTCTTTTCAAGGTAAACTCAAATTTTCTCCCCCAGTTTTACATTTTAATTAATTTGTTTTTGCCAAGCTGTGACCGTCTGAGGCAGGTTTGGAGCTGACACAAATACACAACCAGGTGAGATTTGAGGGAGATCATCCTGTTCCAAGTTTCTCAAACTCTTCTCCCTCAGGGTAGAGGATGTGACTAGGTTATGCCCCTCCCCCATCTTCAAAATTCATAAAAGCCTTGTGACACCATCATATTTCTGTGTTTGTTTTAATAAAAGCAAAAATAAGTTTGACAATACCACTTCAGAAACTTAGCATGAAAAATAAAAATTAAATTGAAAAAATAAATTGGGGGAAAACTGGTATTTCAGGAAGATGAGCTGGCTCCTTCTGGGTCTATGAGGATCTCAAGCTCCTGCCACATTCCTGCTAGGATACCAGTCCCTGGATTTGAAAAGCACTGACATTCCACCTAATTCTGCAGAGTGTGGAAGGCCGGGACAGGCCATCCCTTCAATTTTCCCTTGGTGGTTGCTAGGGGGTTAAAGCAAATCTTTCCTGTCCTTCAGAGAGAGGCAACTGCAAACAGGTTTTTCTTGATAATATTAGCCAATTCTTATGTTGTAAATCTTTGATGCATTATTTGACTAACAGGGTTTCTTTTTTTCTTCATCTTTTTTTTTTTAAAGATTTTATTTATTTATTTGACAGAGATAGAGACAGCCAGTGAGAGAGGGAACACAAGCAGGGGGAGTGGGAGAGAAAGAAGCAGGCTCGTAGTAGAGGAGCCTGATGTGGGGCTCGATCCCACAATGCCGGGATCACGCCCTGAGCCGAAGGCAGACGCTTAACCGCTGTGCCACCCAGGCGCCCCCTTTTTTTTCTTCATCTTAATAAAGATTTCCTCCCAAGGTAGCTGGGAGCTGTGCTGAAGGCAGTTGGTGAGGGGAGCCAACACAGAGCCTTCCAATATAGATCTAATCTGATCCTTTCTTCCTGATGACTATGAACTTGAGGTCCAGAAGGGGAATTAGAAGGAGACAGACGTTAAAATTACCATGGGCTGAGCACAGGGCTACATAGCCCTTTCTACCCACAACCCTGTGAAGAAAGGGTATCATCTCTATTTTTCAGTTGAAGAAATAGAGGCTCAGTGAAGTTATTAAACATCCCAAAGTCACACAGCCCATAAGCAGAGTTAAGATTTGCTTTCCAATTGACCTGACGGTAAAGTCAGGGATCTTTCCAACTACACTATGGTCCTTGAGCTCCATATGCTTACGATCTGCCTGGAGATATGTCATAGGAGTTGTAACACACATTCATCAAAGTGCTCGTGTGTGGAAACAATTAAATTTTAAATTGATTAGGAGGAATTGCTGTTCCTCACTTGCTTATATGCTTTCTTGGGTGGAAATGAAATGGGGCTATAAATGGAGGTGTGTAGGGGCAAGGAGGGATGGGGGTGTGTGGTGTTATGAAGAGTGTTCTGGAATATGCTGTTAATATATGCATAGTGTTTATGAATTATTTTACTTTTCCATATTTTACTTTTCCATACATTAAAAAACTTGCTTTTCCTATGGGAAAAACAGCTGTCATTTGGTTGTGGCAGAATACAGTTTAAGAACTGCCACAAAGCACCTTGCTTTCAGGGACTTGGGCAAGGCCACGCTGACTGTGCAGTAACAATTTGAATCAGAATTCAGGTCTCCCAGTTTCTAGTCCAAAACTTGTGTAACATTACCACTTGTTAAGATTTGGCCTGTGGGGACACCTGGGTGGCTCAGTCAGTTAAGCATCTGCCTGCGGCTCACGTCAGGATCTCAGGGTTCTGGGACTGAGTCCCGCATTGGACTCCTTGCTCAGCAGGGAGCTTACCTCTCCCTCTGCCTGCTGCTCCTCTGCTTTACTCTCTCTCTAAAAAATAAATAAATAAATAAATAAATAAATAAATAAATAAATAAATAAAAAAAATCTTTAAAAAAAAAAAAATTTGACCTGTGAGTGTTGATGTAAGGGATACTCTGAGAGGAAGATTGACCAACCAGGAGGACTCCAGAGGCTTTCTCCAAGATCAGTGAAATATAGACCCAACCTAAAAAGTCTGCACCCTGAGTACTCCTTTTCCTTAATTCCTAATCCATATAGCAAATGGTTGTTGAAGAAGTGCTTGGTCAACACTCAGTAGATGGATGAGTGACTTCCTGTGTACTTAGGGTCTTCACCCACTCTGGGAATTTGATGAAAGCTATCCATCCTTGGGGCAGATAAATGAAATCCTCAAAAATATTTACATACATTTTAGGGGGTTATTGCACCTACTGAAGTCCATTGAGGTCATGGACCCCAGGTGAAGAGCCTTTGATCTAACAGTTCAACCTTGAATCAGACAGCTTCTGTTCCCAAGTCACTCATAACTTCGTGGCTTACCACTTAACCTTGAATTTCACAGCCCATTCCATTTAAGGATTGACAAGCATTTTCTGGTAATGACGTAAAATGAGATTCTCATTAGTATTTTCATGGCATCAGGAGGAAATTCATTTATTCTCAAGCTGGCTTTATGACAGGTGCCATGGGGGACACAAAGACACGTCCCACACAGGCTCTGCCCTCGAGCAGGAAGTATAGAGAGAGATACCAAAATATAGCAATTTCAAAGTCCAGCGAGTGGGACAGCTGATGAAGATCAGGGCATTTGGAGCAGGCAGGGCGCGTGGTGGGCTCAGGTGGTGCTTAGGTGAGAGGAGGGGGAGCAGAAGCCAAGTTCCTGCTGTTGGTTCCTGTGACAGAGACTCAGAGCAGGAGTCCGTGCAGGGTAGGGACTCAGATAATGTGGGCTGTTCAATCTCAGCCTGAGAGCCCAACACCCCAGATTACTAGAAATAATTTTAGGGGGGGGCTGGGTGGGAACCTGGCTCCACACCCACTGCCTGGGTGTCCTCCCAGGCCAGTTCCTTCATTTCTCAGAGCCCCATAGGGCTGGAATAATTAGTCCAGGAAAGTGAGAGTCAGCAGGTTGGATGGAATTTCCTCAACCAGCGGTTATTGAGAAGAATCTTTCGGAGCCTGTTTGGGTGCTGGCCTGTCTTTACTTGGTTCCGGGGAAGCTAGAGCTTTGCTGGCACTTCGGTTGGACCAGAGCAGTGACAGCTGCGTTGGGAGAGGTGGTCTCCTACTTAGCGTGTTTTAAATGTACTAGCACAATGTACCAGCCAATGCAATTTTATTCAGCAAATATGTACTGTGTGCTTTCCACATTCAAGGTAAACACAGCACACTTCTGGAGCCCTCTCCATGAAGGTGGAATGTCGAACAGGTAAATAAACAACTGCTATGGAAGGAAGTGTAAGATAAGCACCAGAGAGGAGAAATGGCACGGGGAAATCACTCTTGTTCCAGTCAGGGATAACAAAACGCTTTGCTCATCTGGCACTCTAGATGGGTTTTCAAGAATGGGTAAGATTTTTTTAAGTCTTTTTTTTTTTTCTTTTAGATAGAGAATGGGGGGAGGGACAGTGGGAGAGGGAGAGAGAGAGAATCTCAAGCAGACTCCCCACTAAGTGTGGAGCCCAACATGGGGCTCGATCTCACTACCCTGTGATCATGACCTGAGCAGAAACCAAGAGTCAGATGCTTCACCGCCTGAGCCACCCAGGTGCCCCTGAAGTCTTTTTACTGTTCTGATAATAAAAACAATGCATGTGTATTATAAAAATGTTGCAAATACATAAAATACAGCCACCAGTAATTCCACACTCCGAGCTAATCACTATTCATATTTTGATGAGTTTTTCTTTTCCTTTCCTCTATCAATGCACATGGACACAGTATAAAATTTGGAGCAAACCATCACAGAGGTGCAAGGGTACATTAGTCTCGTGTTGCTGCTCTAACAGTTACCACCAACTTGGTGGGCAGAAATCTGGAGGTTAGAAATCCAAAACCAGGCTCCGTGGGGCATCAGCAGGGCTGCTGTTCATTCTGGAAGCTCTTGCCTCTGCCTTTTCCAGATTCCGAAGGCTGTCTGCATCCCTGCTCATAGGCCTGCATCACTCTGATCTCTGCTTCATTGTCATGACTCTCCTATCACTTCTCTCCCTCTTATGACCATTATATGATTACATTGGGCCAACCTGGGTAACTCAGGGCAAGCTACCTCCCTAATCATATGATTAACTTCATCATATATGCAAGCTCCTTTAGCCACGTAAAGTACCATATTCACAAGTCTTGGGGATTAAGACACAGACTTCTTTGGAGGCCATTATTCTCTCTACAGCGGGGCTTATGGTGTGAGTGATCTATTTATCACGCATATTGGTGCTTGTCGAGAGGTGATATCGTCTAAGTCTGCGGAGGTGGGTCTGGCCTGATGTGCAAGTCTTGAGTAGCTTCTGCAGGAAAGAGTGATATTACCCATGATCAGAAGATGGGGGTTCGAGTCTCTGTCTCACCTCTCACGGTGTGGCCTTGGAAAATTCATCTAATCTTCCTTTGGCTTCCATTTGCTTCTCATTTTGACTTTCATCAGCGATTTCTGTAGGCTACCAGCCCTGGGGTCTCTGAGGTTCCTGCAGGTCAATGAGCCTACGTGCATGAATCACGGGGCAGCTCCCAGTTGGTGCTATTTGGGAAGCACTTGGTGATGCTGTACTGATGAAGAAAACATGCTGTTCGTTTAAAAGTGTTACCGAAGTCACAGCCGCTACTCCTCGGTCCACAGACTCTGCAAATAGAAAATTACTCATGCATGGGGAGACAGGGAATTTATCCTTAAATGGGGTTTGGAGCCCCTTAGGTGGATGGATCTTCCCAGCACAAAAATTCTTACTGAATTGAGGAAGAATGGGGAGAGTGTTTTGTTGGCTGGTTGGTTGGTTGGTTTTGGTTTTCCTTTTTTTCAGGAGAGACATGGGTGGAGCTGTGTTCTGGGAAGGCCACTCTGGAGGCAGTGGGGGGCGGTGCTCCTCAGACTTGGAGATTGACTGGGTCATTGCTCCTGTCCCAGGAATCTGTAGCCCCAGCTCCCTCATTTTCCTTGTCTTTGATGAAGACTCACCCACTCTTTGGAGCCTTTTCTGGCCTCCCCAACACCACGCCCGATCCCCTCTCACACGCCACTCGCTCCACGTGTCTCCTTCCCACACGTGGGTGTTCTCTCGAGTGCATGTCACTACTGACATTGATGTCCTTCTTACCTGACCCTCTCCCCCACCCCAGGATCAGCTGCATGCGAACAAACTTTGTTAACTTTGCTATTATAGTCCCACCACACAGAACACTTTATTTAAAAAAATTAATTAATTAAAATTTTCTTCAAGTGTGATTAACATAGTGTTATATTAGTTGCAGGTGTTATGATATAATGATTCAACAGTCCTCTCTCTTTCTCAGCGCTCATCATGGTAAGTGTGCTCTTAACCACCTTTACCTATCCCATCCCACCCGCCTCCCCTCTGGTCATGATCAGTTTCTTTTCTGGATTTAAGAGTGGGTTTTTTTTTTTTTTGGCCTCTTTTTTCCTTTGTTTGTTTACTTGTTTTATTTCTTAAATTCCACATATGAGTGAAATTGTATAGTATTTGTCTTCCTGACTGACTTTTTTCGCTTATCATTATACCCACCATCCAGAACATTTTAGAAGGTGTTTCATAAGTAATTGTTGGATGAATGAACGAACAAATGAATGTCTGTCTTCCAGGCCCAGCCCCTAGGGGTTTCCCATCTTGGGCCCTTCCAACATCTGAGACTCCCATTTCCCCTCCCCCACCCCCTTTCCTGCCCCCAGATCTCCAGATTTCTCTCACTTTTGCATAGCAATTCAACTCCTTGAATCTGAATGCCCCTCATGGGGATGCCAGCCAAGGGGAGCCTAGAGTTCAAGAGAAGATAAACTTTAAAAATCTTTTCTTCCTGTTCGGCCTAGAGTGCTCAGCAGAGACCTCAACAGAACTATGTATGGGTAACAGGTGCACAGTGCAGATGGCAGTGTCTGCACACAGTAGGCACACAGGTGAATGCTGAGATTCAGAGGTGGCACTCGACCTCACAGCTCCAGTCAGGAGTGAGGTGCTCTTCAAATGTCGTGTTTCAGAATCTGAACACGCCCCACTCTACCTTCTTTTAGTTACTAAAAGCTAGTCGGGGAAGGGAGATGTAGCGTCGGGAGAAACTGGGGTAATACAGATGTGGTGGACCCCTGGCCAGCCCTCTATCAGTCCAGGCCAAGCCCTGACGTTTGCCTCTAACCGGGAAGGGGCCGACACAGCACTCAGAGGGTGTTTAAATATGCTACGGTGGGCAGCGGCCTAACTTAAGATGCTGGATTTGTTCAGGGCCTGAGCATTGAGGGGTCTAACACATAGGGACTGTTTAGCTCTAACTCTCTAATCACGTCCAACTTGCTGTGCGGCCTTGAATAACATTCCCAGCCTCTCTGAGCCTTCGGATTATCCTCTGCAAAGATGGGACGCCAACAAAGGAGAATGTCAAGTGCTCTTCAAAAGTTGGGCTAAGGTTCCACACTATTATAAGGGAGAGGCTCTGGATGGAGAAGCCTTTGTGGACAGCTAGTCTGAGCCCCAAGGCAGAAATGCGGGACAGCCGCAGTCTGGCACGTCAAGTTCTCGGGGAAGACGCGGACGTCTTCTGGCAAAGCTTCAGGCATCGACTGCTTCCTGTGGGCATTTTGGGTCTGAACGCACCGCTCAGCTGAGCTTGTCAGGTTCATCTCTCCCACATCAGGAGGGGACCTGGGCACTCATGTGAGGAAGCAGGACTCTCTCCTTGGCTCCCTTCTCTACCACCTCCTCAGATCACCAGTTTTGAGCAGTTGCATATCCTAACTGCCTCCAGGCCACCCACCCATCTTCGTTCCCCTGGATCCCACCCTTGTGCAGCCCCTCGGGTTCCCGTGAGAGCCTCTAGCCTTCCCCTAAACCCAAGTTCTTCTCACGGCTCCCACCACCCGCCCTGATAATCTCTCCTGCCCTTTATAACTCTGGCCACATGGAGTCTCTTGCCCCATGCTCTTTGCCTCCAGCCCTTTGCCCCTGCTGTTCTTGTGGCCAGAAACACCACCTTTGGCAGCTCCTCTCAGGTCTCTCTGAACTGACCTTTAGGCCTCTCTGTTTGGGAGGCATTTCCTCCCGCCGATTTCCCTGACCCATGGTGTCTGGCTCGGGCTGAGATTTCCCCTCCTGTGCTGACTCTGATTATCCGGAGGCATCTGCCTGGAAGGCTAGTTTGAGGTTTCTGAGACCAAGGTGTGTGGGACAGAGAGAGGTTCGAGATGTTTGCAGTGGGAGGAGTGAGCGTGTGCGGGGAGAGCTCAGCTGTCCTGGCGCAACCCTTCCCCTCTACGAGGTCTGGCCCATTCCTTCCCCATGGAAGCCTCTGACCGCTTCTGCTCCACGGACCTCGCCTTCCCCGAACACCTTTGTGTACGATCAGCGCCACACAACTTAGCCCTGATTTCTTCCATAATTGTGTTTGTTATTGTTTCTGGTTCTGGTCCTAGACTGGAAGTTCCTAGAAAATAAGACGCTTTTCATCAAAGCCTCTGTGTTCCCATCCAGCAGGACTGGACCGTAATTGCTGATGACCGGGAGGCTCGCAACCCTTCGGTCCTGCTCACCAGTAGCCTGACAACGGGCACCTGTCCTCCTCCCTGCAGCCTCCGAGAGCCCCTGCTTCGGCTGCTGTCATCCTCCACCGCTGACTCCCTACCCACGCCTGAGCTTCTCGTGGCTCCTCCCTTCCCGTCATTCCGGTCTCCTCCCAAATTCAATTCCAACATCACCTCCTGAAAGACCCTTTCGTCACTACCCACCCTCTTTCTTTGTGACTCTCCAGAACCTTACTCGGCTTCATACTCTTTCTAGCGTGTGCCCACTTTCTGAAAGTCTTTATTGATGTGTTTCCTTTTTTCTTAATTTCTGTCTACCCTCCCCCTGTCCCCCAAATATGAGCTCCCTGAAGGCCATGTTTAATCTGTCTTGTTCTCACTATAGCCTCAGGCTAGACACTCTTGCCAAGTAGATGGATGGATGAGTGAGTGAATGCCAAGAAATGGCTGTCTGTCTTTGAGGTTGATCCAGTAGGAGAACCCTTTTACCAGATTATTAATTTCCCAGGCCTCTGGGATTATGGCCTCTTGTTCTGCGCACTCAGGAGACTTCTAGATGGCTTCTTGCTTTCTGGGAGAAAGCAGAGTGTTTACTAGAAAGAAAGAAAGAAAAAAAAAACCACAAGGGAAGAGAATGGGTTGTAGGGTTGTATGTGGACTGGGCCACCTGAAAGGCAGAGGACCAGTGGGCCATCTTTCTGTTCCCAGCTTGTCCAGCCTCCTGGGAAGAAAAGAGGCCATGAAAGGGCCCTTCCTGTGGCCATATTTGCTAGAAAACAATGAGCAACGTTTCCCAGCTGACTCACCAAGAAGGAACAAATACCCCTCTGTGGGTCTCTGAGCCTCGGACTTGAGAATCCCCTGAAGAATGTTAAGGGGGTTTAATGTTTCTCAGCAGAAAGTGCTTTAGGAGAAGGGAAATAGGGACAGAGGGAGGCATTTTCCTGTATCCTTTTTGGACCTAACAAAAAAGGCCTGTTCCTCAGGAGAATGTCTTGTTCTTTTTGGTTTTTTTTGGCTGCAATTTTCATGCTCAAAGCCTATTGTTCAGTGTGTCAGTGCATACCCAAGGCAACCACTCCTCCAGGTGCAGGTGGAGAAGTGCCTGACAGAGGTTGCTGTGTGTTCCGAAGATTTCTTACTGGGATTGATTTGGAAAATACCCAAAAACAGAAGGAAAAAAATGAAAACAAGCTATATTTCCAACACTCAGAGGCAACTCTCCAGGCTTTTGCTTCTCTCATATTTATATTACGTTTCTCTCATACGTGTGTATTTATAAAAATTGGGAACAGATCATATACTGCTTTTTCATTTGACAGCATATCATAAACAATCATGAATGTTCTTTAAGAAAACTTTTTTGTTTCCTGATTGCAAGATAATATTCTTTTGTTACAGAAAATTAAAATGAAATAAAAAAAACAGCACAGAAAATAAATTTTTAAAAGTCTATAATTTCATCATTTGGGGATAATCACTATAAAGTGTGTACCTAATTACTCATTGAAAACATATTCTTAAAAGCATAATTACATTTTTTTAAAGATTTTATTTATTTATTTGACAGAGAGAGAGAGACAGCCAGCAAGAGAGGGAACACAAGCAGGGGGAGTGGGAGAGGAAGAAGCAGGCTCCCAGCAGAAGAGCCTCATGTGGGGCTCTCCCAGAACCCTGGGATCATGCCCTGAGCCAAAGGCAGACGCTTAACGACTGCGCCACCCAGGCGCCCCATAATTACATTTAAAAGCCTATTCTTAAAAAGATAAAAACAGGGCATATTGTATATTCAGTGAGGTAAGGGACATCGTCTCTTATAATATGACTATTTAAAGTCAAGTATAGTTCATATATTATTGGTTCAGTAAAACCTATTTAAACTACCCTCTCCATTGTGTTATTCTGCTGTGAAGCCTGGAAAATGAAAAATACCCAGATTCCCTTGCAGCTAAGGGTGGCCATATGAATTGTTCTGGTCAATGAAATGAAGGCAGATATCCAAGGAAGGCTTCTCTTCCCAAATGAAAAATGATTAATTTAAAAAGAGAAGACTTAAGAAAGAAGAAGATTTCTGCCATTTATACTTCCCTCTTTTTTCTTTTTAGAATGGGAATGTGATGTCTGGGGTGCAGCAACCATTTTGAAAACATGAGGACAAAATCCGCAAAGGGCAGTATAGCAGGGAAATAGTAGAAACTGTTGATGATCTTCATAACAACTTCTCCAGCTCTGAGCTGTCTACCTTTGGAATTCTTATTCAGGAAAAATACGTCCCACACTAGTTTAAGCCACTATTGGTGAGTTTTCTGTTACTTGCAGCTGAATGCCTTTTTAACCGATTTGAGATGCATATGAAATCCAGCATTATTCGTATCTGTCCTTCATCTTTGCTCTGTGTAAAATTACCAACTCTTACATCAGAACTTGGTGGATCTGTTTTGACAATAATATGCCTAATCCAACCAAGGACCTGTTTCAGATGTTCATTTCAGTGTGAGTTCATAACATCTGGCTATTTTCACTCAATCATTTTTTTAAAGATTTTATTTATTTATTTATTTGAGAGAGAGAGAGAGAGAGCATGAGGGAGGGTAGGGGCAGAGGGAGAAGGAGAGAATCTCAACCAGATGCCACACTGAGCACTGAGCATGGAGCCTGATGTCAGGCTTGATCTCACGACCCAGAGGTCATGACCTGAGCCAAAATCAAGAGCCAGACACTTAACCAACTGAGCCACCCAGGTGCCCCCTCCCTATATCATTTTTATGTAGGTTTGTAACTTTGCTGTTCCTAAACCCTCTTCAGTACCAACTCACATCCACAAGTCAAGGTCTGAGCTTTATATTTCTGTGTATCAACATAACACAGTGTTTTGTGAGTGGTAGACACTCGATGTTAGTGGTTTGATTGTCTGATTTTAACTCTGATTTCTTGATTACAGAACATGTAAGAATTTCTGAGACTATTGATTTAGACATCTTTATAGGACCCACAAATGCAAAATGATGCTTGTTTCTTAAAATGCCAAGCAGAATAGTCGGCATGATACTGTCATACTGTTTTATTTATGGAGTATTTTCAGGTGCCCATCATCCATCATTTAATTATTATTAACAACACCTTATCTCAGCCCAGTGGTAAGATTACCCTTTTGAAAGAGAGGCTGTATTTTGAAAGACCTGGAAATGATTAGCGAGGAGGCTTTGATACTGTTCAGATCATCTTGGGATTACAAATGGAATGTGGTGAATTAGTTGCCCTATGCTCACCGTCCACAGATCCATAAGGGCTGGTGTTCTTACCTGTTGGAGCAGGTGGAGCGTCAGCAGGGAGCCCCATGGCCAGGCAGACAAAGAGGGAAGAGAACAGTATGGTTGCCCAATGAGCCTTTGAAATAAATTGATCCAGACTGTGGTTCCAAAAGCCCCTGGGGTCCTTGTCACACAGTTCTCCTTGGCATGTAATTGATCAATGGTTAGGGTGGGGGCAGGAACCTTGACCTCTGCTTGTCCACTTGCAGCAGCAGGGTGAGAATCAATTACTTAATGAGTGTCTTCAGCTCGTGTCTTCACTTACATGGCTCAACCCATCTTCTTCAGCCATGGGGACCAGCACAATGAAGAAAAAGTCACTTGAGACCATAGCCTTGTTGGCTTCTGCCCAATGGGAGGCCAGAAGGCCAGAAGTCAAGGCCTCTTAGTGAGCGCAGGAGCCTATTGGGCCTTGGTCTCACAGCCAGTCAGATGAGTCACTTGCGCAAGAGACGAACCAGAACAGCCCTTGGCTGAGCTCCAGGATGGAGAGATGCCAGAGGAGAAGGTGGAGCGTGAGAGAGCGAGCTCTGGGTTAGTTGGAGAGAGTAGAACAGAGAAGCCACTGAGTTCTTCAATTCTCCTTCATTCTCCAAACTCATTTTCCTTAAGAAGTTCGGGTTTAATGGACCCTCCCTTGTACAAAGATCACATTTATGAAAACATCATTAGGTCATTTTTCTATAAGGGGGCACTAGAACAGGGTCCACAGGAAGTAAAGGAGGAAGACACTGTGTGGGTTGGAACAGATAATCGATGTTCACACATGAAGAGATTTGGAGGTTGTTTGGGCCACCAATTGCCTTTACTGATGTGAAAATGTCAAGAGAAGAAGAGTGGTCTGCCCAAGGTCACATGGGTTCAGCGTGTAACCTGGCTTCTTTTCTCCAGGCCTGGCGATCTTTTCCTATATCCCTTCTGAGCCTCCTTTTATATTTCCAATGGGAAATGGCCATCTGCTCCCCTTCAACCTCTGGGTTCTGACTCCTGTGCTCTGAAAGGCCCTTCTCTGTTCCTCTCCCGTCATCTGCCCATTGATGACCCTCTTTCCAGGGTCAGGCCACCTGGTTGCAGAAGAGCACCTATCATGGGACTGGGAACGTGCTAGTGCCCAGCAAGGCCAGCCTTCTCCCTTCTTCAGCATCCTCCTGCTCCTTGGGGAGAAAAAGCTATCAGGAAGCAACTGGAAACCCAAACTGAATGTTTTGTATGTACTAAACGACACGGTGAACTGTTTGAAGGCAAGGACTTTCCTTAGTCTCTCCTGTAAATCCAGGGCCCAGTATAGGATCTGGGTCATAGGCTTTCAATACAAGGAACTTATTGAAAAAAAATGAATGAGTGTCCACAAGGAAAATGGCGTGATCCTCAGAGTAGTTAGGGGAGGTTCCCAGAGAAGGTAGAGCCTAAGCCAGGCTCCAAAGACATGGCTACTGGTAATTCCTTTATTTATTTCTTAAATGTATTTACTGAAGTATTTTTTGGGCCAGGCATTCTTCTAGGTGGAGAGGGAGTTGCTGCTGTTTACGTAGAGGTCAGCAAAGGCTTCATTTATAAAGAGAGAAGCATGTCTTTTCTATGAGAGGTCACAGTGCCAGGGGGTCCTACTGAGGATCCCCTCCACCCCCAACCCATTGCTCCCTAGCACCTTCTTTTTCCTTCACTTCCCCACATAGACATCCTGGTAGTGAATTGGCCTGGCTGGCTGGCACAGCTGGGAGCGTGAAACCGTGGAATGCACAGGTGTGGCAGTGACAGCTGGGCCAGGTGACTCCGTGCCCTGAAGCCTTGAACCTCAGGCCCCGACTTTCCCTGGAGGCCTTTGTCCAGGAGCCAGTGGCCCCCAGATGGCTTATCCAACGCGGCGCTCTCCTCCGGGATTATGAAATAGTGGACACGTTTGCGCCTGCGTGTAGCGGGGCCCTGGAGAGCACCAGCACATTCTGCAGTCTAGATTGGAAGCTGAAATCTATTCTAGGGCGGCATCCACCTGCTCTGGGAGGGCTCCCTGGGCACTTCCTGTCAGGCAGCCTAGAGGTTGGTGGCCACTTGGGATCCCCAGGGAGGCCCTAAACAGGCAAAGTCATCCTAAGGCAGACCATCCTAAGGTGGTCCAACCCAAGCTTGTAAATGTTCTACTTAATAATACAGAGAACTATTTGCATTCTGTGGAAATATTTATGTCATTAACTAGTTTGGGGCTATTATTTGGATATAAATAAAGAGGTGATCCTGGAGACTAGGAAAATTGGGGTGACCACAGTACATGTACCTTTCCTGTGGAGAAGGTCCGTGACTATCATCAGATTCCAAAAAGGGTGGTTGATCCCAAATATCGAGTTTACCTACCAATGCATGTAAGGGAACTTGGCTTCTTAGGGGCAGGTGCCAGGTGGGCTCTGCTTTGAACAGCCTCTTGCTTGGAGGGAATCTAAGACAGCTTGCAACCCTGTTCCAGCACCTGTGTGGTCCAGCAGGGGAAAGAGACAGAGCAGTCTCCTGGTTCCAGCCCAGGCCAGGGAGCCCAGCCCATTTTCTGCCAGTGGAAAAAACAGCAGACGTTTATCTGTACAAACTAAGATGGTGGTGAATCCCTACTTTCTATGAGGTAGGAACGGGGCAATAGAAAATTCTGACCCAATTATTCCTGCTATGGAAAATCATGATCATTTTGTATACAATGATTTAACTTATTATTACTTAAATATTATTTTAAATGGCTGAGTTTTAGCCCCACATAGGTGCATTTTGCATTGAAGAAGTGTAGTACACATTTTAGAACACTTTTATATGTAATGTCATTGAATTGCTGGCTTCAGTTTCCTCATTTGGGAGTTGTGGGGACTGAAAAAGATCAGGAGGAACTGATAGACATCACTATACATGCCATCTCAGCTTGATCTATAGCCCTGTGTTAAGAAGGATTCTGAGGCCACTGGTGAGTGCTGTAGGAAGATGCTTCCTGATTGGTCAGCTCTGCCAGGAATGTAGGAGGAAGGTTGTTGGTACCCTGAACCTCACAATGTTTATTATCTTTTCCAACCATGAGATTCTGTGACTCTAGGACAAGGGTCAGCAAATTACAGCCCTTGGACCCAAGGCAGCCCCCTACAAGTTTGTATTTAAATAAAGTTTTATTGAAACACAATCACACTGCTTTTACATGTTATCTATGACAGCTTTCACCTCCGTGGCAGTTGAGTAGCTGTGACAGACACCATAAAGCCCACAAAACCTAAAATATTTACTATTTAGCTCTTTACAGGAAAAGTTTGTCAATTTTGTTCTAGGGCACTCAAGACATGTTTTTTAAATGAATAAATCCAGGGAGGTAAGCGTTAACAAAGATTAAGTGAGACAGTTCCATTGATACTAATAACATTTGTTTAACATTTCATGGAGCGGGCAGTCTCTGTTTCCAAGGGGCCAGAGAACAGCACAATGGGGTGAAAGGATAAAGAATAACGTATAAGGTGGAGACAAATAGAAAATGAATAAGGAAAGAGAAAGTAAGTGTTGAGCCCAGAGTTAACTTCACACCTGGGGACTGGCTGAGTGGATATACTATGTTTCTGGTGGAGCAGAGCATTTATAGGGAAATGAACATTATTGATTTGGTTTGCTGACATGGTACCCTGGGCAGGAACATTTCCATCTGGGGCCTAGAAATGTCTTTCAACCTCAGGAAGATCTTATTAGCCTTATTAAGGAAACGAGGCACTACTGAAGGAGAGGGCTTTGCTCATGGTCACAATGCCACGTACATCTACCTAGGTCTCCTATGGGCCTCGATTCGTTCCACTGCAACTCATGGCTTCACAGAAGAGAACGTCTTCGTTCAGGGCAGAATTTCTTTCATTGGTTCTAAGGTAAGAATTTCACACCATGTCTTTGAATGTAAACTGGAGACCAATGGATTTTTATTTATTTATTTATTTTTATGTGCAAGAAAGGAGCATGGAAGTCCCTGGCTATTGGTGGAGTTCAGGCTCTTGAATTGTTCAACAGTTGGGGGTTCTCCAAAAAGCAGGCATGCTGGAAATTTATTGGGGGGAAATGCTTTTGAAGGATACAGAAGGAGAGAGCAGAAGTAGGTAGGCCTTGGACTGTGATGCCAGTCTGAGCCCTGTGAAGGGAGAGAGGGGAGGAAGGAAGAGCCTCAGACCACAGTGCAGCTCTGAGAACATCACTGCTGGGCTGATGGAGCAACGTCACAGGGGCAGAAGAGGATTGGCTCTAGTCCGCTATCATGCCCAGCCATTGACTGGAGCAGCCCACGGCAATGCGGCCTTGGCTGAAACACGTAGCGGATCCAAAATGGCGGCATCTAGGGGATGTTCATCGTCTATGCTCCTGCAGCAGGTTCTCTCGAAGGGGAAGCTGAGCGGTGCAACTCTGCGCTGGCACGACATGCATTGCTTGCCTGCACCCCCTTGGCCTAGAAGCTACCAGGGACCTGAGGAATGTTGTTCCCATCATCAGGGAGCTCATGGCCTGGCCAGCCTGTGCACCTGGACAAGGGACTGTGCGTTAAATCATGGCAAAGACAATAATGAAGGAGAGTGACTGAGCAGTCTGAGATTGTCAGGAACAGTGTGTGGTAGTGGTTCAAAGAGGCATCCTTGGAGGAGAGCTTGGAATGTTCTCATTAGGCATGACGATAGGCATGTGCGCGGGGTGTTCTGCCTCCGTTCAGCCTTGCGCACGCCCACGTGTTGTCTCCACCTATTCAGGATTCACTGAGTATCCACCAAGTACTAGGCTCCATGCCAGGTACTGTGATTATGTGGGTCCCTGGCCACAAACAAGCTTAGGATATTGAGGGGCCTTATAGACACTGATGAGTCATTAAAAAAAAAAAAACATCGATAGAAATACGTGTGGGTTTGTGTGGGACTTCGACTGACTGGAATCCTGCTACTACTCACAATGAGGCACGAACGTTGGGCAATTCCTGGCTTCTCTCCCTAGGGTTTCCAGGGTGTTGTCTGGGAGCTGTGTGCTGAGTAAGTATCTGGAGACTTCTGATCAGGGGTCCTCTGATCACACTTTAATTACTCTAGGGAAGTAAGAGAGAGAAACCCACAAGCCACTTGGAGGATTGGCTGTTACAGTCTATTTAAAAACTTTGGTCACTGTGAAAGTGTTAGTAAGTAAATGTGTGTGAATGTGTATTTTGTCTACATTATGGGGAAAACACTGACAGCCCATTGGCTGAATTTATCTTGAGAATCTGTGGGGATTTTTTGGCCTGAGCAGTTGCCCAATTTTAAAAAAATTTGGAGATTGCACATTAAAGTCCATATTTCCAGCCTCTCTTGAAGATAAAGAGATCTGACAACACAACCTACATTTTCTCATGCAATATTTGGCTGGAGATGGTAGATGTCCTTTGATGGGTTATGTGCCCTCCATTTAACCTCAGCCCCCACCACTCCCTAGTAATTATGCCTAACCTAGTTTTCTCATTTATGTTACCTGCCTGGTGCTAAGATGCTTTTGGATTTGTAGTATATTGGACAGTCTTCCCAACTCAATTGACATGTGTGTGTGTCTCTGTGTGTGTTCTTTCCTGAAGTAGTGCAGATTGAGCCCAAATCAAAGAGGGTGTTTATTTGGCCATGACACAAACATCAGTGGTATGCATCACTGGGCACCTCCATTAATGGAAGTTTCTACACATCTTCTCTGGGATGAAAGACCCATCCCAGGACCAGGTATTCAGAAGATGGCTACAGTAGGAAAATTTCCCTGGTCACAGGAACCAATTTCTCCACTTGAGAGCTGACATAAATAGGAAGGCTGTCCATCAACCAAATATTTAAGGTCAAACTTTGATATAGCCTCGAGGAAATTAAAACTAACGCTGCTTGCACCCTTCTCTGAAGGCAGCAGAACAGAGATAGCTAAAAGCAAGGAAGCACACGCATGAATATGTGCACAGTTATGTATTCTCACAGGTACATGTGAATATGTATGTAGATGCACATATGTTCAATGTCAACACACACATGACTTTGGGAATGCTGGAAAAATCACCGAAGGGAGAATGGGAATAAGTGGCAGCTTGTGAGAGACAGAAAGAAAAGGAATCTAAGAACTCTCTGTTTTTAAAGACATATTTATTTATTTGAGAGAGAGAGGGAGTGTGTACACGCATATACTGGTGAGTGTGGGGAGGGACAGAGGGAGAGAATCTCAAGCAGGCTCCCCACTGAACACGCCAACACGACACGGGGCTGGATCTCAGGACCCGTGAGATCATGACCTGAGCTGAAACCGAGAATTGGACGTTCAACCCACTGAGCCACCCAGGTGCCCCCTAAGAGCTCTGTTATGAGTGCTAACATGAAATCACAGAAAGATCATGGGTTGTGGAGTCAGATGGCCTTAGGCTTAAGTCCCAGCTGCACCACATGTTAACTGTGTGACCTCAAGCATTTTAGTTAACCTCTCTGAGCTGTACTATTTCATTCTCTGAAGTGGGTGTACATAGGGTTTTCCAGGACCTGGCCAGTGGTAGGTGCCAATAGATATTGTTTCTTCTCACCAAGTTGAACCCACTGATAGGTGCTAGCCTTGTTTTGCATTCTGATGCCCAATACTCTCTGGCACTCTGAAAAGTGGGAGCTGACCTAAAGATACCCTTTCATTTTCCATGATTGGATCTTGTAGATATCTCAGAGGTAGAAGGGACCTGGTACTAGCTTGGGACTGCTTCATACTGTTAGGGAGTTTTCTAACCAACTTTTCTGGCAGTGGTTTTCCTGGTGTGTACTGAATTCTGCAAGTAATGGGCCCCAGGAAACCAAATGCAGTTGGCATGATCTTGGTGCAATGGGTCAAGATCCAGGAGCCTTGAGACACCTGGCTAGTTCAACTTCTGGTACTTTCATGCACCTTCTGTCCATCCCACGATCCCTAGACACAGGTGAGAAGCACTTTGCAGCAGAATCTCCACTTCAGAGGTGAGCTGTGGCCACGCCCATGACCTGTGCTCTCCTGGCCTGCCAAGCCTCCTTCGCCCCATGGGGAGCTTTGCCCTCCTGCTTCCAGGAGGGTCCTTCATGGGTGGTGCTCACCAGGTCTGTGCTCTTTGGTTGGGGCTGGATAGGTGGTCAGAAGCTCAGTGGACTCTGTAGCTTTGTGACCACACTTATTATCTCTGCTTGATGTTTTTCCCACACAATTCCACCTGGAACATCTGTTTGTATTGTTTATCAAACTTAAGGGTTTGGATGAAACATTGCTGGACACCGGACAAGCTGAACATGGTCAGCCTTTCAACAGGACTCTGCCTGCATTCTCTCTGTTATCTCCTGCTCTTCTTCTCTTCATAGCCGTCTTTTCTCTACATCTTCAGACTTTTACGTTCCTTACTCTTCTGCAATGCATGGCATCTTCCTCAGCTTGGTCTGGCCTTGCCTGCAGTGCCTCCTCCAAGGTTACCCTTCCTCCCACCTGAACATCTGGGACCTTTACAGCTCTCAGTTACATGTTAGCAGGAAAGCAAGCTGACCTAGCCTATGTCTGGGAATCACATACCTGCCTTTTAATCGTCAATGTGTGGCTTACTAGGTCTGTGTCTTTAGAAAAGGTACATAATCTTTCTAGGCCGAATGTGTACATTTTTAAAATGTGAATGATAATACCTATTTTGTTGGTCTAACTGCCATTTTTTCCAGAAAATAAGAATGAAGTTCTTTTTTATTTCTTTCTTCTTTTTTCTCCTTGAACTACACATCCTGGAAGCCAAGACTGAGTATGTAAGAGAAGATTAAATATCTATTTCGTGTGTGAAGAGCTGGAGTAGAAAAACCATAAGACTTAATTGAAGCCATCAATTTTCAAATGGGTGACTTTTGGCAAGTTACTGAAACTTTCTAATTTTTTATGGTGTCACTTTTAAAATTACAATAAAAATAATATCTCCCTCATGCCTAGGATTGTGGAGACAATTACATGAGAGGGAATGTGTGATGGTGCTTCTGCATGGTAAAATTTCGTGCGAATATCAGACTCAGCTACGGTTATGATATTCCAACTTCTGGTTGGAGAGAAGCCCCTTGAAGGCTAGCTCTCATACCTGCTTTGTTGCCTTCTTGCTTTTCTGCTGTGGGGTTGTGAATTTGTGAGTAAAGGGAAATGAAGACTTGTACATGAATGTCCATAGCAGCATAACAACAAAAATGTGGAAACCATCCAAATGTCAATCAAGCAATGAATGGATAAACTAATCATGGTATATTTTCACAATGGCATATTGTTCAGCAATAAAAAGGAATGAAGTGAACCTTGAAAACATTATGCTAAGTGAAAGAAACCAATCACAAAGGCCACATGGTATATGATGCCATTTATGCGAAATGTTCAGAATAGGCAAATCCATGGGAGGCACCAGGTAGACCAGTGGTTGCCAAGAGCTGGTAGAGGTGAGGTTGGGGGATGGGATGCAGAATGACTGCTCATGGGAAGGGGTTTCTTTCTGGGGTGATGAAATGTTCTAAAATGGATTCTGCTGCTGGCCACACAACTGTGTGAATATGCTAGAAATTGTTGAATTACATAATTTAAATGGGTGAATTGTTCGGTATATAAATTATATCTTAAGGAAGCTGTTATATATATATTTTTAAAGTGGAGATATGACCTTGCTTTTCCTCTTTTTGTTCCCCTAGTTGGAGCCCTGCAGGGAGCCAACAGACTTGAGTCAACTTCCTGTCCATCACTGCTGGTTTTCCCCTGCCCCCTTCGGACAGGCCCAAACCCTCTGTGATAAGCTGCCTTTACTGGCCCCTTCCTTTGGCTTGACTGTACTGAGGACTCTAATATAAACGCCTGCCTCCTGATGGAGTGATGGTGCAGTCAGTGCTCCCTTCCAAGCCCATCCCCCCCCCCCAGGGATTACCTCAGTCTCTGATACGGTAGATACAAAATCAATCTCTGTTGAATGAATGGTCAGTAGAGGAGGTTGGGGTGGGGTTAAGGGGAAATGACTGGTAATGGGAAGGAGTTTCTTTCTGAGGTTGCTTGAAATGTCCTAAAATGGATTCTGCCGCTGGCTAAGTGTTATTTGCATAACAAAGGGGTACTGCGTTCCTTTATATAAGCAGCTGCATTCTATCAATACCATGGAAGGGTTTGTTTACTTTCCTTAGGGCACATGGAACCTTATGGAGACCTGACAGAGTTCTCCTATAGAATCCTTAGCAGCTGCTTAGCCAAGAAGGGGCCCAGCGACATGTTCAAAGTCAGAGGCCTACAAAGCTGTGAGGCTATTATCCATTCTCAGGTCGGCCTAGCTGCCCACACCCACCCTCCTCATGAGGCCTCTGTGGCCCAACAGAGCACAGACAGCATGAGAGGGGATCGTGGTGGGGAAGGATGAAGAATACAGAGGCGCTCTAAGTCCCTGCCAATGAAGGACCCAAGGAAACGCATGTGAAGCGTCACCAACACGTGACAGCAAGTCCCTAGCGCCTCCATGACCTCTTCAGGGACAAAGTAAGTTGCTCTTCTGGAGACAAATACATACTTCCCACTCCCCCCGCCCCCGCCATGACGCAGCCCCGCTCAGCCCCACTCAGGCTTGGTTTCTCAGCAGCACTGAGAACTCCCTTGGCCTTGGCAACATGGAAGCAGCCAGGCTGGGAGCTGAGGGCCCCACATGATTGCTCAGGCTACTCGGCAGCAGCCCCTGGGTCAGGCTCGTCCACTGAGAATCAGGCTCCTGAGCTCGGGGCTTCACTCCCTAGTCAGAAAATCCCCACCAGGCAAAGCCAAGAAGACACCACTTGCAGCATCGTGAAATTCTTTTTTTTTTTTTTTTTTAAATTTTTTTTTTTTTTTTTNTTTATTTATTTGACAGAGATAGAGACAGCCAGCGAGAGAAGGAACACAAGCAGGGGGAGTGGGAGAGGAAGAAGCAGGCTCATAGCAGAGGAGCCTGATGTGGGGCTCGATCCCATAACGTCGGGATCACGCCCTGAGCCGAAGGCAGACGCTTAACTGCTGTGCCACCCAGGCGCCCCAGCATCGTGAAATTCTAACGAGCCCTGAATCTCTTTCCAAAAGCCTGGGTCTGTTTGCCCTGCGGTCGGAAGGGAGCGGGTGATTGGCTGGCTCACCTCGGCCTAGCAGGCCTTATCTCGAGCTGGTTATTATTTGATTAAAGAGGCTTCCTCCTCCTATGGTATTTCAAAACCGCGCTGGGAGAGTTTGCCGCTGCCTGGGGACTTTTTCTGAGGTTACTTCCGAGCACCCAGAGTTCTTCGGGTCTCCAGCCCTGCAAACAGCCGGAGGAGCTTTCGGCGGCCACTCACGGGCGGGGGCTGACTTCCGAAGAGTCTCCATCAGCTTTGCTAAGCAAGTGGTTGAACGTAATTCTTCAAACCCTGCAGAGTCAAGGATTCAGGTATTAAAGGTAACTTTTTTGGGGGGGGTGTCTAATTTCCTAGGATGTCATGAGCCTTGAAATGGGGGTGCGGCAGAGCTCTGGCGCTCAGAGTGGAAAGCAGGAGAGGCGGAGAAAGTGGAAAAACGAAGTGCAAGCAAAAAAGACTCAGAACCTTGGAATTCTACAGAAAGGCAAGGCCAAGGTGTGAGTTACTTGCAGTTGGTGAGAGGTGTGAGCACGATCGGCATGTACCGCTGGCATCTGAGTGCTTTTGCTCCTGTGAAGCCCTTGTTGAGGTCTGTCCACTCCCTTGGCATCTGTCATCCTCTGCACTGGCTCAGAACCCCAAAGCCCCAACAGGGTTTTGGATGCTGTATGAGCGATCCAGTTGCTTTAGCTTGAAACTTCTCCGATATGATTTGCGAATGGGACATGGCCTTCAAACGGTCTTCTGGGTGGTGCCAGTCCTCGTGATGCTGACCACAGAGAAAGGCAGAGTGGGGCCGAGCACCGCATTTATGAGACTTTGTTTCCCACTTCGTCAGAGATCTCTGTGGCTGTGCAATGTCTGTTCTCATCCAGGCCATGCTCCCGCCTCAGCAGTATTTTCCTCCTCGCTGCAGATGCAAGCTGGGCTCTGTGCCGGGCCAGCGGGGGTTTAACCACCTGGAACGAGGACGGAACCGTCCTCTCTGATTGTGAGGGTTGGCTGGAGGTGCCCAAGGAGGGGAGGAAAGGATGCAAAACAAGAAAAACATCATTTTATTTTGGCATTAAGTGAAGAAGTCTTTTAGAGGAAACTGGCATTAGAACTGGCTTTTCCCTCTGCATGTTAGCCACTGCATTTCCTCTCTCTAGTCATGGTGGTTGTTTTACCTGCCAGATGCTTCCATCCAGGCTGTCTTAATTCTGAACTGTCTCTACTCTTGTGGTTTGTGCTTTGTTGGCTTCGGCGGGGCGTTGGCATCACTTGGCCCCGCAAAGTTTCTCCACGGGTGGAGGACCCTTCTTCCTGGGGACGACTCTGTGGCCCCCAGGGAATTTTCTCTGCCGAGGCCCCCATTGCATTTCCTGAGACTATTCAGAGGAATGGTCTGAGGAGCTCATCAAAGTAAATCCTGCTTTCCCCTCATAATTTTAAGGGAAATGACAAGAGGGAGGACAAGCCCAGAGCAGGGGGGTTGTACCTCCTGGGCCTGATACTTTCCTGCTTGTTTGGGGTCACTTCCTCCCTTTACCATCGTCTGGATGGTCTGGGTCCTCCTCTCTCACCATTCTCCATCCCTGTCCCGCCACACGGACACTCGTTCTTTGCACCCACCATGATGACCTTATTGCACGCTCTCCGCTCCTGCCTGGAGTGCTCTCCACCCTCCCCCGCCCCCTGCTCTGGCCGAGTCAACATATTAGTTGGGTCTTTGAGTAAAGCCTCTTCCTCCCGTACTAGGTTAGGGTCCCCTGCACTTTACCTCATTGGACCCCTAATTGTATGGTCTTATGATTGCTTGTGTCCTTATCCATTGCCTCCCGTACACTGGCAGCCCTGTGGAGCCAGGGGTCTTGCTTGCAGCCAAGCCCCCAAAGCCCAGCAGCGTCTGACACCCAGTAAACTCTTACTGGTAAATGCAGGTAACGCTGGTGGACTACCTTCTCCCTGCCCCGCACTGTTCCAGGGCTTTACGCTCGTTAACTCAGCCCTTGCAACAAGCCTGTTCAGAGCCTATGCTTTCACTGCCAGGCGGCGTGCCAGTCTGGTGCTGAGTGAGTCTGTGAAAACAAATGACTGACATCAGGGAAATGAGCAGAACACTAGGCAACTCTCCCCTGTGCTCTGTCGAGCCGTTCACTCAGCTGAGCGGACTGCATAGGAACCACAGTGCAGGTGTGAGCAAGGCTTGGAGGACGGGGGTGGGGGGTAAGCGGGCACAGACCCTGACCAGAGTGGGTTTTCCTTTCAAGCTCTGTCCTCTCTGTCAGGACCTGCTTTCCCTGTCAGTCTCTTGCCTACCTTTGTAGCCAGGTTTAACCACTCCAACCTAATGACAGAGAGGGGGCTCCTGATGAGGAATTTGGTCCAGCCTTGAAGGGAGCCCTTCAGGAATCTCGTTGGCTGGTTGCTTGGAGTCGATCAGGTGTTGCGCTGAGGGCTTTCCCTGCCCTAGCTCATTTATCCTCCTTCATCCTGTATCTTAGAGGAACAAACAAAGGCTTGGAGAACTGACTTGCCCACGCTGGTAAGCGTGAGAGCTAGACTTGATTTCTGATGTATTGAACCTCAAAGCCGATGTCCTTCCCACACACCAGGGGCTTTCACAAACATAGCTTTGGGTTCACTGCTGTCGGGTGATGGGTCCCCTCTGAAATTCCTGTCAGGCAGACATTTCTGTTCCACTGATTGCCTTTCTAGTTGCTGAGTGGGGATCTCCTCACTGCTGTGTGGTCTTCCCTGCCTGGACCATGATCTAGCATGGGGCTTGACAAGACCAGGGACTGGTTTGGGGGCATTTGGTCCTAGAACATCACAGCCAAAAAAGCTTAAACCAAGTTCGCAGCCTAAGGGAATCTACAAAGTTTGAAAACCTTTGTTAGAAGAGTAATAAAGCATTTTGGGGGGGGGGTCATTCAGATCCACTGCTGAATTTTGCCTTTTCCTTGTTTTTTTAAATTTAATTTAATTTTTTCTTATAATAATTTTTATTTTGTGATGTTAGTCACCCTACAGTACATCCCTAGTTTTTGATGTAATGTTCCCTGATTCATTATTTGCGTATAACACCCAGTGCACCATGCAATGCTTTTTCCACTTGTTATTTACGTTGTCTAAGCTCCAGTTTCTTCATCTGGAAAATGGGTAAAATGCGTCTTTTGTGGGGTTACTTGGAGAATAGAGATTCTGTGTTCACGAAATGTGGGTGTGTGCCTGCCATGTGTGAGGAACTGGGATACAGTGGAGAATTGGGCAGAGGAAGCTCCCTTCCCTTGTGGAAATTACAGTTGAATTGGGGACAATAGGCATTAAAGAAAAAATCTCACAAAAAATTAGGTCATTCCCATTTGTGGTGAGAAAAACAACAAAAGACCTTGTTTAGATGGGGGTGGAGAGCTAGTCAAGAAAGACTTCTCTGATGAACTAATAGCATATGAGCATCCAACATGCCACCGGAATATGGTAGGTGCTCAGTATGTGTGGCCCTGGCCAACCAGTGGCGACTCTCTGGGACTCAGAGGCTGTGAGTACAAAGTGTGGGGGGTGGACTGAATGACTCCTAAGGCCAAGTTGCCCATCTGTAGTATTTAAAATTCCCTTGATCCACAGCAAGATAGAGTCAGATTAGAGAATCCCCTGACTCCCTGTCCAGTGCTCTTCTACCCCCGTCTCCATGGATGGAGAGAGTCTGAGTCCAAACCCAAGGAGGCCAGGAGGAAGACTTGGCTGATCGTGTCTCCTGGAAGCCCCTTTCTCTAGCACCTCCTTCCACTCCCAGCTGGAGCCCAACATCCTCACTCTCGGGGGGTCTCTCCTTCTAGATGGAAATCCCTAAGCCCCTTCCCCGGGACAGAAAACAGCTTCTCTCTGTGCTTGTCCTCAAGGTTCCTACGTGCCCAGCTTGGATGATTAACCCACCTGGGGTGATCGTCCCTGGTGGTGAAATTCCAAGCCCAGGGCAGCGAGTTGAGGATTTGTGGATGGGCCCATCATCTTCCCCCGCCGCCCCAGGAGCACCATGTTCCTTTTACATCGCACACAGTGTCTTTTGTAAGCTCTCTGCCCAGGGATTTCGTGAGAGCCCTTGTGAAGAACTGGTTAGCATTTTTTCCAGACAAAGCCAGAAACTCTGCGAGGTGAAGGAAAGGCTAAACTTGCCAAGCGTGATGAAAGGAAATGATCTGTTTCAGGCTCCTGAAAGAATTGTCTTCAATTCTCTCCCACCTTCCCCATGGGGGACACTGTCCCCTCGATTTCCAGGGGCATATCAGCTCCCCATCTCCTCTTCCTTACCTGGAGCCGCACTCTTGCCTTCAGCTGTCTGTTAGCCAATCCTTACCTACTGCTTGCTGGCCATAATGCTTAGTAGGACCTCCTGGGGACATCAGTGTTTTAGCCAGCGATGCCTAAGTGAGCAATAATGACGGGAAGATAGGCTACAGGACTGATACTTCAAGGCACACAACTGTCTTCACATGAATTCAGGATTTGAAAACTTTTATTTTGTTGGGGCAGGGGTTCAAAGAGGATTGGACCGATATTGAGAAAGGAACAAAAATGCTGTACGATAAATAATACATTACACCAAGAGCATTTCCAAAGAGACTTTGAATAGCAAGTTGTACCCTGAGGCAAATCCTCCCCAATGGGCCGTAACAGGTAAGTGGCAGGAAATTTGCAATGGAAAGCACACCCTCACCGTTCAGTTTCCAGAACCTGCAGCCTTGCTGATCTTACCAAGGAGAAGCTGGGTTCTCTAGCCATGAATAGCATTTCAGATGTATAACAGGGCTCCAAGTTGTCATGCTGAGCCAGTGCTAATGAAAATACTCCATCATGCCTGCGCTCTCAAGCAGCAGGGGGCCAGGAGCCCTCTCCTCACCCCATCCTCTCCTTGCCTCAATGTACTTGCTTCATAAGCTTTGCATTTGGCCTCCAACCTGCCCTATGGGTCTGGCAGGAAGTTTAGCTGAGGCTGGCTCTGTGCATTGAGCTTCAGCCTCTTGCCAGAAATCAAGTTGGCTAAAAAAAAAAAAACTACCCAAAATAAGTTTTAAAAGAAAGCAACATCCTTTCCCCCGTGAGCTGGACTTTTTCTGCCGAGAGGGGTGGTTGCTGTGGAACTTACCATGGGGCTGCTTGCTAACAGTATGGATGATGTTTGCTTTGTGTCAATTCCAAATTAAAAGTAACTGTGAGGAACGAGGGCCTGGGAAAATGGAAAACCTTGGGACTGAAAGCTCTTCCCTGACTTGGCAATGGGAAGACCAGGGGAATCAAGCAGCAGGCAGATAGGAGGTTGGGTGTGCCACACCCAGCCCTGCTTCTGCCCAGACAGTTCAGAGACAAGGGAGAGGTGCTGAGCCTTCACTCAGCAGTTCCCTGGCACCTCCCTGGGGCAGTAGCAGTCCTAACCCTCATCACACTCCCCGTGGGGCTCATTTTAACGATCTTGTGGGATGATGCCCAGGGTGAGCCTTTTGGGTAGGATGGAGGTGGGGCTCCCCATCCATTGCACCAGCTGGAACAGCATGCATGATTAGACAATAGAAAATGTGACCTCTAATCGTCACATTGTATAGGTTCATGAAGCAGCACTGTGTGTTCCTGGTGCTTTGCCATTGCTCCTTGGAATGCCCTCTCCCTACACTGTCACCCCTGCCCCACAACTAATTAGCTCCGTGACTCAGGGCAACAAGGCACAGCCACTGCTCTTAAGGAACTCAAAGCCCAGTGGAAGAGACGGGTCATTAAACAAACAATTTAGGGTAGCATTACCACGTGGAGAGTGCCACCAGAGAGCAGAGTGGCTTATTCTCTGAGCAACTTCTATCCCTCCAACCCTACACCTCACCCCTCCCTGTCCTTGCCCTGGAATACCTCCTCTGTTCAATCTGGGTCTCCAACCTCATTCTTCTCCTGGCCACTCCAGTGCTTACTCGTAGTACCCACATTCCAGACTGTGCAGAGTGCTGGTCTGTGATGTTCTTCTAGTCGACCATGACTTGAGAACTAAGGACAAAGGGGGCGCCTGTGTGGCTCAGTCGTTAAGCGTCTGCCTTCGGCTCAGGGCCTGATCCCGGCGTTCTGGGATCGAGCCCCACATCAGGCTCCTCTGCTGTGAGCCTGCTTCTTCCTCTCCTGCTCCCTGTGCTTGTGTTCCCTCTCTCGCTGGCTGTCTCTCTCTCTCTGTTGAATGAATAAATAAAATCTTTAAAAAAAAAAAAACAACTAAGGACAAAGTTGCCAGTCTTTAGTATAGCTGTGCGCATTTAGGAACTTCCCTTCCTTCAGAGAGTCTATCCTTCCTGTTTGTTGGGATGTTGAAACATTCTTTCTTTTATGAGATGATGGTGTTTGTAGATTGTCAATTTATTTTGCATTTAATTTTAATATTATGACTGGGCAGAAAAAAAAAGCATTCATTGTTTACTGCACCGTGATAGTTCAAAGTCTGGGAAGCATCGCCAAACAAACTGCTAGTCACCAATTAACACCTATGTCCAACCCAAGTGGGAGACCCTGGGGTGTCTTTCTTAGTGTCTGACTTCTCAGTCTGTAGCCGACTGGCCAAGCTGATGTATTCAAATTCTACTCACTTCCCGAAGACACTTAGCAGGCTGTGGCGGCCAAATCCTTAGACACTCCTGTTTTCTTGGCATTCCAGGCTGCTGTATGTTTAATGCCTTGAGTATCCAATTTCTGGGCCAAACTCATGAAAATCTAAAGGGGAATTATCTGTCTCAGAAAGCAGTTGTAATGGAAATAAAAGCGATTCGTACTCAGCGTTATCAGGATGTTTAATTTTTCATTGAAATTGCAAGATAAAAGTTGATCTTCGGAGTTGTGTTAACCCGGATCTCCAGCTTCCACTGAGATGCAGCTTAGAAACTGCTGGCAAAGATGCCAGTACCCTGGCCTGGAGCAGCTGTTTAGGGGCCTTCCATCCATCTGCTGAGGATAGGAAATTTTGGGGTCAAAGGATCTCATCTAGTTAAATGAAGTCCCATACTGTCTCTGGTTATCCCACCATTTTAGATATGGTCCAGGGCATTAGAAGTCCCCACGAAGCTTGATGGATAGAGAAAAATGCCCATCAGGCAAGCCAAACCCCAATAATATACATGGTAAAGTCCAAGTTCTTGGACTATAGTTGAATGTTCCTATATTAAAGGTTATTTAAGGGACACCTGGGTGGCAGTTAGGTGATTTTGGCTCAGGTCATGATCTCAGGGTTGTGAGATTGACCCCCATGTTGGCTCTGCACTGAGCACAGGGTCTGCTTGAGATTCTCTCTCCCTCTTCCTCTCCCCCTCCCGCTTGTGCCCTCTCTCTCTAAAATAAATAAATCCATCTTTTAAAAAAGGTTTTTTTAAATAAGTGATTCATGTAGGTTTAGATAACTGTAACAGTTTTCCTTTACCACTCTGCAGTGTCGGTTTGGCTGTGCAATGGCCAATACAAAAGGAGACTCTCATGCTTGGACTGAGTCCTTCTTGAGGTCAAGGATGTGCCTCATGCATGATATTGGTGAACACACTCTTCTCTTTCTGCCTATCTCTCCCCTGGGACCTAACCCATCTCTTGGCATGTAAGATGCCAAAATATTTGTTGTTGGTGGTAACAATAATACAAATGACTCTGTCTTTTGGAGAGAATCCGTTTTTGGCAGTTTCTGCCTTGACCTAATACGACCATTTATTCATTCATATTTTTCATTTGCCTGTATAATTATCGGAAGAAAATTCTTTCTTTGACTTGATAATTATGTTTTGGTTTGCAACCCTAAGAAAAGGAAAAAGTGGGAGAAAAGCTGGTGGGCAGCTAAGGCCTCTACTGAGCTCTCGGTGTTCCCAGGCTTGGTCCCAAGTTTTCTGGAACCTACCCTGGCTGCTTATTCAGGGTGTGATCTAGACTGGGGAGCAACAGGCTCGGTCCACTTGAACTTAAACGATTGTATTTGATTTGCCTGGGCTCTTTGGCTGACACGGTCTTTTCCCCTGCACTCCTCCCTCTTGTAATGCGCAGCTCTCTGGTTGGTCAGCAGCTTGAGGTCTGGCAAGAACAATGTAGAAGGCTTAAGGATGTTTCTCATCACGGCTTTGCCATCAATCAGTTGTATGGTTCTGGGCGGGTCATCTGTCTCTCTGGGTCGTGGTTTCCTCCTCTGTCAAACATATTGGATTAGATCAGAATGTCCGAACTTGGCACCGTTGACATTATGGGCCGGATAATTTTTTATTGTGGGGCTGGCTGTCCTGTGCATTGTAGGGTGCTTAGCGGCACCCTGGCTTCTACCGCCTGGATGCCAGGAGTACTCTTCCCCTCTTTTGTGACAACTGAAAGTATCTCTAGACATTTCCACATGTCTTCCTGGGACAAAATCTTCCCCAGTTGAGAATTATTGGATTGAATTCTGTTTACTTCATTTTGAGAAATCACACTGTGTTGTTAATCCATCCTGGTTTTTTTTTTTAAGATTTTATTTATTTATTTGAGAGGAGAGACAGAGATAGCAACAGAGAGCAGGCGTGGGGAGGAAAGGGAGAAGCAGACTCCCTGATGAGCAGGGAGCCCGACATGGATCCAGGACCCTGGGATCATGACCTGAGCTGAAGGCAGATGCTTAACTGACTGAGCCACCCGGTGCCCCAATCCATCCTGTTTTATTGAACACCGACTATGTGTATGCTGGGCACCATATTAAGTGTTGTAGCCTAAATATTTTTTACAGATATTCCATTGAGTGAGTGCTATCTACTTCATGAAAATCTGAATAGGAGCTAGAATGGTGTCTACCCAGGCGCTGAGATAGAATGAAAAAAGAGAGACTGTCTCTTTGGATTCTTATTAGCCTCATCTCTAAAACATCAACCTTACACACTGTTGTCAGGACCTAATGCTTAGTGTATATAAAAGACTTTAGATCATAGTAGACATTAAATAAGTAAACTCATTCTCCTTTCTTCCCCACCCCCAAGAGAATCAGAGCTGTACAAAACATTAACTTTAGGGATGCCTGAGCGGCTCAGATGGTTGGGTGTCTGCCTTCAGCTCAGGTCATGACCCCAGGGTCCTGGGATCGAGCCCTGCATTGGGTTTCCTGCTCGGGGGGGAGCCTGCTTCTCCTCCCTTTACTGCTCCCCCTGCTTTTTCTCTCTGGCTCTCTCTGTCAAATAAATAAATAAATAAATAAAATCTTTAAACACACACACACACACACACACACACACACACATTAACTTTATCATCCTTGCTTTGCCATCTCTAGGCATCTACCCTTCACCTACCACATGCCCCCTCCCCCCTCCCCAGTCAGGCCAATACTGATTGTCTTCTTAAAAATCTCCTACTGTTTGTTTCAAGGAGAGACCCCCCCCCCATCTCTTCTATCACCAGATCATTAATTTGGTCCATTTTTGAAGGAGTTGCCTCTCTCTAGGGAAGAAAAAGATTCAGAGAATCTGGAGAATCACCAGAGATTTGCAGAGGCCATTGTTTCATGTTTAATTTGGCATGATGATGACAACAGGGATCCGAGAAAGAGGGAGCTCCTGCTCTGCGAGTTATCAGCACTGCTTCTCTGGGGCCATTGCCTGGGCCATGGGTTTTATCATGGGTTCTAAGTGTCTCAAGGGCAAAGACCATGTGTCGGTCTTTGGTGGGAGCTCCTGCACCATCTCCTCCAGGGAAAACCTGTTGGGGTTTGGTAGCCGGACATGGTAAGAGGCATCATGGTGCAGTAATAAGGAGTTCAGGGCAACAGAGTCTATATCTGTACTTTCCTCTCCAGTCAGATCCTGACCAGGGACTATGGGGAACACGCAGACAGTGTAGTTCTTGGAAAAAATAGGTTCAGGCTCAAATCCCAACTCTGTCACTTACTCTCGGTTTCACCTTGGAATGTTTATGTTAACTACTCTGAACCTTAGCTGTCGTATCTGAGAAGTCTGCAGTCACAAGGGTCCCTCTTCATACGGAGGTTGTGAGAATGAAATGATAGAATATGTGGAAGGCCTATGGTACCATCCTATTAAATATTAAGTGCTCAGTAGAAATCTGCTTTTATTGATAATAGGTATCATCTTAAATAATAACTATAAATGATAATAAATATGACAGGTATTAGACAACAAAAAGATGGATTTGGGTGGATGAAAAGGTAGGTATGAGAGTGATTTGTTCTGTTGCTCATGAGAAAATGGGCTCAGAGGGGAAAGGGAGGGGAAGGCTCCCAGGTTAATGGCAGAGCTGGGGCAGATCTTGCATTTCTAGATTCTCCTTCACATGCTGGTTCTGTCATGCCGGGGCTGCTCTCCTGTGTTAAAGAAACAAAATGTTCAATGACACCCGTAAACATGGAAAGGCAGATTCTTCAGGACTCTTACCAGAGGCATGGGGACCACCATGATGGGGTTTTCACAGTGGGGAAGACAGCTGGGGCTCAACTCCAAATACAGCATGGGCAAGGAGCAGGGGAGGGGTCAGTGGATGGAAAAGTACTACGAGGAAGGAGCAAGGTTAAGGGGGACTCTGGCTAAACCGACCTAACAGGATTCTTCGCTGAAGATGGGGTTGGTCAAGCAACACCTGCAGGCCGGTGGAGGGTGAGGAGCCCAATCAGATATGGAAGGTCATGGACCTGGTGAAACTGACTTAGCAGCATTCTTGCTAAACCTGGATTTTACAAGGAGGTGCACAGATGGGCGAAGGTTCAGGAGACTGACTAAAGTTTGAATTTTTGTCACCTGCCCAAACACTTAAAGCCCAAGTTTGGAAAATTGCATACAGATTGAAGAAAATGTACCTATTGGTTTAAGCGCTATGTGCCGTTTCCAGAGGGAATCTTTCTCGGAGGCTGTTTCCAGAGGGACTCTTTCTTCAGGCTCCTTCCTCAGGGTAAGAGAGAAATGAATATTTGTCTAATGGGTTTCTGGTGACCTAGGGTTGCCTGAAAGAAAAGCAGAGTGTGAGAGGAGGCCTAGCCCCCCAAGACTCCCTAGCCACCCCAGCTTGTCCTTATGCAAACCAACCACCATAGAAACTCCTACCTTTGTCCCTCCATCTTCCACCTTCTCAAAGTTCAGCCCTTACCTCCCTCCCAGCCCAGGCCCAAGGGACTGGTGAGTTGATCTTCTGCTTTAATGCTGATATTCAGTCTCAGAAACTGCTGTGAATGACCATATAACTGGGCACAAATGGTGTTACCCTTCCCAATGAGGCTGCAAGAGATTTCTCTGGGCTGGCTTAGAGCTGAGAATCATATCATATCTTTCACCTCTTGCCAATAACCCATAAGGTTGCTCGAGAAGGAAAGACTGAAGGTTTTAGACTCTCCGTCGAAAGTGGAAGAATGTTAATGGAGTGGCTTTTGCTACACTTGGTCCTTCAATGATGACTGTTTGGGGCTTGCTTGCAATGGGAGGTTATGAGGTTCTGTTTGGATGCTGGCATCATGTATAATTCACATGATGCAAAATCAGGTGTAATTACACTGTGAATGGAACCTTGGTAACAGAGGAGTAACTTAATTGGATGAAACTCTACTGTACTCTTAAGTGATGGTCGTAATTCAGTCAAGAAGTTGAATCAGTAGAGTCCTATTTCCTACCAGAACTCTTAGTCTACCTTTTTTAAACTAAGTTAAAACTTAACTGAAAATGGCTGGCTTTCTTATCTGAAGAGGGCTCACCGTGCACAGAGTACATATTTTAATGTTTTTCTTTTACTCCCCTCCTTTTTTGTTTAACCCCCTTCTGGCATAATGTATGTCAAATAATGATTTAAAGGAGGGATCTGCAGATTATGGTCCCTGGGACAAATTCTGCCCACCAGTCATTTTGCAAATAAAGTTTTATTGGCACACAGCCACATCCACTTGTTTATGCATTGTCTGTCTGTCCTCATACTACTACAGAGTTGCGTAGCTGTGACAGAGACCATATGACCCCCCAAAGGCTTAAATATTTACTAGCCGTCCCTTTATAGAAAAAGTGTGCTGACTCCTGATTTAGAGAATGAGTGTTGGAGTCAAACATGCCTAGGTTCAAATAAGGTCTTGGTTACTTGGTAGCTTGTAACAAGCTAGTTTTGACATTGGAAATGCGGCATGACCTCTCTGAAACCCCATCTGTACCATGGGGATAATAGACACATACCTACCTTGGAGGATTGGTGTGAGAATTCAGTGAGATAGTATTTGTAAAAGCTACAGCCCTGTGCCTGGCACAAAGCGAATGCTATTCCTGAGCATTCGTTCCTTTAGCCCACAAATGTGTATCTAGTGGTTTCTCTGTGCTAAGGGGTGGGGGTGGCCATGGCAGAGACTGACATAGAAGGTCCCTGCTTTCCTGGAGCTTACAATCTAGTGGGGAAGATAGGCAACATAAAGAAAAGGTATCACAGATTATTATCAGATAGTGATAAGTGCTGTAAATGAAATAAAATAGGATGGCACAGAAGCAATATGCTAACCAAGCTAAGACCTGAATATTAGAATGAGTCAGCCATGGGCAGATCCAGAAAAACAGGGACAAGTAAGGAATCCCTGAGCCAGGGATGAGCTCAGGATGGTACAAGAAGAGGGGTGGCCTTGGGGACTGGGGCCATGGGGAGAGGAGGATGGCAGAGGTCAACAGGGGTAACAGCATGTCGACACTTGTGGGCCTTGAGAAGATTTGGAGAGGCAGAGGTGCAATCTGAGACCATAATGGAGCAGAAATGAGGTCCGTGGCCTCATTCTCCGACCTTTGTTGTAAATATATTATTCTTCCTCTTTGGTCTCTGGCATTCGTTGCTGTTGGAAACCGGAGACGGGAAGGGGCCCTGGGAGCCCTCCTCAAATTGGAAGCTTTTGGTTGTGGCGAGCCCATCCCACCAATCTGGCTGATTCCAGCCGCCTCACTTGGGCTTTTCTCCTTACAGTACCCCGACTCACCCAAAAGATCTTTTGGCCCACGCCATTACCTCTTTGAAATCTTTCTTATCAGGAGCCTTTAATGCTTCTCTAGGCAGAGCACTTAAGGTGAAAACCAGTTAATGTAATCTGAAAACACTCTAATAAATTTCCAGCAACATAAGACCACCAGATAGTCATTTTGTCCCTAGGGTCGCTCAGAATTCACAGCTCAGTTCCCATAATTAGCATTTCTTTTGTGGCTGAATCATTGAACAGGCGTGAAGAGCCCTGGTGATAATATTTTGCCTGTTGGAGGGTTTAAAGAAAGCCATAGATAAAATCCGTTAACCAAACTGCCTCTAGAGTTCCTAATAATAACAGCCATGCAGCACTTCCCAGCTTCAAAGCCCTGCTGCATACCTAACTTACTTAAATTAAAAGTCTACCTTTAAACTAAGAGGCAGCCCATGGAATGGGAGAATATATTTGCAAATGACACTACAGATAAAAGACTGGTATCCAAGATCTACAAAAGAACTTCTCAAACTCAATACACGAGAAACAAATAAACAAATCAAAAAATGGGCAGAAGATATGAACAGACACTTTTCCAATGAAGACATACAAATGGCTAACAGACACATGAAAAAATGTTCAAAATCATTAGCCATCAGGGAAATTCAAATCAAAACCACACTGAGATACCACCTTACGCCAGTTAGAATGGCAAAGATAGACAAGGCAAGAAACAACAATTGTTGGAGAGGATGTGGAGAAAGGGGATCCCTCCTACATTGTTGGTGGGAATGCAAGTTGGTACAGCCACTCTGGAAAACAGTGTGGAGGTCCCTTAAAAAGTTAAAAATTGAACTACCCTATGACCCAGCCATTGCACTACTGGGTGTTTACCCCAAAGATACAGACGTAGTAAAGAGAAGGGCCATATGCACCCCAATGTTCATAGCTGCATTGTCCACAATAGCCAAATCATGGAAGGAGCCGAGATGCCCTTCAACAGATGACTGGATTAAGAAGCTGTGGTCCATATATACAATGGAATATTACTCAGCTATCAGAAAGAACGAATTCTCAACATTTGCTGCAACATGGACGGCACTGGAGGAGATAATGCTAAGTGAAATAAGTCAAGCAGAGAAAGACAATTATCATATGATTTCTCTCATCTATGGAACATAAGAACTAGGATGATCGGTAGGGGAAGAAAGGGATAAAGAAAAGGGGGGTAATCAGAAGGGGGAATGAAACATGAGAGACTATGGACTATGAGAAACAAACTGAAGACTTCAGAGGGGAGGGGGTGGGGGAATGGGATAGACTGGTGATGGGTAGTAAGGAGGGCACGTATTGCATGGTGCACTGGGTGTTATACGCAACTAATGAAGCATCAAACTTTACATCGGAATCCGGGGATGTACTGTATGGTGACTAACATAATATAATAAAAAAACATTAAAACGAAAAAAAAAGTCTACCTTTAGTTTACCTACCTTTTTCGGCTTTGGATGACTCCTCCTCCTCCCCTTCATCGTCCTTCTTCTTCATCCTCCTTCTTCTTCATCGTCTTCATCATCACCAAACCCTTTATTGGAAAGTACTTACCTGGCTAATAGTAATTAATATTTCCTTTACAATATGCAAATATGCGTCTCTGTCTCATCTTGCTTTAGACATTGTTAAAAGAACAAGATCCTGAATGTGGCTGTCTTCCAAGCCATGCTTTCAAACACTGATTCTTAATCTGGGGTCCATGAATGACCTGAGGGGGAGGTTAGTGGTGGTGGGGGGGTGATGAACCCCCTGAAATCAAATGCAAACTTTTACACGTACCTTTTTTTTTCGCTCAGGAGAGAGTCTAGACTTTCATCAGATTCTGAAAATGTTCCCCTGACTCCAAAAAGTGAGGAACTACTGCTTTTAAGACCTTAGTGACACAACACATAGTATAGTCACCGAAGGAAAACTATGCAAATTTGTAAGTGGAAAAGGGAAGTTGTTGGAGTTGAAGCTGGGGAAGCCTATGATTCCACATTGACGGATTATGAACCTGAATCAAATGAAGCGTCCCAGACAAGACATTATCCCAGAAACTCTTATGATAATTGCAAACATTATGTACTGGCCACTATACACCAGGTACCGTCCACCAGGTCTTACATATTTTAACTTCTTAATTTTCACAACCACCATATAAAACAGATACTATTTCTGGTCTTGTTGTACAGATAAGGAAAACGAGGCACAGAGAGATTAAAACCATAGACTGAGTTTGCATTTAACATTACAAGACCCTTCACAGTTCTGGATAATGTAGTTTGTCACGCAATAATTAATGGTTCAGAATAATTACCATTTCGGACATGTCTGAATGGTAGCCATGTTGTTACCTCCAAGCACATGCCTAATTAATAATAGGATTCCTGTAGGTGCCTCCTCTGGTTTTGTGGATAAGAAGAGATTGCAGGTCATGTGCAGAGGAGAGCCAGCTGACGACTCTTTTAATTAGAATTTGTCTAAGCGTCACTGTGGTTTCTAAAATGGGGTTCCTGACTATGTAGATAATTTTATCGTAACTATTATCACCACTAAAATATTCATGCCATGTACCTAAGGCATGTCTTGACACTGTAGAGCTTAAAGTTAACTAAGCCTTCTCTCTGAGAGGTTAAAATTTCATTCATTGCAGGATTTGATCAATTTGTGGGGCTTTAGATATAATTCATTATATTTTTTCAACCGTTAATGAGCAGGTGACCTAGAGGTTTATGGAGTGTCCTCTAAAAACATCGTTTATAATTACCTAGAGAAAACTGACATTGTGGATATGAAGGTTTGTTTAATGCCATCTGTAACCTAGAGTGGTTACTAGGAATTTTGCAATTCATGGATGCATGCTAAATTTACATATGTGTGCCAGGGATTTAGGGAGGTGAGGTAGGAACCCTGGACCAGAACTGAGAACCTTTGGAAAAAGTCACTATAAGGTAATTTGATAAAGGGGAAAACTGTTTTGCCATCTGCTAAGTGGAGTTGGATGTACAAGACGAATGGGTGAGGTGTAAGTCACCCTGAGTGAAGGGTCGGGCTCAGTGATCTAAGTAATCAGCGGTATAACCAAGTGGGGCTGCAAGAGGGACTGTATCCTGTGACTCTCGATTATGGAAAGCCTATTATACAATATCTTACTTTCATGTTGGAGATCATCCTTGTAATCCATTTCAAATATTTTATGGAATACTGTGATGACGACCATCAGAAAAGATTTGGTAAAAATCACAGCTATTATTATGCTAATTCAGGTTTTGCTTTATATCAGGTAATTTAGAAAATTGGAAACTGTGTTGATAACAGTCTTTCGAAACTTTTTATTTTGGGAAATCCGTAAGTTAAAAGCTAAAGATGGTTATAAGAAGTATGTTTGGGACATCCAAGAAAATACATTTTCTAAGAGAAAATCTTGGAGATTCTATGTCCCCAAAAGTAATAAAACTAGATGCCTTTTTAAAAGTATTCTAAACGGAGGCTTAGTTAAACTTTGTGGCTCTTCCTGATTAGATTTAATAGGTGAAGTTCAAGCTTACTTTGATCTCATTAGAAAATGAATAATTTAAACGCAAAATAGTTTTGCTTCTCCTTGTCCTCTTCATGAAAACTTTTTTCCTTTTCGACAAAAACTGATTCTAAGGAGGAAGTAGAAATAAGTCTATCTCCAGCCATGTCTAGATTTCAAGTATGTTCAAATTCCTTCCTTTGAGTGTACTGGGTGCATGTCTGTTTGCCTCCCAGCCTCTGCTTTGCCCTGTTCTCCATTGTGGACACTCCTCCATGGCAGACCACCACCCATTGTGTTGCTGGTCACCACTGGAGACCTGGGCCCCTATTCTCCCTGGTATTTATGTTGTTTCCTCTCTTCTGACCCAGGGAGTGGGAGTCAGGGTGGTGGGAATGGGTAATCTGCTTCCTACATCTCTACGTAGCTTGGCTGCATGCTTCTCCAAGACTCATAGAGCCCTGAGCCCCTAAAACTCTATGGTTCATTTATTGCTCCTTGAATACTTCTATTCTTAAAGTTATACTTGTCCATGACTATTCAGAGTTGTAATAGCCACTCACACTCTCCTTTATTAAATAAGTAATCACATCTTGTACTTAGACATTCAACAAACAGATCTTGAGCATCTGTTTTGTGCAAGGCACTGGTAGGTGCTAGGAAATCAAGAAGGGAATGGGAGAGGTCAAGGATTTAAGGGGGACAGGTAGATGTTAAATGGCTAATTCTATAATGGAGTCTCCAATTATAATTGTCATAAGTCCCATGGGGGAGAAGCATCTGACAAGGGGTCTGACTTAGTCTGAGGGTCAGTGAAGGTTGTCATGAGGAGGTGGGAACTGAGCTGTGTCATGAAGCATGGATTGTAGAGAAAAGAGGGGGTTGTGCTGGTGACCACAGCCAACAGAGGAAGCAGTATGTGAGAGAAAAGGGCAGAGCCATCTTTCTTAAGGAATTGAAAGCAAGCCAGCGTGGCCCAAGTCAGAGAGAAAGAGCAAGTGGGAGGCGATAAGGGAGGGAAGGTTAGCAAGGGTGGATGGGCAGGTCTTAGAGGCCATGTTGAAGACTTTGTCCTAAAAACTGCAAGAACAGTAAAAAGGATTTTAATCCCTTGTGGTGGGGATCAGGCAGATAAATGGGGGTGTTTGAAATGCTCAGTGTTGCATTTTCAAACACCCTCTCTGGCTGATGTGTGGGATGTTCTGGAGGGTGGTGGGTGGGGAGCAGACCTGAGGAGTCTCAGTAGTAAGTTTTGGGCCTCCCGGGGAAGATGGTGGTGGCCTGCATTACGATAGTGCAGGTAGAGAGGAGGTAAATGGATGGTGGGTTTAAAGCTATTTAGAAGGTGAAATTGCTAGAAGTTGGTGTTGGATTGGACGCAGGAGGAAGTGAAGAATGACTCCTAGGTTCCTGGTCTGCTGAGAGAGTGGGGAGTAAGAATAAGGACGGCCTTGAACCAGCAAAAGTTGCCAAGAAAAAACACCCAGGTAGGGAGAAAGAAATCCAGGAGAGCATGGGGTTGTGAAAGCCAAAGAAAACCCTTGCTCCTTCCACTAGAACTTGAACTTGCTCAGCAAGCCATCAGTATCTGATAATCTGACATCAGGTTGTACAACAGGAGAAGGGCTCTGGGTAAGTCTGGGCACTAGTCCACATTAGGCTCCCTCTTCTAGAAGGCAAGACGCTTTGTGTCCAGCTAGCATCTCAACTCCACAAACTACGTTGGACAATATCTTCCAAAAGCCAACAGTGATTTTCAGAGAAGTGACCTAAAGCAATATTTAGGAACAAAACTACACGTTGTCTTCAGAAATGCAACAAAGGCACAACAAAGGCAAACTTTTATGATGTCATATAGGGTAGTCTGGCCTGTCAAAAGCTCCAAAATCTCTTCATTCCAGAGTGGGAATTTTGCTTTATCCATCCCAACTGGAAGGTTCACTGAGGTGGTTCTGAAAGTCATTAGGGTTGTTTGTAAATGTTTGCTTATCTTATTTTGGGCACATGGTAGGATTACATTTCTTCACCCACTTGCTTTATACAATGCTTTAGCTAATGAAATGGGAATACAAGCAATGTATGGATTAAGAGCCAATACGTGGTTTATACTCTCTGTTCTTGGCCTCAGCAAATAAGGAAGTGTGTGTCAACATGGAGCCTCCCTCAGTGACCTTTATGAATAGAGCTTCTATAATAACCTTCAGTTTACATGTAGCATATGCAAGAAATAAACTTTGTTGTCTTAAGACTCTGAGACATTTGTTACAGTATCATAACCTAGGCCATCCTGACTGATACAGAGACACCCTTTCCAGAACAAAGTAACCTTAAGAGTTCATATGAGTTCCAAAGATTTTAGGACAAATTCTTTGCCAGGATTCAAGCTCAAAGAATTAGGATTTTTCTTTTGTCTCCAAAGTTTCTGCAAGAGGAGACTATTGACAGTCATAGTAATAGCTACTTTTGTAAATCTTAACCAGGCAGCAGATGCAATGATCTTGCATACAGTATTCCATGTAATCTCAAAATAACCCAATAAGGACATAAGCAAATCCACTTTAAAAATGAGAGAATTGAGGCTCAGAGAGGGTAAATAACTTGCCCAGGGTCACACAGCTGGTAAATGGCAGAATCAAGATTGGAATCCAGGGTGTCTGGCTCCAAAGTCCTTGCAGAGTTCTCAGACATTCTGCTAGAAGGATTCAGGGTTGGCCCACTGATGTCCTCACTCGCAGCTCAGTTCTTAAGCCAACCTCATCTGAGTATCTTTACAGAGTGGGGTTTACCATTAAGACCTGACTACTCTAAGCTCTCACCTAAGCTGGCTGAAAATGTATGGTATGTGTTTGTGCTCTAAAAACAGATAGATCTGAATTCAAATTGAGGTTCTGCCAGGTACTGGATTTACCTAACATCTCCTCATGCCTCTGTTTCTCCATCTGAAAAAATGCTGGTAATAGTTATTCCTGGCTCATGGGGCCGTGGGGAGGATGGGCCCCTTGTTTTTCTGTTTGCTCTCAGATCCATTCCCCATCCTTCCCTGCTCTACTTTATGTCTGGGAGGAGAGTGGTCCCCGTAAACTCATTCCTTAGGCTTCTTTGCAGTTTGCTTCAGCCAATAGGAGGGGCTTGCAGGTGGAGGGAGGGCAGAAAGGGGGGAAAGCCAGGGAGGGTGTCCCTCCTTTTTCAGGTGGCTCTGTGATTTGGGGTCCTCCTAGGCAGCCCCTCTCTCCTTGGTCCCTGGCTCCTGGTGGCTCTGGCTCCTGGTTCTGTTAATATCTTACTTTGTTGCTCCAACCCTAGGGTACTGATCTGTTATTGATAACGTCTGGGCTGCCCCATGGGTCCTTTTTGTTCTTTCAGCTTTTCCAAGACCTTTCTAAGAAGGATTCTGTATGAAAATCACACTTCTGGTGGTCTGGCATGGACTGTTTTCCAGATTGTGCTATGACTGATTCAGAGGATTGCTTGAGATAATGCCTGTGAAGTACTGAGAACAGTGCTTGGCACATAAAACATGTTCAACCAATGGTAGCTTATGAAATGTGCTTACTTTCCTCTTACCCAGATTCTCTGTGGCCAGTTGGCCCCAGGCAAGCCCCTGCCCGCATCATAGCTCCGGAGTCACTGCCTCCACCTTCTAGGTTGGCCAGGTCCATGGACCTGGGCTTCTGTTTTAATTCATCCTTCTCTAATCTTTACAGAATAAAGAGCATGTGAATTCCTCCATGATATATTTTTTTAAAGATTTTATTTATTTACTTGACACAGAGAGAGACAGCCAGCAAGAGAGGGAACATAAGGGGGGGGGGGCGGGGAGGGAGAGGAAGAAGCAGGCTCCCAGCGGAAGAGCCCGACATGGGGCTGGATCCCAGAACTCCAGGATCACGCCCTGAGCCAAAGGCAGACGCTTAACGACTGAGCCACCCAGGCGCCCCATCCTCCATGGTATTTTTGACTCATGTCACAATGTTATTCTTAGTTTTCGAAACTTCTTACTATGTCGTAAAAAGCCCTGCTTTATCTGGCCCCTCTGGCTTCCCAACACCTCCCTTTGCCACCTTCCTACTTGTTCCACTCCAGCTGACGCTGCTCACTTCTGTCTGCCAGCTCTGTCCTCCTGCAGGGCTTTGGCACCTGGACTTCCCTTCCTTGGAAAGGTCTTCTCTGGGCTCCTATCAGACAAGGTCCTTCTCACACAACAGCCTTGGAGTAGTTGCTCCTTCCTTAGAGAGGCCCTCCCTGATCACCTTCTCTCATGCTGGTCACCTCTGTTGTCCTCTCTGGCAGGCTGTTTGGATCTTCATTATACTTTCCATTGTCTCCCTTCTGACCTGCCAGAGGCCATTAGACTCTTAACACCACCTGGGCAGGATCTGTGTGACATCCCCGTATCTTCATCTTGTATCCTCAGGCACTAAAAAGATTGGCACAAAAGGGGCTCTCAGTCAGTATGTTATGAAAGGAAGGGTGTTGAAGTAATCTCATGTCAAGGGTCCGTAAAAGTCCAATAGTGATCATTTTGGGGATTCCCCTCTTCTCCCTTATCCTAACACTTGTGTTGTACAGAACGCCTGACAGCCAGTTTCCTTCACCGTTGCTCCTTGCCCGGGCGGTGCGTGGTAGGGGAAGATCCATTCCCTCCACAACACACTTGGCCAGCAGGATCTTCACGGATGCTCCCAAGGCTCTAGACTTCCAGTCCTCTGAGTCCTCCCATGGTCACGCCCCTGCAGGCTGGCCACCTCCACGGCCCTGCATGAGGCAATCTCAAATGGAATCCAGAACCAGTACTCTCAACACTTGGCCCCTTCTCAGCGTTTGGGCCATGCGGGTCCCTGCCCCCCTTTCAGGCAACCTCTTCTCACACAACCCCACTTGATTCCACAGGAAAAACAAAAGGCCCATTCAGGGTTTGTCTTCTTGGTGACCAACCCAGTTGTTTCTCATTTTTTGTTTTTCAGTAACAAAAAGGCAGTTAATTGTAATTCCTCAGCCTCCCTTAAGGGCTTGGGAATCTCAAGACTTAAACCAAAGCACCTGGCTACACTCCTGAGAGAAGGGGAAAAAATGCCTTCCATTTCTTAAGAATGAACTAATGGTTGGGGGAAAAAAATCGACTTACAAGCTAATTTCTTAATTACCCTGCTCCACGAGTTATCTGTTCCAGTGCCCCAGATCCCCTCTGGAACTGGTGCCCTGCCCTGAGGCGCAGCTCATGGCTGAAAGAAAAGTCTGGAACCCTACCTAGTTCCTGCAGGCTTTCCTTCTGGGGGGTAGGGAGGTTGGGGGCTGAGTCCTGTCAGGTAGCCCATCCCGTAGGAGATGCTAAGGCAGATCCCCCAGAAGCCTGCCTGTGTCCTGCTTGGGTTATTAGACGTTTGTGGCTTAATTTACTAATAAAGCAATTTTTAGTAGAATTGAAGTCCTTATTCTGCCACAAATGTGGTAAAAGTGAGTCAGAGGGGTTCCACTGTCTCCTGGCTTAAGGTACTTTCTAAATGACAGGCTCTAAGGTCACTTCCATCGCCAAAAAACCCAGCATGATAACACTGGTAGGGACTACTTAACTCTTCTCTCTTTTTTCCCCTATGTAGTTAAGTCATTCTAGTGGCTAGAATTGTGCTCAAAATTAAATGTGAGTTAGGAATGACTAACTGTGAGTAGCAGAACACAAGATTTATTGGCTTAAACAGGTAGAGATTTAACAAAAATCCAGAGGTGTGTGATTGTTGGTGCTGGGTTTGGACATTAAGTTACAGAACCAATGGGGGAAAGAAGTGAAAAAGAAGCAGTACCAGCCATCTGTTCCGTTTTACTAAGAAAAGCTTCTCTGGAAATCCTCAAATTTGACTTTCTCTTAGGTCTCATTGCCCAGAACTGGGTCATATGACCATGTTGGTTGCAACAGATGGTCAGACTATGTATGTCAAAGAGTGTCTTTATTTTGTCTTGGTTTTGAAATATACAAATATTTGGAGGAAAGAATTCTAGATTGACACTTTTTTCTTTGAGTACTTTGTTTTTTATTCATTTATTTTTTAAAAGATTTTATTTATGTGAGAGAGAGAGAGCATAAGCAGGGAGAGGGGGTGAGGGGGAAGCAGGCTCCCCGCTGAGCAGCCCATCCTAGGATCCCTAGATCATGACCTAAGCCAAAAGCAGATGCTTAACCGACTGAGCTACCCAGGCACCCTCTTTGAGGACTTTAAAGGTGCCGCTTCCCTGATTTCTTGTTTGCAAATTTCTGATGAGAAATCTGTTGTTATTTTATCTTTGTTCCTTTGCATAGTGATGTATCTTTTCTTCTCTCTGCTTTTAAGATTTTCACTTTACCACTGGTTTTAAGCAATTAATTGTGATGTTCCTTGGTATAGTCTTCTTCATATTTCTACTGAGAGTTTGTTGGGCTTCTTGGATTTGTGAGTTTATAGTTTTTATCAAATTTGGGAAGTTTTCAGCTACTATTTCTTCGACTTTTTTTCTGTCCCCTCCTCATTCCCATATTTCTTCTGTCCTTCAGGGACTCCAGTTATGTGTATGTTAAACTCACTGATACTCTGCTTGTTTGTATTTTCAGGCTTTCTATTACCTCTGTATTTCATTTTGGATAGTTTCTATTGCAATGTTTTCAGGTTCTTTAACCTTTTTTTTTTCTTTTCCAGTAATGTTTAATCTGCTGTTAGTCCCATAGAAATGTAGGGGTGTATGGGTTAAAAATCTCAGACAATGTTTTTATGATTTCTAGGTATTTTCTTGGAGTCTTTTTAAAGATTTTCCATATCTCTATTTCCTTGGCCATATAGAATACAGTTATAATTATTTATGTCCTAATTTACTAATTCTATAATTTCTGTGACTCTTTCAATTGATTCATTTTTCTTTTTTAAAAAAATGTATTTATTTATTGGAGAGAGAGAGAGAGCATGAGTGGGGTAGAGGGGCAAAAGGAGAGGGATAAGCAGACACCCCACTGAGCAGGGAGCCCTGTGCAGGGATCAGTCCCAGGACCTTGGGGCCATGACCTGAGCCAAAGGCAGATGCTTAACTGACTGAACCACCCAGGCACCCCTCTGTGACCCTTTCAATTGATTGATTTTTCTCCTTATATGAGCCATTTTTTCCTACTTTTTTTGGGTTTTTTTTTTTTTTTTTGCATGCCTGATCATTTTTGATTGGATGCCAGACATTGTGAATTTTATCTTATTGGGTGCTGGGTATTTCTGATTTCCTATAAGTACTGTTGTGCTGTTTTGGGATACTTTGTTCTGGGAAACAGTTTGATTCTTTTGGTGCTGGCCTTTGAGTTTTGTTTAGTAGGACCAGAACAGCATGTACTCTATGATTATTTTTACCCCACTATTGAGACAAGACCTTTTGAGTCATGAATTATGAGGTTTCTGATTTGGGTGCCAGGATCAGGTCCTATATAATCCCTGGGTATCTTTCTTTCCCACTCTGATTTGTAGGAACAAGAACAATTCCCTGCCCTGTGGAAGCTTTTGTGATTGTTCTCACTCTCTGTCTAGGTGGCTCCTTCCCTAGCCATGGGTAGCTTCCTCATGCTCGTGGGCTAATCAGCTGAAGACTGGAACAAGGCCTTCTGTAGGTCTCCAGAGCACCCCCTTTCACTGTATAGTTCTCTTCTCTCCCTCACTCAACTCCCAGCTCCCACTGTTTTGGTTTTCCCAGTCTCCCAGTTCTATCTCCTCAATTTAGGGAGTCTGTCTAGTCCTTGACCCCTTTCTCTGCACTGCTGCCTGGCAGCTCTCTTAGGCAGTAAGCAGAGGCAGAGTGCTCACCTCCTTCATCTGCTTTCCCTTATGGACCACTGTTCTGCATTTATTTAGTCAATTTATTTAGTTGTGTTAGCAGGAGAGTAAATTCAGTCAGTGTTGTTCCATCTTGGCTGGCTAGACTGGATTACTATAAATTATTGTTGTTCTGTTAATGAAACAGATTGCTGTGTCAACTGTTTCCAAAACAGTTCTCATTATGTAACCTGAAACACCTTGCACTGCAATCCACATCTTCTGCAAGTACAGTACATCCTTGCACAATGGGTATTACAGAAGAGTCGCCTACAAATAAACTCTGTGTAAGATAATCTGATTTTTCCCTCTGGCTTCCATTTTCATTCCTGCAGTGCTCACTGTCCTTCATTTCTCATCACTTTCTCTTTAGCAGTGACTTCAAACCCTGAGACTTTCCTTTGTTTTCTCCTCTCCTTGTTTTTTGTTTGTTTGTTTGTTTGTTTTTTGTTTTTTTCTTTTTAGTCAGGGACCAGTAATCCATACATAAAATGTCATGATGTTTTGGGATTGGAATTCATCACATTCTTGTCAACACAGTCCTTGAGTACTCAGGTGTGTGCTTGGAGTTAAGGGGTGTGTGGGGTTGAAAAAAGGCAAGGTCTTTGACTTCAAGCAACTCAGTCTTTTTTTTTTTTTTATGAATAGCTACTCCTACAGTTTTGGATTGTTTTAAAAGAAGGAAACCTCTGCCTTTTGAGATGGACTTAGAAGTAGAAAGTTCAAAAAAAGGAATTCTTGTTTTTCTTCCTGCTCCTCAGCTTCAACAGTATTTATTGAGTGTTTACTACAACAAAGTGTTATTGTATTACCTAAGAGACTGAGACAAGTCACTGACATTGATGATGAGTTCATACTATGGAAGAATGACACATATTGATAAAGACCCAAGGTGTGGCACCACAATAAACCTGTGAGATTTCACAGAAGGGTGTGATTACTGAGGCCTGGAGAGATTAGGGAAGGCTTAGAGACTTAGCTCAAGAAAGAGCTACAGAATTTAGGAAAACGTGGTGTGAGCACAATTAGGAATATGGGAGCCCATGGCTTGACTAGGGACAACCAGAGAGGCTGGAGTAGGAGCTTCCACTGGAGAACAGTGTGGAGAGTAGAGGCCTATCTGTGGAGGCCTTATGTGCCAGGCTTAGGCATTTGGACTGTGCAGAGCTCTGGATGGTTTCTGATGGGAGGACATGGAAGATGTGTTTCCATGAGAGGGTTAGGGTTAATGTGTGCAGGGTTGATGAGGATTGGTGGCAGAGGTGTGAGAGCAGGGACTATGCTATGGTTTAATCATCTTTGTACTTCCATCTGCTGGTTCAAACTTAATGCTTGTTGCTAAGGTGCATGTAAAAGGTTATCCTTCCCTTCCCAAATTGCTAATATTCTTGATAACCACTGGCCTTGTCAAAGGCATGACAAATATTGCAAAAGAATTTCTTCGTGCCCCATGAAGCATTAAAGGTAGGCAAATTTGGACTCAGGGTCTTTCAAGCCTTGTTTCTCCTTCAACTCATTTTGTTCCCTTGAGGAAAAGGCACTTAGCCACTGTTACAGAAATTACACAACAGGGTCGTTCCCAATCCGCACCTCCCTCAACCCGAACAATTTCTGCATGCTCTTACAGATCTCATAAGACAGACCACACATACACACGGGAACAAAGAGCCCAAGCGAACACTCCAAAGGAGCCCTGCGCAGGAACAGACTTCCACATGGACAGAATTGACAAGATGTAGCCTCAGGCGCACGTGCACGAGCGCGCAGCGTCGCGCGCGCGCACGCACACCCTCACCTGACTCAGCGCCCAGGCAGAGTAACCATTCTTTCAGGCATTCACACTCCATTATTGGCCCCATCGGCCCCCTGGTGTGCACACTTTCTACTCCCATCGGCACGCAGAGCCCGGGAGCCGCCCCCCGCCCCCCAGGGACCGTCCCCCCGCCCGGGGCCGGCGGACTCGCCGCGGCTCGGCTCACTGGCGGGCGCTGGTTGCGTCATCGGGACGCGACATTGCAGCAACACCGGTGGAGACTTGAAGTGCCGGCAGCTGCAGGAGCGGAAGCCGGAGCCGGCTGAGCTGCCCGGTGCGCACCGCGAGGGCGAGAGCGGCTGCGGGACGCTGCTCGGGCCCGGAGCACCGCGACAGGTGCGTCGTCGCTCTCTCCGCTGGACCCGGCGCGACGCCGGCAGGTTGTCTAACTCCCCGGAGCTCCAGGATTCGCCCTGAGAAATGGGCCCGGCTCGTGCCGGGTAGGGGTCGGGAGACCGAGCTGCCGCATGGGCTCCCGTGGGGAGGAGGGAAGTTCCTATGGACTGAATAGCCTACGCACCTGAGGGGATCTTGGGGGCATTGGCTTTCAGGCAGCTGGGGTGCTTTGCAAGCGGCTGGTGCGGGAACAATCCCATGACACTTAACCAGTAATTGGCCTGAGCTCACATCGTGTGCCAGACACTGTGTTAGGCGCTTTGTAGGTACTGTCCAGCCCTCCCAGCCACCCCAGGAGGTAAGATCTATCATATTATACCCATTTTCCAGATGGGGAAACCAAGGCATAGAAGTTAATCAACTTGTTCAAAGTCAACACAGATGGTCAGCAGTGGGGGATTCGAACTTGAGTATGTTTGGCCTCAGAGCTGATTCTGGTATCTCTGTTCCTTTAAAAACCCCAGAGTTGGTTCCCCTCAGCTGATAGTCTGGCGCCTCCAGATCTTGTTTTACTTCTCGACCTTGGATAAACGCTGTAGGGAGGGAGGAGCGAACCGTGACTTCCTATTGGCACCCGACGCTCTCCCTCCACTAAACCCATCGCTGGGGCCAGCAGCGACTTCTTCTTCGCAGGCAGCAATGGGGCTCCCCCTGTTGTAGCTACATTCTGCATATGAAACTGATAGCTGATTTATTTCATAATAGTGAAGAGCTTTCATGCCAGGTGCATTGCTTTACTGTTCTCTCAACTGGCCTATTGTGTTAGGTTGATGTCGTGTTAAATTTTTAAGGACGTACTATATGGTTGTGCGGAGGATAATAGTTACCGCTGCAAACCCATAATACTGGGGAGTAACACTGGTACCCCGGGCGTGACCTTTCAGAGTTTTAAAGGAATCATTTAAGACAGGGTGAGAAATAGCCAAAAGCTAATGCAATTTGAGAATTATGTGAGGGAGTTTTTATGTTTTAGGTTAATCTGTTTTCTTTAGCAGTTCATTGTTAAAGAACATTTTCCCTTAGGGTACGAAAAGGCTTATTGAAAAGGATGAAAACTTTTAAATCAGGTATTTCAAGATGGTATGGTTTTGATTTAGAGCTTTGTAGATGTATTAAAAGTGCAAATATCATTGCATTTAAGGCATCACAAGAAAATTGAGAGCTTAATTCATTTCAAGTGGGAAACTTTAGAGGTGCTCTCTTTGCCTTCACCATTTTTACATTGCATAGTGGGTATGACCAAAAATTCCTAGCACGTAATTTAAAAAAAAAATTATCTACTTGTGCGCATACATGAAACTTCTATTTAATTAAATAAACACATACCTTCATCCTCCCAGGAACTATTAATGCAAATGAAATAATTCTTTGTCACCTACCTGAAATAAGCTGTTATTTACCCTTGCACATTTATGGCGGTTTTGTTCACGAAATCTAAAGATACAAATGTTGATTTTAAAAAAATAATCAGAACAGTCTGCCAGAGTTGTTGAGTTTAAAACACATCAAAGTCTGCTTTTACACATTGACTAAACATGGTTGCAGTCCACCAGTAGTTCATTTGACACCCTATAATGGAGCAAAATAATGTCAAGGTCAGAATTTAGAGTTTTGGTCTTTACTATCTGGATTAGTCATTAATTTAAATGGTGTATATTTTTTATAGCACATGATTTGGGAGTTACCTCTTGTGACATGGATGAATCTGCACTGACCCTTGGCACAATAGATGTTTCTTATCTGCCAAATTCATCAGAATACAGTGTTGGTCGATGTAAACATGCAAATGAGGAATGGGTAAGTGTAATACAGGTTAGAAACATTCAGCCTAAAGATGTTTGTTCCAGTGTTGTTTATGAAGGTAGCTGGAAGCAACATGTCAAATAGAGGTTCGTAGCTAAAGAAACTGCCTCCAGCTGTCGAAGATATGTTTATGGAGCCTAATATTTAAACATTCTTATGGTTTTATGTTAATTGGGAAGAAAAAATTGGGTGGGATATTTAAGCACAGTGATTATGTTAAAAAGCAAAATACTTTGCGTAGAAAAAAAACCTAAGTTGTTTTAGGTGGTGTACTTATAAAGATACTTTCTGTAATGTAATAAGTATGAATTTCAAAATGGAAATAAATTTAAAAAAAGGAATAAATTTTAGTATGAATCTCAATTCAAAGGACATGCATTTTCCTGTATTTTTTTTTTCTATTTTGACATAACATGGCATGTTTAAAATATTCCTTGAACACTATCTGCTTTATATAAAAAATGATGCCAGAGTTTTAGGTTTGTTTTTTTTGTTTTTTGTTTTTTGCTTATTTTTGAGAATGTTGTATCAGTGGGATATGAGCAACTAATGAACTCAATGAGCAAAATGTTTAGAACAGAGGAGGAGAATTTGACCCTACTTGGACAGTACATACAGCTATGATTTAAATTCTAGCCTTTAAACTCTGTTGTCAGGCTAAAGGAATGTTATATAAGTTTACCTTGTTTTTTATTTAAAGTAAAATATTTTAAGCTGTATGTAACAACTTGCTTACTGTGTAAGGCTTTGTAGTACTTTTGTGGGAGTCTGTGATTGAAGAGAAATAAGATTAACTGTTAACATATGGATCCAGGAGTCTGGTTTTATTCATCCTGCTGCTGTCACGGGCTGTTTAACCTTGCACAACTGTTTTTGAACCTCTGAATATTCAGTAGTAATTGCTAACTATTACTATTCTTAGGTGCTCAGTTTTTGCCTATGTTCCAAGTTTTGTTCCAAGTGTTGATGATGGAGGGGAGTACCATGAAGGAAAATCACTCTGAGAAACTTATACTACCAAAAGAAACCTAAGTCTAGGTTTCTCTTATATCTGAAATATCTTAGTTTTAGAGATCAAGTGGAAAAATATGGTTGGTTCTCTTGCCATTCAGACACTTTTTTTTCCCATTAACATTTTTTAGGGTGAATGTGGTTTCAGACCTACTGTCTTCAGATCTGCAACCTTAAAATGGAAAGAAAGCCTAATGAGCCGGAAAAGGCCATTTGTCGGAAGATGTTGTTATTCCTGTACTCCTCAGAGCTGGGTAAGAATGTAACTGCTTGTTGACCTTTAATAAACAGAGTGCAATTCCAACTTTGTGTGAATTTTATTATTGGGTAGTCTTAATGGACTTAATTCATTTTTAGCACTTAGGCCCATGTTTATAAACCAGATATTCCAAGTAATGATGTTGACTCAGTTTTTCTTTCCATTCATTTATTCAGTAAATATTGGTCAAACAGTTGATGCTAAGTGATAATTTGGTTCTTTTTTAGTTTAGTTTTTCTTTTTTTTAAAGATTTTATTTATGTGAGAGAGAGAGAATGGGTACACACTTGAGAGAGGTAGAGCACAAGATGGGGGAGGGGCAGAGGGAGAAGCAGACTCCCTGTGGAGCAGGGAGCCCAACACAAGACTCGATCCCAGGACCCTGGAATCGTGACCTGAGCTGAAGGCAGCTGCTTAACTGACTGAGCCACCCAGGCGCCCTGGTTCTTTTTTTGGTTTAGTATGATTTTAGGGCAAGAGTAGATCTTACTTTTAGATCACTCGTCTTTTTTAATTTTTTATTTAAGTTCAGCTAGCCAACATATAGCACATCATTAGTTTTTGATGTAGTGTTCAATGATTCATTAGTTGCTTAACACCCAGTGCTCATCGATCACGTGCCTTCCTTAATTCTAAAGAGTTGGTGGGAACCTTCACATAACTTCTAGATGTTGAACTTTTGACTCCACTGTTACAATCCTAGTGAGATGAGCAAGAGATAGCAGGACAGAGTGAAGTTTTAAAGCTGTGGCTTTGCCCTACTCTCCTTTTTCTAAGTTTCTATTGTGGGGGGATGGGTAGGGAGGGTGGGTGTCTGTTGACTATGATAGTGAAGGAGGGTTACTAAAATGTTAGGATGGGGGTGCCTGGATGGCTCAGTCAGAAAGGTGTCTGACTCTTGATATCTGCTCAGGTCATGATCTCAGGGTTGTGAGATGGAGCTGTGCGTTGGGCTCTGTGCTCAGCATGGAGTCTGTGGGGTCTGCTTGAGATTCTCTTTCTCCCCCCCCAAATAAATAAAATCTTTTTAAAACATAAAATAAGGGGTTCCTGGGTGGCGGAGTCAGTTAAGTATCTGCCTTTCACTCAGGTCATGATCTCAGGGTCTTGGGATCAAGTCCCAAGTCAAGTCTGCTTCTCCCTCTCCCCCTCCCTGCTGCTTGTACTTGCTCAAGTGTGCGTTCTCTCTCTCTCTCTCTCTCTCTCAAATAAATAAGTCTTTAACAACTAAAATGTTGGGATGAAGATTTTAAATAGAGTATGTATGGGTTTGTTTGTATTTTGGTGAAACACATGTCATGCAGAATCTTCCACATTACAGTGTAGTACTTGAAAAGAGTCAGTTGGATGAAAGGCAAGCCTCTGTTGGTAATTTGCTAGAGGGGTGTGTTAGCCCAGGAATATAGAATCGAATGTGGCTGTGTTCTTGAGCAGGAGAGTTACCTTTTAGAAGGTATACCTGGATGTTAAGCTCTCTTTGGAATGGGTCAGTTATCAGGACAGAAATTCTGCCATTTGAGTGCCTTTCATTTATAGACGCTGCTTATAACCTGTGTGGATAGCTAACTGTGCTGTGTGAATTTTCTACTCAAGGTCGGCTTGGCAGGAAGTAGAATTCCGAGTCTGGTATAAAGGGATTCACTAACTTGGGAAAGATTTGTGTGGGACCCAAGGAATTTACGTTAAATATTCTGGTCTGCTCAAGAATGTCTTAATTATAAATATTGTTCCTTTTAAATCACAAGTGCCTTATTGCAGGAATTTGGCAAACTTGAAGGACCATGATATTTCTAATCCAGGAGTAAGGCCAGTTCAGATTAATAGGCCAATAGAAATACAAATTAAAGTAAATGATCATGTGGCTTTTCTTTTTAGACTGGTATCTCATCTAATTCTAATGTCAAATGCTTAAAAGGTCAAAGTAATACCTTGACTTTAATGTGTTCTTTTTTTTAAAAAAAGATTTATTTATTTTAGAGAGAGAGAGAGCACACATGCATGAGCATGGGGGAGGGGCAGAAGGAGAGGGAGAGAAAGTCTCAAGCAGATTCTGTGCTGAGCAGGGAGCCCAATGCAGGGCTTGATCCCAGGACCCTGAGATCATGACCTGAGCTGAAACCAGGAGTCTGAAGCTCAATCTACTGAGCCTCCCAGGCGTCCTGACTCTGATGTGTTCTTAAGTCAGGAGAGAGTACAGGAGATTGTTTGGTGGGGGGTGGTGTTTTGGGATGGGCATAGATAGTTGTATAGTAAGTAATTGATTTTTGTTTAGATACAGGACCTGATGGAGTTGAACTTGATCTTAAAGTTCTTCCATGGCATGTTTATTTAAAATAATTTTAAACAGTACTTTCATAGTAATTTTTTAATATTTGCTACCCTTTCTCTGATATCCTGTTTTCCTTATCTCTAAAGAGATTCCATGTAAATATTTTTATGTCTTCTATTGAAAGTACATTATGCTTTCCCAGCATTTATTTGTGGAATGTTTACCTTTTTGTCCATACTGATAAAGCTACAGACTTTCTCTTTCCAGAAGAACTATCTCTGAGTTCTCCTTTAAGGTTTCCTATGAAGAGAATGACCTTTAGCCATACATTTTCCAATTAAGTAAACAGTCATTTTAGAGAAATAAATACCATACACTTTCAAGCAAGATGCAGATTTGAATATTAAAACCGCCGTCAGCCTCAATTTTCCTATCTGTAAATGGGGGATAATAATTATTGTGTCAGGATTATTGCCAGATTTAATAATGTAATGATAACTATGTGGTACGTAGTGTGGTATTTTTGCATTTGGTGAACACTGAACTCTCCAGTATTCCTGTCAGTAATTTAATAAGCTCTCAGTAGCTTCAGCTCTTTTGGGTTGGAGGTAGGCAGTGAGACAGGAAAGGGAGGCGCAATTTCCTTTGCAAGGTGGTAAGCCTTAATTCTGAGTTTGTGACCTTCTTTGGAGACTAAAAAGTACTTTTCAATAAAACATACTTTTTCTTCATCACTTAGATTTTTGAGGCAATGCTTAACTTTATACTTGACTTTGCTTAACTATGCTTAACTTTATATACTTTGTAAAAGTTATCAAGAAGTAGTAATGTGAGCTCCTCACCAGCCATCCGGTTGTATACTTATGTCTATATTTATTTTGTTTCATGTAGGATAAGTTTTTCAACTCCAGTATCCCATCTTTGGGTTTGCGGAATGTTATTTATATCAATGAAACTCACACAAGGTAAAAAGAAATTTCTTTTATTTCTAATACATCTCAAAAGGACAACTACAATAATCAGTGGATTTACTGTAAGAGGAATTACTTCCTCTTTTTGAGAATTAATAGAATTGAGCTTCTGACACAAGAGGTCTTATCTAAAAATTGGAAGCAGCACAGCCCCCGGAGAGATCGGTTACTATTACCACTATGTAATTATATAGTAACTATTTCATGAGAGTGTAGATATCACTTATAGCTTTCTCTTTTTATTTGCATATTGATTTTATATCTGAAGTGTGCCAAAACGTGATAAAGATTTGTCTGAGGAAAGGGTAAGTTCGAATGTCTTATCTATTATTATTATTTTATGCTTAAAAATTGAAATCAGCCTAATCTGTGGAGTTTTAGAAGACGTGTTCCTGTATTGAGCAAATGTTTTTTCATTTTACTCCTAGCTTAAGGCTTTCTTTAGAATTCTTCCAGACGTCAGGCACTTGGAGATGGGCTGTGGCATCCCAGTGAGAGAAAAGAGGCTTTGTTTTATGTGAATCTAGGCTAGGGGCTAGGGAGGAGGGAGGGGGGGTTGTGTGGATGTCTGTGAGGCAGGAGAGAATGGCAGCCAAAAATGCCGCCAGTCCTTATTATTAGTTCTAAGAGTAAATGCCTGGAATAGGTCAGCAGTAGGTTCAGGTGATGAGACATACTTGAAATTGTGTGAAAGTTGATCCAAGACGTCAAACGCTTAAATCTGAAGGCTTTCCAATGTTCCTGATCGTATTTTGGTGATGAGATCATAAGTGAGCATGACAATATCTGCATGTAAAAGTGTTTTTTTTTTTTTTTTAATAGAACCAAAGTCAGAGGACATACTTTTTCCCATTCCCATGTTACCCTTCTCTCTCTCTCTCTCTCAAATTTAAAGGAGAGAGGAGAAATTCTGGCCCCCTGATTTTCCCCCCTTTTTTGATTTAAGCTCCTAAGGGATCTCATAGATTCTCTTCTTGTTTACGTAAGTAGCCATGTTATCTATAAAGCCAAAGGATTCATTTGTTGTGCCCAGTTGAAGGCAGTTAAGAAAAAAAGCTTATGGTGTACTGACTAGGTGATCTGAAACCGGTCTGTGAGATGAGCTGCGTGTGCAGTTGAGCTGAGCTGGCTGCTTCGCTTCTCTGCGTGTTACATGAGGCAAACCCTGGACATTTACACACACACACACACACACACTACTTTCAATCCATTGCAAAAGGATTTCATCAAGAGCTGGGACTTTGCACATTCCAGTAACAATTGTGAAAGTATTCACTCAAGGAAGAATTTAGAATTAAATACTTAACACAGTGGGTCAAGTTTGCAGAGAATTGAGACAAAGGAAAGGAGGTAGAAAAAGAGAATGTCAGGAAAAGAGATGAAGGAATGAGTGATTCATTAACAGTTCTGCTTCCAGTTACTTTTCCTTCACTGAGGGCTTTTCAGAATTCATGAACTTATATTTGAAATCTGTCCATTTGAATGTCTTTATGGGCGACATGATAATGAGGCATTATATAATCATTACAAGTGGTTTCAAATCATTGCGTATGAAGGTTTGTAACATTGTCATTCTGAGGTCTCTGTCCCCAAGCCTCCATATAAATAACACATAGTTACCAACCCCAATGGGAATACATCCTATCCCTTAGGTATGTCAAATGCTGGGGGGTAAAAAGGTAAGAACTTCTGGCTTCATAAGCCCAGTGTACAAATGTTTAAACCATGCTTAAGTTATCCTTGACTTTTCTCAACTAATTAGCTTTGTCAATTCCATATGAGAGTCAGTGATTACCATAGATTAAAAAATTACCTTTAATAAAAAAATTAGCCCTTCATGTAGAAAAGACTTCCAAATTATCTCTTTATAGCTTATAGGTATAAGTTATATTATATATATATATATATATATATACATATATATATATGTATATAGCATTCAACATACTTGCTTTTTAAAAATGTATTAATAAAGTAAGACATTTTTATTTCTTTTGTTTTTATATTTGGTTTATTATTTGGCAGAGTAACACCATTCAAACATTTTACTACAGAAATTCCAAGTTTAAATTTTAGTTGAGAGTACATGAAGTCAGGAATGAAATTGTCTGCATGGGTCATCCTGAGCTACTAAGGACAGTTTGCTATAGGAGAATACCGCATTTCAGGAATAGATGAAACAAGGCTTTGTGTTTACAGCGGTGAAACTACAAGTCAAGCAGTTTGTTTTAGGTGTTCCTAGACTATTTCTCTGCTAAGTCTTTTTCACATTGCAGGCACCGAGGATGGCTTGCAAGACGTCTTTCTTATGTGCTTTTTGTTCAAGAGCGAGATGTCCATAAAGGCTTGTTTGCCACCAGTGTGGCTGAAAATGTACTGAACAGCAGTAGGTAAGGGTGAGGGTGATGTTATAAAGGGAAGAGGCAGGGATGAGGGGGTGGGAGGGGGAAGTGGGGTAGGAATTGCCTTCCTTTATTAACCTTTAGTTTCTCTGGGGACTCTGTCTCAAGAGGGATTTCCATTTCCAAATGTTAAATGTTAAACTCCAAAGGAAAGCAAGGAAAGGCAGGAAAACAAATGGTTTTGTTCTTAGCAGTCTTGTTTTATGCATTAACAATCGAATGGGCTTCTTATTGGAATTCAGAGATATATGTATTTCCAGTTCTCTGTTTTCTGTAATATGAATGGTGGGGACATTGTGTTTCCTACCATTATAGCCAAAAGAGAAACACATGTGATATTTCTGTTAAACAGTTATTGAGTACCTAGGCACAAATTTTTGTGCTAGAAAATCCTTAGTAGGAATTTTAAGAGAATAAGGTTCTGTCCTTGCTCTCAGAACAGCTTGCTTACAAATGGGAGGGACTGACTTGAATTCAGATGGACTGAGGAAATAAATCATTGTCAAGTTTAGGCATTGAAATATGGGAGTTTTCATGAAGGTCGGTCTCTGATCCATCTCATTGATGTCACCATGGTAGACGTCTACCTGGATTTGGGGAACCAGAGGCCAGAGTGGTTTGAAAGGTTGCTTAGAAACGGAGGCCCTGTAGTGTGGTTGTTGAGGCCTGAACGGTGGTGACACATAGTAGGTACTCAATGAATGTTTATTGAATGAATGAATAAATAAGATTTTGTTATCTTTTTATTTTTATTTTTATTTTTTATTTTTATTTTTTTTTTTAAAGATTTTATTTATTTATTTATTTGACAGAGATAGAGACAGCCAGCGAGAGAGGGAACACAAGCAGGGGGAGCGGGAGAGGAAGAAGCAGGCTCATAGCAGAGGAGCCTGACGTGGGGCTCGATCCCATAACGCTGGGATCACGCCCTGAGCCGAAGGCAGATGCTTAACCGCTGTGCCACCCAGGCGCCCCGTTATCTTTTTAGTTACTTGTAAAAACATTCCTGGCCAGACTGAAATAAAGGTATTAAAGGAATAGGCCTAGGGTGCATCCGTGTCCTGTGGAATTGGTCTTTTGTATTAATGAATTTTGGGGCTATGTGGGATTTTGCTGTGTACTAGTCTAAAATCAGTAGTAACAGTGGGAGAAAACATAATTATTTGAAACTCTTTTGGGTTATTGTATATTCTTTATTCTAGGTAAAAACCTTCAAGTGTGTTTCATTCCATCCAGATGTTTTGACTAGTAACTAGGATATTAAAAGTGATTTAAAGAGGTTTAGCCTCATGTTCTTCCCTAAGTCACATGGAAAATTCACAAAACTGGTTTAAATCTTACCTCTTACTTCACTGTTTATTGCTCTGTGTTTTAATCTTGAGCTGTGCCTTTCTTAAATTACTGGGTTGATATGGAAAACACTTGTAAATATTTATGCTCCTCTTTGATCCCTCCTAGAGAGTTTTACATATAGTTCTAATAAAGTCACCATATAAATGAGTAATACATTAGTACTTTAAAAGAAAAATCACACATTACTTTGGCAGTGGGCTTTGGATACCTCTGAATTATATGCCTAAAAGGATAACCTTTCTTTCTCTCCCCTCTGCTGGAGTGTAACTTTGTATCCTCCGCAGCATACCTGGAACACTCCAAATCATGTGGTTGTTACCCAGTGAATTTGAGTTAAAATCTTAAAAGATGCCTTCCAGATTCCTCAGGGATCCATTGATTTAGGAAGATAATATCCTTAATATTTATTAGGCAGCCAAATAAAACATATATAATTTGAGCTTATTTTCATGTTAATCACAGATTAAGGAAAAGATACATGTTGTTTTGTAATTTATAGCTATGATTTAGAAAATACTGAATGCAGAATGTAGCCTAGAACCAGTTACATTGTCTTTCTGTTTTGAAATCAGAGTACAAGAGGCAATTGCACAAGTGGCTGTTGAATTAAACCCCGATGGTTCTGCTCAGCAGCAGTCAAAAGCCATCAATAAAGTGAAAAAGAAAGCCAAGAGGATCCTTCAAGAAATGGTTGCCACTGTCTCACCAACAATGATCAGGTACTAAAAGGCAAAGCAAAAAGCTTTCAGTGAGAGCCATCCGGTTTTGAGCAAACAGAGACTGAACCATTGGACTTTCCTAGCACAGTGGTTTTGGTCCAAAGGGAGTTTGGCCATATTCTGATGTTAAAACTCCTTTTTATTTTTTTTTTATTTTTTAAAAAATTTTATTTATTTATTTGAGAGAGAGATCATGAGTAAGGGGGAAGGGTAGAGGGAGAAGCAGAGTGCCCGCTGAGCGGGGAGCCCAATGCAGGACTTGATCCCGGACCCTGGGATCATGACCTGAGCTGAAGGCAGACGCTTAACCGACTGAGCCACCAGGTGCCCAAACTCCTTTTTATATTCTTATTCAACTTCCATGGGAAGTAGCCTTCCATGGGAAGTAGCCTTTAAGGGGCCTTAATCTTTGTTAATGGATAGCAGCCACTGTATGACTGCTGACCTCTCTTTAGACTTGTGAGCTGGGTTTCACATATCCATATCTTAAACAGAGTGGTTTTATACTGCTTTCTGCTCACCTAAATGTTCAGTTGACGATTTGCTTCTGAAGTGTAAAGTGTGCTATTTGAGTGAAATGTGAGACTTCAGTCTGTAATAAATACATGTATCTCTAAGTATGCATGTAAAGGTCAGCTCTTTAATCCAGTAGTTCAGGTATAGACACAGATATACACTAAGTTACTTACAAGCGCTTTTAGGTTGTAGGTTCAGAAACTTAAGTAGACAAAAGCCAACTCTCTCTAAATGTATGTATGTACATTTAAATATCTTTTTTTTTTCAACCTTCTTTTAGACTGACGGGATGGGTGCTGCTCAAATTGTTCAACAGCTTTTTTTGGAATATTCAGATTCATAAAGGCCAACTTGAGATGGTTAAAGCTGCAACTGAGGCAAGAATTTGTGTGATCTGTCATTCCGTTGTCCCCATGTTTGCGGAGTGATTTCAGAGTTCTTTTGTATGGAAATGTTCTCTTGTGTCCGGTGTGCATCCAATCCATTTGGAAGATTTCCCCCATGTGACATGACCACAGTAGCTGTGCTTGCGGGGCGGGGGCTGAGTAAAGGAGGACCTGCCAGAAATATGCTGGATTCCTTTTGTGAGTTACCTTGCAACAACTCGGAAATGAGGTAGAACAATCCGTATTTATAAGTGAAGAAAATAAGCACAGATAGATTACGATTTCCCAGTCATGGCTAGTAAGTGACTGCCATGATTTCAAGCCAAACCAAGCTTGACTCTAAACCCTCTGCTCTTTTGACATGATCAGGGTGGCCCCTCACAAGATACATAAAGTTCACTTGAATTCTCGATTGTGCTGCTCCTTCCCCAACTCTTTTTTTTTTTTTTTTTTTTTATTGTGGTAGTTGTTTTCAGCTAAGAAAGTATTGAATTGGAAGAAGTTCCTGTTGCTGGAAAATGTTTTTAAAGAATGAGTCATTGATCAGCCAGTGTTTGAGTGATTCTATCCAAATATGAAATTGTAAAATGTGATTGAAGTTCACATTTGAATTTTAAATTTGGCATTTTTTCTTTTACTAGATGAATTTGCCACTTATATTTCTACCAGTTCACAGATCACATATTGACTATCTTCTGCTGACTTTCATTCTCTTCTGCCATAACATCAAAGCACCGTACATTGCTTCAGGCAACAATCTTAACATTCCCATTTTTAGGTAAGAACAACTTATTTTGAAATTTAAGGTATGGAAAAGATTATATTTTGAATTTTTGTTTTTTTCATTATATGTTTTGAAACATATTATTGTAAAGATGACATTAGCTTTTTTGCTTTCATTATAAAAGTAATGCATGTTTATTGTGGAAAATTTGAAAGGTACAAAAAAGCATTAAGACTGTCCCCCATTATTTCTATGTTTTATGTGGGATACTTGGTGAACTGTGAATACCTCAGCTTCATGGGCAATATTTATCAAATGGCTAAAGGCAGTTAGAAAGACAAGATAGCAAATTACCATATCAGGCTTGGCACTAGGGAAGGTGGTGTGGGGATATGGGTCACAGTGTTGGTATAAAGTCAGTAAGAAGAACCATAATATCTGTTAACTTTGACCTGATAATTTAGTAGTGCTAGAAACACGTAATAATTATAATATGATACAAAAAGTATATTTTTGAGGTTTTCAGTGCATTCCATTCAGAGGAAATAGTGTGTGAAGAGGCCAAGAGGTTCAGATGCACGGTATGGTCAAGAAACGGCAGATGATTCAGTAGAGTTAGAATGCAGGATGCAATGGGAAGGGTCAGAGGCCAGAAGTGATCATTGCATAGGAGTGAGAGCTAGATCACAACGGTTTTTAAGCCGAGAGTTCAGAGTGTATCCTGTAGTTGGAAAGTGATCAGATTTGCATTTTGAAAAGTCATTCTGGATTAGAGGGGGTTAGAACGATTCTGACTATTACAGTAGTTCAGGCAAAAGATAATGAAGGCTTACATTAAAATTTGTAGTGGTGCTCTTGGTGAGGAGGGCATAGAGTGGGAAAGTATTTGGTGAGGTGAATTTGTAAGACAAAATGCTAGTCTAGAGGGGGAGATGAGGGAGGAAGACTCCCAGATATTTACCACTGGGGAACTGGATGGGTGGTGGAGCCTCGATCACCAATGGGGAATGTGTGAGAAGGAGGTTTGTTTGGTTGGGGACATCGAAGGTTCAAATTTTAAAGCAGAGAGCATCTGTGACTTCAGCTCTGAGCAGTAGAGGGTATGAGGAGGATGGATTTACAGGAACTGGAGGGCAAGTAGGCTGGCAGGTTGTGCACATAAGGTCTCACAAATGGGCCTCATAACCTTTGTGCATTGTGAAATCTGATCCTCAGCCTCACAGTCCAAGGAGCTCCTTCCTAATCCATTGGCTCAGAGATCTGTGGCTAACTGGACTCATGGGAATGGCTGAAAGGAAGCCATTCATTCATGTAGTCAGCGGATACTTACCCCGCTGTACTTTAGACAAGAGTGAAGAAGTTACATAGTCCTTGCCTTCAAATAGTTCATAATCTACTGGGGAATATAGACAAACAGCTATAATGCAATGAGATACACCCCTACGGGGCAGACATGCTTCTCTGGGACCAGAATATCTGTGTTTACTCTCTTGGGAGCCTCTTCCCAGTACTGGGGAAACTGGGAAGTTGCGTTAGAAAGTCACCAGAAAGTTGGTAGCAGGATAGACTTAGAGCAAAGAAGACTGTTCCCTTGGGGCTTTGGGGAGGCCCTGCCCCATAACAGTTTGCCTTTCCTGTCATCAGAATAACTCCTATACTCATTCCCTCCAGGTTCTCAGCTTGCAGTTGCTCCTGGAAGGATCACATTGAAATGCGTGTTAAAAGTTGATCATTTCTCATAATTCAACTTTCCTTTTCATGAACTCTGTGCCAGTCATTGCTTAGCTCATCCTTCCTTCAGACGTGACAGTCGACGACCTGGCCTGTGTATTGGCCCCTTCTTTTGTTACACGCCAGTCTGCCCATTCACAAACCACTTTTCAGGGTGGGTTGTTCCTGTGGGAGGTTCATCTCATTCATTATGAACTTTTCTGTAGTTTTGCTCTCAGAGAGTGATAGAAGGTAGTGAAAACATATATTGATATTAATATCACTATTTGAAAAGAATAGGGGGAGGTTCTGAGTTTAGAAAGGTTGCCTTAAGTTTTATAAAATTTCATCTCAGTATCAAAATCCATCAGTGTCGTAGAAAGAACCCTGGGGTTGAGAAAAGAATCATTTTATCCCCGTGTAAGTATACATGAAGCACATTTTTGTTTCATGTTTTGGGAAAATGGTTATGCTTGGTTTTGGTTTGGTAAAATTACCCTTGTCTTACAGAGACACTCTCTAAGCAGTACTTTCTTGAGAAAATTTCCCCAAAGGAGCTTCTGTAACATCACATTCATTTTGTAATAAATGTGCCAAAGGCAGATGCCAGGATATCTTAACAGTGTCCTGAGATCCTTGACAGTTTTAAGATTTAGCAGTATTTCATCATCCTCTTAAAATCTGTACCATTACCTTTGCAGGGTACTATATTGTACAAACTTCTTTTGGTTTGGAACACACGTTAGTAGGTTAGTAGAGCTTCAGTACCCAAAGTGGTATTCTAAAGGCTGATGAATGATGCAAATGACTGAAGCATGTCAATAACATGGAAAATGGAAAAAGGCCACATTTTCACTGTCAGCGGCTTGAACAACACATGTGGTCTATATTCCTATGGCATATGTTTTGAAGTAACTTGGAATTTGAGTATTCTTACATTTTTCTTTGTAAATAATGGATGCATTCTTCAATTTATAGTACCTTGATCCATAAACTTGGGGGCTTTTTCATACGACGGAGGCTTGATGAAACGCCAGATGGACGGAAGGATATTCTCTATAGAGCTTTGCTCCATGGGGTATGTACGCTCTCTCATCATCCTTAAAGCCCTTATAGTAGTTATCACAGTAGAAGGAAAAACAGACTTGATCGAGATTATTAAAAAAAAAAAAATGTTGTCTATGTAATTATTTAAGTGGTTATTGTTAGGGTATCGGGTTGATGATTATGTCTTTTATCACCAAAATACAGCATTGGAGGAGCTGTCTTACTGTTATTCATGTGAGTAAATATTTTGTCAGTAGTGAAGTTACAGGTTTTTGTTTAAGATTTAACTTTGCTAAGCTTATTCTAAGTTGGGCGGTCTTGAATTCATGGTTTACATTCTCCTTACATTCCAGCATATAGTGGAACTACTTCGACAGCAGCAGTTCTTAGAGATTTTTCTGGAAGGCACACGGTCTAGGAGTGGGAAAACCTCCTGTGCTCGGGCAGGACTTTTGTCTGTTGTGGTAGATACTTTGTCTACGAATACCATCCCAGACATCTTGATAATACCTGTTGGAATCTCCTATGATCGTATTATCGAAGGTCACTACAATGGCGAACAGCTGGTAAGAGGACTGCCTTCCCAAACGTCTTCTTCACTGTCAAGTCTTTTGCTTTTAGATGCGGGCTTTTGGAATCAGCTAGGGATTTTTTTGCTACTATTTAAAGCACTGTAAGAAACATGGTAGAGTGGGCGTGGTGAGTGGCTTTCATCTCTTGTGTCCTTCTGGTAGCGCTGATGTTTTCCTGCACATCTTCTTTATCCATAAATTCTTCTGTTGGTAGATACTCGGGCTGCTTCCATACTTTGGCTGATGTAAATGATGCTGCAGTAAACACGGGGTGCATGTATCCCTTTGAATTAGTGTTTTTGTATTTTTGGGTAAATACCCAGTAGTGTGATTATGGGATTGTAGGGTAGTTCTGTGTTTAATTTTTTGAGGAACCTCCATACTGTTGTCCACAGTGGCTGCACCAGTTTGCATTCCCACCAGCAGTGCATGAGGGTTCCTTTTTCTCCACGTCTTTGAAACACTTGTTTCTTGTGTTTTGAAGCTAGCCATTCTGACAGGTGTGATCTCATTGTAGTTTTGATTTGCGTTTCCCTGATTATGTGTCTGTTGGCATCTGTATGTCTTCTTTGGAGAACTATCTGTTCATGTCTTCTGCCCATTTTTTTTTTTTTTTAAAGATTTTATTTATTTATTTGACAGAGACAGAGACAGCCAGCGAGAGAGGGAATACAAGCAGGGGGAATGGGAGAGGAAGAAGCAGGCTCACAGCAGAAGAGCCTGATGTGGGGCTCGATCCCATAACACCGGGATCACGCCCTGAGCCGAAGGCAGACGCTTAACCGCTGCGCCACCCAGGCGCCCCCTGCCCATTTTTTTTAAAAGATTTATTTATTTATTTGAGAGAAAGAAGGTGCGTGGAGGCAGGGTGGGGAGGAGCAGAGGGATAGGGAGGGAGAGAATCTCAAGCAGACTCTGTGCTGAGCATGGAGCCTGATGTGGGGCTTGATCTCATGACGCTGCGTTGATGACCTAAGCCGAAACCCAGAGTCGGATGCCCAAGTGACTGCACTACCCAGGCGCCCTTGCCCATTTTTTAATTGGATTATTTGATTTTTAGGTGTTGACTTGTGTAAGTTCTTTATATGTTTTGAATACTCTTTATCGTATATGTTGTTTGCAAATATCTTCTCCCATGCAATAGGTTGTCTTTATTTAGTTTTGTTGAATATTTCCCTTGCTGCTCAGAAACTTTTTATTTTCATGTAGTCCTAATAGTTTATTTTTGCTTTTATTTCCCTTGTTGCGAGACATACCTAGAAAAATGTTATTATGGCCAGTGTCAGAGAAATTACTGCCTGTGCTCTCTCAGGGATTTTGATGGTTTCAGGTCTCACATTTAGGTCTTTAATCCATTTTGAGTCTATGTTTGTGTATGGTGTAAGAAAGTGGTACAGTTTCATTCTTTTGCATGTAGCTGTCCAGTTTTCCCAACACCATTTGTAGAAGGGACAGCCTTTTTCCCATTGCATATTCTTGCCTCCTTTGTTGAAGAGTAATTGATCAAATAATTGTGGGTAAATTTCTGGACTTTCTATTGTGTTCCATTGATCTATGTGTCTTATTTTTGTGCCAGTACCGTAATTTGCAGTGGTGTTTTTGTGAATGGCGTAAGCAGTATACTAAGTGAATTAGTGTTAGGTGTTCTGGTTTTCATTGACCAAACTGCCTCTCCCAATAAAAGGATTACATCTTTTAGCATCTTTGCATGCTAAACATTTTATGACAGGTCTCCGTCAAGGACTACGTATTTTCCTTCTTTATTTAGTGTTGTCCTTTTCAGTACAAACCACCAGTTTACATAAAAAAAAAAATAAATGGCGGATACCTGGGTGGCTCAGTTGGTTAAGCGTGCGAGTCTTGGTTTCGACTCAGGTCATGATCTCAGGCTCGTGAGATGGATCCCTGCGTCAGGCTCTGCACTTGGTGGGGAGTCTGCTGGAGATTCTTTTTCCCACTGTACCTCCTTCAAGTGGCATTTTTTGGATAACAGAGTACCTGTTAGCTTTATTTCTTACCATGCTCTTCTTTCAAAATTGGAATTTAGGGAAAACCTAAGAAGAATGAGAGCCTTTGGAGTGTAGCTAGAGGAGTTATCAGAATGTTACGAAAAAACTATGGATGTGTCAGAGTGGATTTTGCACAACCATTTTCCTTAAAGGTGAGTATCTGTTGGAATGAAGCAGTGTGAAAGTGTTGGCAAGCTCTGTGTCGGAAGATGTGGGCTTTGGTCGTGCCTCTGCTGCCTCCTCTCCGTGTGTGCACGGTTTCTTCTCTTGTAAAATGAGGACTATGTCAAGAATGGCGGTTCCTACGTTTTCCCACCAAAGTATGCCTGTTGACAGAGGACAGTAAATGTCTGTCTTTGGGAGATGCCAGGGTCAACATTTATTGCTATTGTTTGTTTTTTAGTTCATGAGAATTCTGCATGTTGCTTCATAATATATGCTGGTATTTTATATTATGTTTTAAAATTGCCTTTAGAGGAAATTTTGCAAAACCCCAAAAATCTGGGTAAAATCGACAGTCTAGGATGGTGTTCTACTGAGTGGAATCCAGCACGCACCCATGCAAAGGGAGAGTGCCATTCTTGTGCAGAAGCCTGGCGCTGGTGGGTTCCTGAGTTCCTGGCAGTTTTAAATTTCTACAATTTTCAAAGTGGTGAAGGGGAAGGAGAAGGATTTGAGTAAGGGAATCGGGAGCCCAGGGATAAGGAGCAGAGGTCCTGCTTTTCCTTTTGTTCCATTCTTAGTTTTACGTTAAAGATCCCAACTGCCATATAGATGCTTTCTGGCCTTGCACGCTTTCCACTTCAGGGAGCCTTGTCATGGTTACCACTTTATCTTTTTCAAAATGATTGCACAATTTCTCCATATTGTTATGATTCGCTTTTGGATTGAGATTCTTTTGAATATTATGTGACCCTTAGGTTGTCAGATTTCCTTTAAAAAGCATGGTTGTGTTGATTATTACTAATAAAAACATTGGGAATGTCAGATAATTTTGTGTAGATGTGAGAAAAGTTAAGTGTTTTCCTTTAACTTTTAAATAATTTTGCTTAAGGGGTGCCTGGCCAGCTCAGTTGGTAGAGCATGCAACTCTTGATGTTGGGGTCATGAGTTCAAGCCCCATGCTGGGCGTGGAGCCTACTTAAAAAAATTTTTTTTTTAATTTAAATTAAAAAATACATAATTTTGCTTAAGCATCATTGTCCCATCCTTTGTATCATCAGTCCTTGGATTTCATGCTTGCCAAAATTCTAGGCATCGTCCTGCACTTCCAAAGGTAGTTTAGGATCTAGAAAGTACTTCTGCCCTGTAGCATGGCTCATTTTATAAAGTACTTCCTTTTTACTTTTTGAAGACCAAATTATATTTTATATATGTTTATGTAAGCAAGACAATGAGAGTTAATGACTGCGTTGTATCCACCCTTCCTCCCCAGGAATATTTAGAAAGCCAGCGTCAGAAGCCTGTATCTGCTCCCCTCTCCCTGGAACAGGCGTTGTTACCAGCTATACTTCCTCTACGGTAAGATTTGTGGACATTTTTTATCCCAACTAAACTGTCAAATATCTGTTATTTCTGGCATTGCCCAGAAAAATAGGTTAAGTTTATGAAGAATGTGCACATTCTCATTTTCACTTCCTCACTTTGGGTGATTTTTCTCTTGGTCCGATAAAGGATAGTGAAGTGACACGTTTTCATATTAGTCTGGAGGTTTTTGATTATTTGCGTTATAACATCTTTTTGATCGTATGAATCAGCTAGGAGTTCTTATCCGATTTCTGCTTTTGAATGTTGGAACTGAATTCCTTTTGGTAGTAGCTTAGGTTATGCATCTTATACGTAAGTGCAGCGTATAAAAGAGTTTTCCTGTGTACGTTTTCCAGAATCCAAGTTGAATGGTAACTTAGAGAAATTAAATATTAAGCCCTTCCCCTAATGTGTTCAGGTGTCAAAATGTTAGAAATGTTTTAAAATGAGGTATCTTGTTTTATGTAGTTTTCTCAGCCAGTAGATTTTGGAGGTGATGTACCAATAGGTTATTTAATCGTAACTTAATAAAATCTCTTGGTCAGGAAAATGTCTTAGATAAAATAAGGTATATTTTGGAGGAAAACAGTGCATAGAAATCATCTATCTGTGGTTTAAATTTAGAATATGTAGTAATTGCAAGTATTTAAGACATTTACACCTTAGTTCTAGGTAGTTTCCTTAGAAAAGAGTGTGGTTGTAGAGTCTAATTAAAATCTTTTCAGACCCAGCGATGCTGATGAAGGTGCAGACACGTCCGTTAATGAGTCCAGAAATGCAACAGATGAAGCCTTACGAAGGAGACTGATTGCAAATCTGGCTGAGCATGTTCTGTTCAGTAAGTACCATACCAAACCCTTTTGTCCTGCCGTTCAGACTCAGCATGGCACAGGGCACCGCGCTGCCTGTGGAATCTGCTGGAGTTAGATTCCCTTCCGGTGCCTCCTACGCACGTGTCCTGCGCTCGTCCGGGGGCACAGGTGTGCGCAGCTAATTCAAGCGTGAGTGAGCCAGAGCAGAGTGAGTTACGCGCGGAGCTAGCTTTCTCGAAGTCCTGGATGCCAACATGTGCCCTGTCGTAGGAACTGCTTCAGAATCCTGTGGCAATGGCAGTGGCTGGCCCCTTGGTGCGCAGCCCAGGTGGGCTCTCCTTGCCGTGCCCTGAGCCTCCCTCCCAGGCCGGCCGGACCCTCAGCACTTCCGGCGGCCCCGTCGTGGGGACTTCCTCACCTCCTCTCGCTCCTGCCGCTCCAGCTGTTCCTACTCCTGCTTCACAGGAGGTCGGGGTGTGCTTTCTTAAGCACATCCGTTTGTGTCTCTCTACCCAGATAACCAGGGATGTGGCCGTCTGGTCTCTAAAAATGTTATTTTATGGTTTTGTATTGTGCTGTTTTCCATTTGTAACACAAATATTTATTCATGTTTTTTAAAAAACTCTTTATAAATATTCTTTTTAATGGCTATGACTTTTTTCGTTTTTTAAACACTGGAGACAACACCAACTGTGAATGAAATATTCACAAATTCACTATCATCTCAGAAAATTCACACACGGTGTGTTAATTTCAGATTATTCCATAGATGTTCTTTTATTTGATTTATACGATTCTAATTTTCTACAAATTCCGAGTATTGGGTTGTGGACTATAGTAATTCTCAAACAAACGTATTTCTGTCCTCTCCCTCCGTACCTCGGACCTGGCAGGTGGGTCGTGTCCTCCTCGGCCCAGTGAACGAGGCAGCATTTTCATCTTACCATGAGGAAGCTGCGGCACGGGGCTCGAACTAGTCTCCCCCCAAGTTATGAAATTCGGCAGTGTAGAAATTAGACTCGAGCCCAGATTTTCTGACTTCAGATCTGCCCCTTCTCCCACTGCACCTCTGGTGTGACGGCGTCTCTGCCTGCAGGAGAGAGCAGTAGAGGGGCAGCTGCCAGAGCCTGGAGCCAGAAGCGCAGAAGGGGGAGACCCCGTAGAACTGCCAGGACAGGCTTCTCCTTCGGGTCTGGGTATTTCCGTGAAGGTGTCCGTTGGCCATTCGGTAACTAAATTCCACTGGCCTGTTTGCGAAGCGGAGCTGTCTTCGGCGGGATTCTGCTAGTGAGGCTTGTGATCTCTAATGAGGGTCTGTGGGCCGGAACGTGATGTCATGTTGTCATTTCCTTTTGGTAAATTCTAGTTACAGGAAACGTGGTAGATGTAGAGGTATTTATAGTTGTAAAGACTCCTATTTGAGATTTACGTACTTTTAGAGACTTCCAGCTGTATTTAAAAAAGGTAACCTAAAGCTCTGTGTTTGCCTTCCAGCTGCTAGCAAGTCCTGTGCCATTATGTCCACACACATCGTGGCCTGCCTGCTTCTCTACAGACACAGGCAGGTAGGTGTGCGGTGTCCCCTACGGGAGGGTGGGGAGGTGGCGCGTGGGAATGCCTGGGCAGCTGCTCAGATGCTTGTTCGCCACTGGACATGGCCCAGGCCTGGCTTGTGCTTCTGAGATGAGCAGTAAAGTAAGCCAAGCACCCTGCCCACAGGAGCTTACAGATCCGATGGAGGAAGGAGTCTACGTGAAAAAAACTCTGAGACTGCGTAACATAGATGACAGTAGGACATTCTTTGAGTAACATAGTTCACGTAAAGAAGGCATATTGTTGTGTTGACGTGCAGTAAGTGTTCTGACAGCTGATGACAGCTATTTGACTTGTATTTAGGGCCACACTCCCTTCATGCGCTCGTCTAAGTGCTGTGATGGCAAAGACCACATCTGTTCCATTCACAGTCATGTTCTCAACACCAAACATAGTGCCTATGTGTGTATGTGTGTGTACACACATAGATATACATACATATATGTACATATTACTTATGTACACACATCTTACACACACACACACATATATATGTAAGCACCAAGTAAGTAGTTGTCAGATAAATATTTAAAATGAGGAAAATTGAGGCGCCTGAGTGGCTCAGGTGGTTAAGCAGCTGCCTTCGGCTCAGCTCATGATCCTGGGGTCCTGGGATTGAGCCCCATATCAGGCTCCCTGCTCCGCGGGGAGTCTGCTTCTCCCTCTCCCTGCTTGTGCTGTCTTGTTCTCTCTCACTCTCAAATAAAGTCATTTAAAAAAAAATAAAATGGGGGAATTACTGCTGAAACATGAGCACTTCTTTCTTTTAGATGGCTTCTTCTGCCCTTTGTGATCTTACATGCTCCTGTCATGTGCTGTGACCAGAGCGTTCTCTGGATGTGAATATTTTGACTTTCTGGAGGACCAGCTTTTTTCACCAGTTTTCTGACATCCTGCGTCCTAATATTCTGGCCCCTTTTCTCTCTGTGGCAAAACAGTGGGCTGCAGGAAAGCCAAGGCAAGAAATAAAATCCTCGGAATGGCCTTTTGGGAGGCAGGTTTTCCACTGTCGTGAGACCATTTCTGTCTGTTTCTCCAGGGAATTGATCTCTCCACATTGGTGGAGGACTTCTTTGTGATGAAGGAGGAAGTCCTGGCTCGTGATTTTGACCTGGGCTTCTCAGGAAACTCCGAAGATGTAGTCATGCACGCCATACAGCTGCTGGGAAATTGTGTCACAATCACCCACACCAGCAGGAACGATGAGTTTTTTATTACTCCCAGCACAACTGTCCCGTCAGTCTTTGAACTCAATTTCTACAGCAATGGGGTGCTCCATGTCTTCATCATGGAGGCCATCATAGGTGCGGCTTCCCCTGAAGTAGCTTCGTGGGGGGAGAAAGGGCCTAAAGCACATGGTGGTGTCTATTGATTTGGATGGTAGCCCCTCGTTGGAGGGGATGTGTTGCTATAGTTTTAGTTTTCAAATGGAAATATAATCTGCTGTATCACTCTAGCTCACGTTTACATTTATCCATCAATGAGCAGTTACTGAACTGCTGTGTGCATAGTATTACACTTACTACTGAGGATGAGAGGGAAGGCTTTCTGCTGTCAGGAGCTGGAAACCTGAGTGAGACAAGATGTGCGCATGGCAGTACAGTGAGTGTAGGCGATGAAGAGGGAACAGAGAGACCGAAGCCCCTGAGGAAGGGGTTGGATGGAGTGGGATCACATGGAATCATGAGGAGTGAATCCTGAAGGGATTTACTCAACAGTTTTCTCCAGTGAACGCAGATAATTCTTTTTGATGTGTTCACGGTCTAGTAAGGTAATCCAAGTTTTCTGAGCCAGTTGAAGTTTTTCTTGGATCCGTAAGGCTGTCGGCTTCACTGATGCTGTTCTCTCCACAGCCTGCAGCCTTTACGCAGTTCTGAACAAGAGGGGCTCGGGAGGGCCTGCGGGGCCGTCCCCCAGCTTGGTCAGCCAGGAGCAGCTGGTGCGGAAGGCCGCCAGCCTGTGCTACCTGCTGTCCAACGAAGGCACCATATCGCTCGTAAGTGAAGACTCTTCAGTGTTGCCTGTTGTCTTTTTCTTGAGAATTTTTATGGAAACATAAGCCACTTTTGTTTTTCTCTCAGAGAATGTTTGGTCTGTTATTGAAGCTTTACATTCTCCCCCCGAGTCTCAGGCCGGTATGCTATCTTGTTTGCTACTGGGGTCACTGCTCCAGTGAACCCATCATGTAGTTATGAGGCGTGATAGGACAGGTTGCTCAACATTCTCCGTGAGTCAGATCCAAAGTTACTGAGCTCTTATTGTGCATAAGGCACTGGGTCAGAGGCTTGTAAATAATTAACAGGCCCAGAGGATAAGAGCCAGAAACAGTCTTAAAAACGTCTGTTCAACCCCTTGTCATTTGACAAATGGGAAAACTAAGGCCCAGCAGGACTGATGAGCGTTTATGTTATATACCAGCACTTTTAGACACTCGGAATGAGGCATAAAATACGTATTAAGCAATACATTCTTTTTCCTCAAAATCATCAGCAAATAGTCTTCATATTCTGTTTGAAGTCTAATACTCTCACTTATTGGAATGTGTCCTGGGACATTTGTGCGTACCTGTATTGTGAATATGGTCCTCCACGGCGTTCTTTGCCTATGGTATATTGTTGCCCTGTTGGGGAATCTGTTTTGCATGAACCTTGGGGCGCAGGGTGAGTTGGGATGGGTGGATAGAGCTCCCAAGATTGACCTTGTCCTTTTCCTGGGTCATTTTTGAGTTACTTGAATATTTGTTTCCTCCTGTACCACCTCTATGTTACTATTTTTTAATTGTTTAGAATTAATACACAGAAACGTGATTATATGTGCTATCAAGTGTATACACTGATGCTTTTTAAAATACGTATACACTTATGTAAGCATGCCCCTGATTAAGATTTAGAAGTTTTCAGCTTACTAGAAGTTTCTCTTGTTCTCTTTCCCAGTCTATACCAATGGCCCCTTCCACCCCAAAGAGGTCATCTTCATTCTGACTTCCTTTTTTTTTTTTTAAAGATTTTATTTATTTATTTGACAGAGATAGAGACAGCCAGTGAGAGAGGGAACACAAGCAGGGGGAGTGGGAGAGGAAGAAGCAGGCTCACAGCAGAGGAGCCTGACGTGGGGCTCGATCCCATAACGCTGGGATCACGCCCTGAGCCGAAGGCATCCGCTTAACCGCTGTGCCACCCAGGCGCCCCTGCAGAGAAATTGTCTTATGAAGGAAAAGAAATTGGTGGTAGGGGCCTGACGAGCAGCCCTTCTGAGGACTTGCTCCGCTGTGGGAGAGACTGTGCTCGGGGCGCCTGTGCGGGTGGTGCCGCACTGGGTGCTCTGCCAGACACACAAGGGCTCTTCTTGGGCGTTGCCCTTGACCATGCATTTATCAGGAGGGTGGGCCTGGGGAATCTTTGGACTTGCGCAGTAGAACCAGGTAGTTGATATGGAAGCATTTGGGCATTACCTCGTACAGTGTTTTCGGTCTATAAAAAGGTCAGTGACAGGGCGCCTGGGTGGCTCAGTCCATTAAGCATCTGTCTTTGGCTCAGGTCATGATCCCAGGACCATGGGATCGAGCCCCATGTCGGGCACCCTGCTCAGCAGGGAGCCTGCTTCTCCATCTCTCTTTGCCTCTCCCTGCCCCCACTCATGCTTTGTTTCTCTCTCAAATAAATAAAATCTTAAAAAAGAAAAGGTCAGTGACATTTATATTTAAATGCCTTTTCTTTTCAGCCCTGCCAGACGTTTTACCAAATTTGCCATGAAACAGTAGGAAGGTTTATCCAGTATGGCATTCTCGTAGTGGCAGAGGTAAGAGGAATGCTTTCCTTCATTTGCCTTTATTTAGTTTGCTCTTCCTTATCTTTCCTACCAATTATTTTAACCAGTGTTGCAACTGATTATTTTAGCCAATAATTACATTTGATATGTAGTCAAGGCCACATGAAGAGAAAAGTAAGAATAGGAAGAGTAAACATCTTTTGGGATTGTTTTTAATATTTTGGTTTCCTTTGTGTAACTGGTGTTGTCTAGAACATATCTTGACTCCATGACACCCCAAAGTTTTCATTCCAAGAGGAGATGTTTTACATATTCGTGTGCTTGTAGCTTGCACACGTGCATTTTTCTCTTTTGAGATTTTAATTTTTGTCGATTTAGTGTAGCGGGTATGGCCTGGGAAAATAGATATTAGTTTAGAGGAGGTGAGGGTGTCTTTATCTGTTCTGTCTGGTAGCTTCCCCCCACTACCTCTTTCTTTCCTTCTTTCCTTCTCCTCTGTTTCCCGAGTGACTCTGAGTTTGGAACTGGAGGTGGGTTGACAGCGTGAACGGCTAACAGAGAGTAGGGAGGCAGGGAGAGGGGCTGCTCGCCTGACCTCCAGCCACGCAGAGGTCCATGTGCCCATGCATGTTTATTTCCTGTTCGCCATCTCTTTGGCCTAGCAAGATGACCAGGAAGATATTAGTCCTGGTCTTGCTGAGCAGCAGTGGGACAAGAAGCTTCCTGAGCCTTTGTCTTGGAGGAGTGACGAAGAAGATGAAGACAGTGACTTTGGTGAGGAGCAGCGAGATTGCTACCTGAAGGTACTTCGGTGGAGAATTCTGGCGGACGTTACAGGGAGGAGTTGAGGTTTATGTCGCCCTAGTTAATGAGCTTCTTAGAAACTGAGCCTCTGTAGACGTGGTGACATTTCTGGCACCCACAGACCAGCTGCGGTCCTTTCTGCCCAATAAACACACTCAGATGTTTGAGGTGAGCGAATACCCCCAGTTGCTCAGTTTGGGCGCAGGTGGTGGCAAAGAAAACAAAAGTGCAAATTGGGAAGATGAACACCACCATGAGTGAGACCCTTCCCGACCCCGCCAGTAGAGTGCCCGGGGCACAAACCTGTTTCCCCACACCTGTGCTCCCTCCTGAAGAGGCAGGACTGTGTTCAGTCATCAGCAAGGCCGGGCCGCGCCGGGTCAGGATGGTGCAGGGATCGCTCCTCAGCTGCCACGGCCGGTGGCTATTTCGGAGGCATGCTCGGTCTTGCCAGCCCTCCTCAAATTTCATACGTTGAGCCCTTTGCCTTGAATTAAAACAAATCCCATCATAGGAGAAACTTTAGATTTTTTAAAAGATTGATTGTCCCTGATTTATAATTTTATAAGTTGATAATGACCCATTTTTCCCAACTACCTTAACTGGATGACTGTATAATAGCCCGGATACACACACACACACACACACACACACACACACAGAGCCTCAGGACGAGTCACTTCTGGAGAGTCCACCTGGCCTTTTTGGGTGTGATCAGCTGTGAGATGGGGCAGTGACCTTGCTGCCACCCTGCAGAGGGTCTGAGCCGAGCGTGCCTGATTTGGGTGGGGGCAGTTAGAGCGCCCTGTGCCACCCAGCTCCCTATCACCACTACTGTCACTCCCCACGGTGCCAGCCTGTGGGCCAAAGGCCGTGGGGGGTGGCAGGAGGTGAGGGCTGGGGAGGACTGAGCTGACCTTGGTGGTCTTGGCACATGCCCTCTTTCACACTTGAGCGAAACCCAGGAGGGTCCAGCCCTGGGACCAGCTATGTTCAGTGATGATGCTATGTCATTCAGGTAGGCCAGTTTCTTTCCAGGGAGCTGTTCAGTGAGTGCAAACTTCAAATACTGTAGAAAACAATGACTCAGATAAAGAACGCATTTCGAAGCCGGAGTCCTTTTCAGCAGAGGGTCTGTGTCCCTGGAGTGGGGGGCTGCTCCCGCCGGGGGCCGCCTGCGCCACTGACGGCTCTGAGGACGTTGCGTGTCAGCCTGCGTGTTCTCTCCCTTCTCCGTGACCCATCCCCTGCCCTTGCTGTCCCAGGTGAGCCAGTCCAAGGAGCACCAGCAGTTCATCACCTTCTTACAGAGGCTTCTCGGGCCTTTGCTGGAGGCCTACAGCTCCGCCGCCATCTTCGTGCACAACTTCAGCGGTCCGGTTCCCGAGCCTGAGTATCTGCAGAAGTTGCACAAGTACCTGGTCACCAGAACGGAGCGAAGCGTTGCCGTATACGGTAGGCCTGTCCCTGCTTGCGCTGCTCGGAAAAGCTCCGCCTTTGTTGATTACGGGAATCCGCTACCTGTAGACCGTTGGGAAAAAATGCAGAATTATCCTGACCTCTAACTTATAGATCCTGTTGTTACCTGTTTCAGGATGTTCTCTAAGTGGAACGATACAGTTATGTACTCTTGTGTGTGGCTTTTCTACTGCACGTTATAAGTGAGAGTCCTCCGTGTTCGTCCTCGTGGTTGTTTGTTTACTCTTGTTGCTTCATGGGGTTCCCCCGTATAAATATTTACTGCATTTTATTGTGTCCATCACTGAGGGATAGTCGGGGTGTCTGCACTTGAGAGCTGCAGTGACTAGTGTTGCCCCGAACACGTTTGAGCGTGTGGGCGCGGGCTTTCGCTCATTTACGCTGGGCGGCACGTAGGCCTAGAGCTGCCCGTCAGAGCCTCCGTGGGCCCCGCGCATCGTTCCTGGGGGGCGTGCCGGTCTGCAGTCCGGCAGCGGCGTGTTTCCGGGGCTCGCCTCCGGCCAGTGCTCAGTCATGTCTGCATGACGAGAGGTGCGACTGTGGTGGGGGCAGTGTTTTCTACAGTGATGGCTTAAGACTGAAACTGCTGGGAGTCCAGACTTTTTAGAGCCAGAAGGGCTCTCGAGATAATCTCTCTAGACGTCTCTCCATAAATAGACCTATATAGTTCTAGATAGACATCTGGAGATAGAGCCACCCACCTTACAGATGAGGAAACTATCGTAGATTACATAGCTAGTTAATGCATACACTGGGTTCAACACTTATTTTCTGACCTCTGGATTTGTGCTCTTTCCGGTTGCACTGATACAGGACTTGTCTGTGCATCACTGTGCAGTTGAACAGAATTTCTACCCACTGTCTTGTTTGCTTCTCTAAAAACCCTTCAAGATGGATGTTGTAGGTGTTTCTCCTTCTCTTCCTTTCTCTCGTTCCCTCCCTTCCTCTCTCTCTTTTCTTCTTGCTCTTTTTGCCTTAAAAGATGACAAAATAGGTTTAAAGAAAAACAGCAAATCCTTTGAGACCTCCCAGGCTGCCAGTGGCCAGAGTGGAGCTTGACCCCAGTCTGACCCCAGTCTGCTGACTTGCTCAAACCCTCTCCAGGGCCTCCTACACTTTCTTACTGTGGATATTGGGGTTTTCGTGTTTGCCGGGCCTCAGCTTTTGACAAGATTTTATCCTTTCTCTGCAGCTGAGAGTGCCACGTACTGCCTTGTGAAGAATGCTGTGAAAATGTTTAAGGATATCGGGGTGAGTACCCACCGCTTATGGTAGGAAGGCATGTGTTAGCTTCTGTTTCTGCTCAGATCTGGTTTGAGCCACCTGCATTTGGGGTGGGCCCTGAGAAAGCAGTTTCTGCTGGACTGATCATGAACACATTTCTGGGGATTGGGAAGGGGACAGGCATGTTGAAGGTGAGGCCCATCAATACAGATTTGTTTGAATGTTCCAGAATTGTCCTGGTTTTCACCTTCATCCCCAAACCGTTTACATATAACAGGTGGCAGTGTGTTTCAACATGTTACTGCAGTTTTTGGCAGGGATGTTATGCCATATGATTTTCAGTTACTGTGTTTCTACTGGTATTGCTGGAAGTTTCCTCCCGTGTACTGTACTCCATGTGTCATGTGGGATGGGAATTCCGTGGAGGTACTAATGGCCTTTGTGAGGGACTCTGTGACTTTATTCTAACACAGGTTTTAAAGTATAGTACACTGATTGGACTCTACCCAAAAAACCCCATACCTGCATCCATTACCCTACTGATGAACACCCACACGTCTGTTTACTTAAAGCCAGGATATTGTTTTACGTGTCTTGACTGCCTTTTGGGGCCTAGAACACAGGTCAGGGTTGGGGACAGAAATACCTTCTTGTTTTGGTTTGTCTTTAATTTGAACTTTCTCTCTAGGTTTTCAAAGAGACCAAACAAAAGAGAGTGTCTGTTTTAGAACTCAGCAGCACGTTTCTACCTCAGGGCAACCGGCAAAAGCTCCTCGAGTACATTCTGAGTTTCGTGGTGCTATAGGTCACTCCTAGGACCTCTGGCAAGTGGGGGGCCTCGGACGAGTCCCTCGCGGGCTCCGGCCTCTGGCTCGCGAGCTGAAGGTGCCGGAGTGTGGGCAGGCCTGCCCTGTCCTGCTGTGACGTGCTGGAAGACAAGTGCCTTCCCCCCCACGGGGCTGTGCTTACCCCTACTCCGAGATGACACGGCGGTGTCCGTGTGGCGCTTGGGGGCCCCTGGCCTCCGCTTGCAACTCGTCGTCGGTAGATGACACAGTGAAATCTCAAAAAATTATTTTGATGTTTATCAAAGATTTCCCTTGTAAGTATAACCGTTAAGGACTAAGTTACTGTGATGGGCACAAAAATGTAGATTCATTCTAGAACCGAATCTTATGTAGCACACTTAATACTGTCAGATAATTTGTCGGTATATTTTCTGATTAACGGTTAATGCTTCCTTTAAACATAATTGAGTCATCCGTTCACTGTTTTTTTGTTTTGTTTTGTTTTTTTAGTTTTATCTTTGTCAATAGTAGCTAAATTTTAAAGGGGACACCTTTCATCCCAAAGTGCTTTACAAACGAATGGGCTGATCTGTATCACATCCAGGTATCACTGTGCTGTCCTTTGCAGTCAGATTTAGAAAGTGTTTGAAGAGCTACCTGAAAACACAATATTAGTTTAGGTCAGAAATAGAGCTAATGGGATCAAACAGTTAACATCAGGAGGTAAATTTGGCCAGAACACAGACTTTGAACTTTTGCTCATATAAAAAAGTGCCGTTGAGTTTTAAATGACCAGCAAGTATTTAGGAGCGACTCCTGTTTCATGTCTGTACCCCTTCGCGCCCCTCAGGTGGCACCTGCCTCTCACAGGTACAGCGGTTTCTGGGAGGTTCTCGGTAGACTGCGTGAGTGGGAAGTGCTGTGGCTAGAGGCTGCTGACCCGGGGCTCTCACGTACCGTGTACAGGTTGCACCCTGCAGCCAGTCTGTGTGACTGGGGCCCTCTCAAATTGTGTGGCGTACAGCCGTGTGCCACGTGGGTGGTAGCCCTGTCGACTGCTCAGTGGTTGGAGGCAGTTCGTGATTCTTAGCTGTGAGGAAAAACCATGGTTTTCTAAAAACGTGTATGGGTTACATGCCTAAACCCAATGCCACATAGTGGCAAATTATTATGAAAAATTGTCCGTTCATAATGGGTACGTGCCTTCTTATGAGCAGGGGGCATAACTGTTCATTGTAATTATGGTGATTTCATAAAGATCATGTGATATTGAAACATTTTCTAACAGCTTATTCCTTCTCTCCACGGTTATTACGGAATTAGGAATTTTTCCTGATGAATATTGTGTATAGTCTTTGAATGGAAAGTACTGAGAATTAAGTTTGTACTTTTATAAGCTTGGACTTGAAACACTAATGGTATCTCATGGATATCCTGTGTCTGTCGGGAACTGAGTGGTATCACGTCATATGAAGGATCTCGTCTGAAACTCATAGCAATAATGCTGAGCTGGTATGAGCTTTTTCCAGTCTTCTCAAATTCCATGTTTAAAATCTATTTGTTCTTTATAGGAATTCACATACCCTTAAGCCACTGTCAGTGTTGTCACGGCCCTGGTGTGGAGCAGGGTCTCTGCCTGGTATCCCTCCATTGCACAGACGGGGGGGGACAGAGGAACACTTCTTCTATTGGCTGGAGCTGTGCATGTGGGGGAACACCCAGGGAGACTTATTTATCCCCGGGGGTGTTCCTTTCCTGGGCGGGCAGTCACTACACTAATCTCTCTCATTCTCCCTCTAGATTACAGATCATGGGTTGCTCACGTTCTCTCTTAGCTACCTGGGAAGTCAAGGTTGGGACTGATTTCGAGTGGTCTGTGCTGTCCCACCTGTGACTTCTGCTAAGAGCTGCCGCTTTGCCAGCCTGAGCAGGGAACAGTGGCTTCCCTGGCTTTATTTTCCTTTTCCGTTGGTTCGTTTTCTAGAAATATAATCAGATGCTTTGGGGAATGCAATGTATGATTTGCTAGCTCTCTTGCAACTTCACTCACTGTGAGAATAAATATGCATGCTTTTTGTAATTAACTGGTGCTTTGAAAACCTTTTTTAAGGAAGAAAAATCTCAACCAAAGTTATGCTCATCCAGACAAGCTGACCCTGAGTTAATTTTAGCACAACTCATTCTTCAGTGCCTCATTACTGAAAAAAACATACATCATCACAGTAAGGCTTCCAGTTAGCACTGTTTTGCTTAAAGATTTATTCTCACTGTTTTCCAAAAGCGAATGGCTTCCATGTTAAGATTATACAAACTAGGTGCTTGTAAATAATTTATTACAGTTTACTCTACTGCATTTCTGTAAAACTGAAATGCATGCCCTCCAGGGGAAGACTGTGAGTCAAATTAAAAAACAAACAAAATCCAATAATAAGCACTATGAATCTGCACGCTTTCCAACCGAGAATGTCCTAAGTGATTTCAGAAAAGAGGAAGGATTTTTTGCTCCCTTAAATTTCAAGAAAAGCAAAGGGAAGGAACTCGTGTGAGACGTGTAGAACTAGTAAAAGAGAAAGTACTCCCAAGTCCTCCTTCTCAGATCTGTTCAGTCTCTCGAAGTCATGAGGATGAGTGGAGAAAATACATCAGGTATTGCCACGAAATGTAGACACAGAGTGTGGAACTTCCCGGCACCTGAAGGGGAAAAGCATTTCCCGTGGTTCTCCATGGAACCTCAGTGTTCTGTGAGGTGTTCACAGGTGTCTTGTAGAAGACGTGTTGCTGGTAAATGTGTACATGGACCCTCTTTTTTAGATACAGCGTGCTCTAGCTCGGTGTAGGCTCAGGGCGTGCCAGGCCCAAGCCTGTTTAACCCAGCGTTTCCCAACTGTTGTGACCCCAGGACCTCTTTCCTCCTTGGCGTCCCTATGAACCTCTCACTAGTATGCCATGGAAAACATTTTGGGAAGCGCTACGTTCGATAGTTCTGTAAGGGGACAAAACAAGACGGCAGGGAGGCAGAATTTGCAGGCATTTTGTACGATCACCTGTTATAGTTAGTGGATGTATGTTTCCCCCCCTGGAGATGATAAGCACAGAAAACTGTAATATAGGAGGTCAGGTCTCTTTCCTTTGATGGAGAGATCAGCCGTCCATGATCCTGGGTTTTTCCCTGAAAGTAATTAACACAAGGATTAACTGGGGTAAATAATTAAAATTTTAATACAGATCTAGAAGAAAATATTCACAACTGAATGCAGATTTTTATCCACAGATAGTTCTAGTGTTTAGAAATGATAAGACCTATCATTGAAGTTTATAAGACTTAATTTGGATGTAAATCTGTTTTTTAAAACACTCTTTTTAGGAACTTGAGACTTGGCATCTGGCGTTCTAGTTTAATACTAACTAATGATTGCATTTGACAGAATTTTGACTTTATTTCTAAACATCTGAATCTCTGAAATGCCTTGATGGAAGGTGTTATTTTCCTGTTGTACAAAGAAATGTTAAATTGTTGTAAAAAGAATTACTATAAAGTACTGTGAAATAAAGCGTGATTTTGTTAGTGAAACTTACTTGGAAACGTTGATTGATTTTTATGCCCGTTAATGTATTGTAAGAAGCACAGAAGTGTAGTTTTGTTTTAATAAACCAAACAATGAATATATTCTTGATGTCTTGCATTTGTAGTTAATAGTTCCCGACGTAATTTCTTAGACAAACAATTATTCTTGTTTGACTTTACATAGAACTTTATTAAAATGCTTGTAGGAAATAATCTTATGTAAATGTATGAGCCTGCAGTGCATGGTTTTATTACTGATCCGTAGCTCTCCAACTTTGATCAAGCATTTGCTCTCCTTAGTAAATATTCACATTACAGAGATACACTTTGAGTTCCTATAAAGATTCCTTTAAACTTGGTGCTTCTGTCATATTTTTATGTACTAAAGTGTTAGGTCTTTTTTCCACTAGTTCATAATATTCACTCAAAAAATATTAGTTGACTTTTTTGACAAGTAAAGCAAGTACTTCCTTACAGGACTATTTTCTGTGGATCCTTTGAAATCACTCAGTGCAGCCATCTCAAGAGCATGCCCTCTGATGTCCATGTCCTTTGGGTACGCAACATGCCTGCGAACCTGACATTCAAGACCGTCCCATCTGTTCTCCACTAGACCCTCTATCTGAACTTTGTCCTTTGCCCCCTCTGGTTTGCTCTGGAAGATGTTGCCAGGACTATGTCCTTGCTCTTTGGTGCATTCATTTCTTTCTTTGCATTAGCAGCTCTCTTGCGGTGGCCAAATGTGACCTTCCCTTTATCATATCAAATTCCATTTTTTACAACCACTCACTCTAAGAGGATGTTCATTTTGAAGGCTAATCTCTTAATGTTTAGTTCTGTGCCCACTCATTTTAGTCCTTTTTATTCCTTTTTTAAACACCTTGCAGTCTGCTACACACACACCTAGTGAAATTCTTGTGTCCCTCTTTGACAAATACAAAGGCAAAACGTTTTCCTAATTGTTGTCCATGGCACCTGCGATGTCCATACCACAGCCTGGCCTCTCCGTGAGATGCCACTTCTGCCCTTCTAGTTTCCTTGGCCCTCTGGTCTTCTGTCTCCTTTAGAACTCCACCTTCTCCAGCTCTTCCTTGCCTCCCACTCTTTATCGGATGGTCCTGGTATTGTTGCTGGAGCCTCTGAGTTATTCTGAAATCTGTATTGGTTTTGTGTGAAAGTACCCAATTTTATGTGTTGGTACAATAAACGATGTGATCATGTGCACTGGCTTGCTGGGCCATTTCTGCCTCGTCAGCGGCCATTCTGTGCCTTCTGGCCTGGGAGAAAGCAGCTATGAGAGCACTAGTTCCAGAGGCCCCTTCTGGGAGCCAGAGGGCGATGCTGGTTGGGAGACGGTTAACCTTGCTTGTCTGTATTAAGCAGGGATGAAGTCTCAAAGCAAAGCTTTGATGAGGACTACTGGGTAATGTTTAACCAGGCAGGCAGTAGGCATCTGAGTCAGCCTTTGATGTCGGGCTCATTGCCATGCCCACGTCAAGGAAAGGGTACGTCAAAACAAGCCAGGGTAGCCACTGTCCGTGGCCTTGGCACTAGTGCCAAAGCTGCTCTGGCAGGGAATGATGAGAAGAAGTAAACAACTCGATTTCCAGCCTTCTGGGAAAATGTCTTGCCACCTGCACATTGCAGGTCAGTTGAAAATTAGAAAAGAATCCATACAGAGACCCCCTCAAGCACCTGTCAAAAGTCCTTAACTTACACAGCCAAAATAGAGAACTTAGTAAAGTGATGGGATTACATAAGGCAAGAGCAGATGTAGATAACCTTTCCCCTTGCTTCCTTTTGGGTTCAGTATTGGTGGGCTGATCCTATACCTAGACCCCCATTTGCCTGCCGTGGTCCCTTGTAACTATTAGTAATGCCCTTTTTGACTCTCGGAAGACTCTAGGTGCGGATAATAGATTACGCGGTCACTGTATCCGTGGGGCATGCACCTGCCAGTCAGCGACAGAGAGGATCCTGCTAGAGTTGAGACAGAAGCTACTTTTTTTGCGATACCATTAGCTTGTCATAAAAGAGAGACGTGGAAATTATTTACATGATAAAAGATTTCACAAGTTCACTGGAATGGCCAGCTTCACTGGGTGCCATTTCAATAATGATTTATTTCAGGCTACATGCTTTCCGAGAATGTCACCATCTCTAAAGAAGAAATAATCCGTGTCGTGTAGAACTACTTTGGTGTCTCCATATTCTGGGAGAACTTTAACTTTCACGCTAACTGATTGAATCTCTCCACTCTCTCCTTTAGAGTGTGATCCAACAGCTATGACTATTGCTTGCAATATTTTTCCTCGAGATTTTTCTGGAAGCATAATGCATCCTTTGGTTACAGTTTCGGCTACACTCCTTTCAACTGAAACTCGTTCAAAGTGGGGAAGAAACTTTCTAAACACCTGTACTGCCAGACTTTGGCCACTATAGTTTGTCTTCTACTACTTTTTTTTTTTTTTAAAACATACTCAGGGTTTACTGCCTGAGAACTTTAACCAGTTTTGAATTTACTTGTAAGGAAATGTTTATAAACATCTAGCTTCTGCTTCTTGAACCAATCTGAGCACTTATGGGGAGACAGCAGAGAAACAGCCCACATAGCCTCCAAGTAATCTTTCAGCTTTTCAGAATCCCACTAAGCCCATCTCCTTTAGTACTTCTGGAGGGTTTGAGACCAAATGAATATGCTTCGTTATTTCTCTGTGGTTCCAATGGTGAGCAAAATATCCCTGCTTCTATTTGTATGATTCTAGGCATGCATGGTGGGGAAGAGAGCTACCTGTCTCTCTTCACCAAATATGGAAAAACCAGAACAACATGGGGCCCATGACGAGGATTTTAAGGCGGGCTTGCATATGGTCACTTTCTGTTGGTCAGTGGTTCTCAAGGGGGAATCACCAGACAAGCAGTATCAGCACCACTTGGGAACTTGTTGGAAAAACAAATACTTTTGGCCCCACCCCAGCGCTCAGGAATCTGTTCTAACAAACCCTCAGTGATTCATAGTTTGAGAACCCCCACTCAGATACACTGCCTTGGCAAAAATTGGAGTTTCACCCTGTATTCGGGAAGTGAAAACAAGGGACGAAGATGGGTAATAAATACCCTTTCCAAAATGGCTTCTTCTCAGGAAAGTAGGAACGCCATCAAGTAAACTTGACTGCACTGGGCTGCAGGATAACGGGCCTTGGACCCTCTGCATGTTGGGGTGCATCTCCATTGGGCAATGGTAATATTGAGCCTTGTCATTGCTCAGCCATGTCTGTAGGTGAGGGCAGGCGTAACTTCAGCCTCGTGCGACTTGTCATCTGGGTGGTTCTCAGTACTCAATTTATCAAAAGCAAGGCTTACCCAACTTTTGTTGTGTGTGTGAATTTTATATGGCCCTTCAAATCCGTTTTTATTATTTTTAATAAAAAATCTTTTGCTCGGGCCAGTTAACTTTCTTCCAGTTTCACATCATCATGTAATTTTCCAAGTTCCACACTAAATGCAGAAATTAACTTGACATCACTGCATGGGAGTGTGATCACGCCACTTACTGGTTTGCATTCCGTTTGGTGGGGTGGCCAGATGATCATGTTTCTGTTCTAGATTTCTTTCATCAGCTTCCTGTGTGAGCACAGTTGATTTCCTCCTTTATAAAACTTGGGGGCTGAATGCTAGGTGATTCCTCATTTCCCCTTCAGAGCTAAACTTTTCTGAAGTAGAGAAAAGCAAATTCCACCAAATTGCAACATTTCAAATTTACAAAACACTTCCACATTCATTCCACCTAATTTCTTCTTCAAGAATGAATTGTGGGGGTGCCTGGGTGCCTCAGTCAGTTAAACGTCTGCCTTCGGCTCCTTCGGCTCAGGTCATGATCCCGGGGTCCCGGGATCAAGTCCCGGGTAGGGCTGTCTGCTCAGCGGGGAGTCTGCTTCTCTCTGCCCCTCCTCCCTGCTCATGCTCATGGGACTCGCTCAGAGGACTTTGCAGAAGCCCTCTTCAACCGTGCTGCTGGCACAGAGTCGAGCAGGAGGAGAGCCTCTGAGGTTGAACATGGCTAAAACCGGCTACCGTTTGTCTGTCTGTCACGGCTCAGAGCCAAAACTCCGCAGTGATCGCCATATGTGTTGGAGGAGGCTATGGAGAGAACGTGACCTCCCGTTGACCCGCAGGCTGGACCAGGGCCCCAGGAGGCTCGCACCCCTCCCCTGTACATTTCGCCTGGAGTGTACATTTCGCCTACCATTTCCGCCCTAGCAGCCATTTCAAGGAGGTAACGCTGAGAGAGCAAGGAGTCGTTCAGGTCATCTAGAGGGCTTCTGTGACGGAACCCAGTGAAGGTCTCTATGAACTGCAAAGATGCTGGTGTGGAGACCTACTTGTTTTGCGGCTGCCCAGGACAAGCCTCGTAAGTAAGTTCCCTCGTTTGCTTAAGGCTGCACTACCCATCTGGAGTGGTCTGCCTCCTTGGTGTCTCTTTGCCCTTAGTATACAAGGGCCAGTTTGTGAATAATCGTCTGATAGTATTTTTCGTATCCTGTGTGTCCAGGCACCATGCCAGTCACTTGGTGGTGGTCCCAAGACCCTCAGAGGAAACTGAGTGTAAGCAATTAGTCAAGGTCATGTGGCTAGCAGCTGTGATCCTCAGCGTTGTGTTTCACAAATGCTCAGTGAAGGCACTCAGCCTCCCTGGTGGGTCCACGTCTATAACATGGACGCAGAATCTGTACTTTATTTGGGAGGTGTTTTGAGCACCAGGCAGACTTTGGTTGGGCTCACCCCGAAGTCTTCCACTGTGTTCACTGGGTTGCAAAAGTCACTGTCTGTCCTATGGAGGGAAGAGGTAAGGTTCCATCCTGTCCTCCCCCAGGGCAGTCTGCGGTCTTGCCCCCTCCGTCTGGGGTCAGGAGATCTCCCCTCCCCTACAAAGCACCGAATAAATCACTTCTAAATCTGCACTCCTGGGACAGTAATGGTATAAACAGGGTCAGAGCTACATCATGCTCTAAAGCTCAAAACTGCAAGTCATTTTTTTATGGAAAGTTTGTTTCTATCTCTGGATTGGGGGGGTTTTCAGAATCTGCTTTGTAGGAGCCTTCTAGCCTGATTAACTTTTCTCCACTGGAGTTCCCGTTCACTGTAGGCACAAAGCAGGCAAATTAATTTGGAAAGAATGTCTCAGATGGGCAGTGGAACACAGCCATTGTTTTTGATCAGGACGAAACTTAATTTTTATTGGCCACAACCTTCCACTGAGGTCATTCCCGATGAAAGTTCACTGTGCTCTCTAATCCATTGTACCAGGAGCGTCGGTGTAAATGGTGTGTCCATGGTTGCTGTTTTAATTCAATTTCCTTAACAGTAAAATCTTGCCACTGCCCAGGAAACAGTTTTGCATAAATAAAGGTGAAATGTACAAGTTGAAAGAGTACTTGCCAGAAAGGGCATTCAGAGCTCACGACACTGGAAGGGGCCAGAATGTGGCAGACATCAAATCCCTGCAGACATCGATTTCTGTAGCAGACATGACCCTCAAGCACACAATGACAGATGCACCAGGAACCAGACAAATTCCCAAAAAGATGTGAGGAAATCAGCTTTAAAAATTACCAAATAATTTGAAGGGATGAGATGCTTGGCTATGCGTAAAGTAACCCCTGGCAAGGTCTTTAGTGATACAAAGTTCATCAAGTCTGCAAATTAGAGTCAGTGACTGTTTCTATCGATCTGGGCAAACGCTTGATTTCTCCCATTTGTAAGTTACAGCAGCGAGTCAGAGCCCCATGCCCATCATGGGGAACCGAGATGGGCCAGCAGGCCGGGCTTTGCAAGTATAATTCATTCTCTCAGTCTTCTGGAGGCAGAGTTCTTGCACGAGATTCTGTAGGACTCTGCCTATACCCTCTTGGCCACGTGGGGGGTCACCTAAGGATGTTCTGGCACCCCTTGTCTGCCTGGATGTCCCTGCTGAGGGCAATCTCTGACTGGGAAGCATGAGGGACCCACAGAGCAAGCCAGAAGTGCTGGGGTGTTATTATCCCAAGAGTGACCCTCCACCAAGGAGGGGTGGGGACCAGTAGATACATAGTTGGATTTTTTGCCCCTTTGGAACAGTTCAGAGGATCCCCAGTGGGATTAAGCTCCACCAGCCATGGCAGTGACCCACTCACTATACTTTTTTCTTGGCTTTCCTCCTTCTGTGTCTCCCTATCCCCGTCCCTTACATGCTTCCTGGCGTCAGGTCACACATAAATGACTTGTAGATAAATTCTTGTCTCAGGAGCTGCTTTTAGGGGAACCCAACTAAGACAGCCATCATGGCTGGCTGGATCCTGAGCTACCAAGCGATGTTAAGAGTGTTTCCAAAGGCTGTTAAGTTGGACTTCCCAATGCACTGTAACGCCAGCTAGCAAAACAACTAAAGAGAGAGGGAGAGAACCTGACATTTCTAATTCCCAGTTTGCAATCCATGTTCAAAGATGGTGATGAGGAATGATCTATAAACATTGCCCTGCCTCTTTTGCTGGTTGCCAGTGGGAAAGATCAACATGGTGCTTGGAGAGATTAGAATTCAGGTGGTAAATGTTCGGGGAGTGTTATTGTTATCGGTTGCCAACACTGACAGAGTTTAATAGGCAGAACGGGATAGGATAGGAAGTGTTAAGTGTGCTGCTCACCCTGGAGCAGCTCCCTGTCTCCTAGGAGACACAACACAGGACTTTTCCCAAGAAAAGTTACCTGGAGGCAAATACCTAACCTCCTGTGGGAGATCAGGTGGTGACCAAGGGGGGTGCGGGGAAGAATCAGTCTTCAGTTGGGTTTGGAAGGAAGGGTGAGAATCAGGCAGTGGGAACAAGGAATCCTTGCAAAACCTCACTCGGTAATTAAATTTCATACAACTATTAAGTTGTTCATATGCAAAACCCATGTGCCTGGGTCACCTGTGGGCTTCGTTCAGCCCGCAGACCTGCCTCATTGGGTAACTTTGAAACGCCAAGCAAATGGAGTCAATGCGCAAGCTATCAAAAGATTTCTAAATTCTAAAATTCTCCCTTTTCTAAAGATTACTGGAAGATCTGACAGCGCTGGGTCTGTATTCCACCTGGAACAATGGGTTCAGATGGGGCCTGTGGCTTTTAGTGTGCTACAGCCCCTCCCCCATCCCTACCTGATTGTTCCCTGGCACTGAGGCCAAGGGTCAGAGGTCACTGAATCACAGAGCTTGCAGCTTTTAATTTTTTCCCCCAAATACTGAGCAATGTCTCCAAATGCATGTCTTTACTTAACATGACAAAAAAGAAAGCCATCTGAGTGTGCAGATGGGAAATGTATTTTTTTCGGGGGAGAATAAAATGGTACATATTGAGCCCGAGCTAATTGCCAGTGGCTGAGCTAACAGCTTTGCAGGCACAGCCAGCCACTCCCCATTTTACAGATGAAGAAGTGGAGGCCGGAACGTCTCGGGGGAAACGTCTCAAGCTTCTTGAAGGAAGCATGGCCAGCCTGGTGCTGGAACCTTTGTTCTTTCCACCAAGCCCCAGGGCTTCCTTGACTTTGAGCTTCTTCCTGAGGGCTTGAATTTCATGAGCTGGGTGTGGTAAGTCCCCACAGTCACCACATTGCGGGGTGGGTTAGGGGTGAGGGTAGTGGGAGGGAGAGCCCGGTGACGCACAGGAAGTGGGGCTTATGGTCACCCCGATGACTTGAAGCCCACCTCCCAGGACCCACATGTCTGCCTCAGGACTTACACCTGCCCACCCCAGAACAGAGAGATGTTTCGGGAGGGGAAGTGAGGGCTGGCGTTGGGTGTGCCGGATGGGTGAATCCCAAGTCTGGAAGAGGAAAAGCGGGCCATGACCAGGAAGTCGTGGGTGACTCCATGTTCACGGCTTTCTTCAGGTACAGAGCCCTGAACTGCCAACATAGTTTTGAACAGGGAGGGTCCCGCGCAGGAGTCTGGGGGCTTCTGGGTTAATGTCTTCCTGACATGACTGCTGCTGACATGTCCATAGCTCTGTGATTCCGTCAGTGCCTCACATCTGCCCAGGGTCCCTGGCTTCAAGTCCCAGCTCCCTACTGACCAGCCCAGAGACCTCCTGGCTGTTCTTTGATTACCCGCCTCCACGCACAGGGGATAACACTGAAATAAGGAATGTTCAGGAAGCATTTAGCACCAAGCCTGGCACATAGAAAATGCTTTATACATGTTAGCTCTGTCAAGGGTCTGTCCCTTTCCAGATGACTCAGAAACTTTCCCGAGGACCCTCTGCTTTTTCTACTTCCATCTGCCCACTCTCTCCCTCAGCCGGAGATCTCCGGAACACTCTGGCAAAAGCTATGGCAGCCATACGACAGGGGCAGCAGTTCCGGAACAGTGTTTTGTGCTTGCCTAGCCTCCTCAGCCCTCCTGAGGTCCTGAAGCCTCAGACCCATTTGCCCCAATCTGGTCCCACCCGAACCGGGATGCAGGGTGTGGGCACACCGCGCATTCCCGCTCTGTCCACTAGGTGGTGCTAGCACTTCACCAAGGGCTCCCGGACCCGGGCTGAAAAGCCATCCCGCCAGCGCGCCCAGGCCGTGGGACTAGAATGTGCGCTTCCGGGGAGGGCTTTGAGAAGCTCCTTCTGCTCCTTAGCGACAGCGGCCACAGATGAGCCCTCAGGATGGATCCTCCTAAGTGGAGGAAAGCAAAGGGAAGAGACAGCAACAGGGTGGGGTGGGATAGAAAGGGCAGCAGTGGGTGTGGTTCCTGCAGCCCTAGGTCCCTTGTCTGTTGTCCCCCTGGAGCAAGGATGCCAGTGGGTAAGGCCTGAGGGAGCCCTGTCCCCTCTGCCTTGGGCTTATGTCTGTGGTTGTGTCTGAGCCCATCCCCTGTGTGAGTTCAGGCTCTGGCCACTCTGTCACTCTCTCCTGCCCCCGTCCCCTCTGCCTTGCTGTCCATCTTCCACGAGCCTTACTGCCCCTCTTCTAGTACCTCCCAGAGCCTCCAAGACCACATCCCCTCTCCTTGCCCTCACTGTTCACTATTGTCAAGCCCAGCCGCTCGAGCCTGCCTTAGATACACCCCTCCCCTGCAGCCTTGTCACCGCCTCTGCACGTTCAAATCTTATCTTTTCCCCCTTGGGTCCCCTGCATGTGATTGTTCCTTCTTCTGAACCCCTGTTGCGTCTCTCCCATGGCACTGGACGCCTTCATCCATTCCACTGAGCCCCTACTATGTGCAGCAAGGTGTGGGGATATAATGGTGAACAACACTGACATCCTGGCCCTTGGGGAGCTTACATTCCAGGCTCTGAGGTCGGTGTCAGAGGAGTGAACGGGAGTGTAAATAAAGCACAGATGAGGATAAGTGCCGCGAACGAAGCTAATGGGGTGCTGTGAGATATCGTAACTGTGGGATGTGGACTGGGGGAGTCTTCTCTGAGCAGGTTGACGGTTAAGCTGAGAGCCTTAAGGCTGACAAAGAGCCAGCTTTGCAAGGGGGCTCAGGAGTGGGCTGCTCCTGTCTAGGGGACAGCACGAGTGAGGCCCTAGGACTAGGACGGGAAGGTACTGGGCTGTAGAGAAGCTGGGAGAAGGCTGGAACCCAGCCCCAGAGCACAACGTAGGAAGTCACCGAAGGGAAATCAACAAGGCTTAAGCCCTGTAAAGGGTACTGTTGCTGCTTGGCGTGTCATGGCCTGGGGGGAGGGGAAGAAAGGAAACCATATGCACAGAAAATGATGGTGTCCGGGACACGGTGGGGAGGAGCTGGGAAGTGGGCCCATTGGCTTATTCTCTAGAGATCGAGAGGCAGCTCTTCCCTATCACAAAGGGATGGGGTCTTGTGTCAAGCTGAATACCTACTCCAATGGCTTGGGCTGGGGTGGAGGAGTCATGGTCTTCCGGAGTACTGGGAGGGAGGGATTCTAAGGCCCTTTGTCGGCTGAGAAGCGAAGGGTGACAAGATGGAGCAGGCAGCTCCTGGGCGGGGGGGGGGGGGTTGCGCAGGAGAGGCAGAGTGACCTGGACAGTCAATTTGACATTTGGCTCCTAGACTCAAAGCTTCCAGAGGGCAGGAACTCTGCTTGATTAATTGTTGTGTCCCAAAAAACATTTCCCGGGGTGGCCTCCCTTGGGCAGAACAAACATCAGGATTTGATACTGTTGGGGATACAGGTGCCAGCGAGGCTGAAGCAGGGTCCCCTTTGCCGCCTGCCAGTGTGAGGAATGCTTGCTATGCATGCAGACAGTGAGGGGCCAGGCTGGGCCATCTCTTTTCCCCTTTGCCTCTTTTCCCCCTTGCTCTGTGCCCACGGGGCTCTAAGCCCACTTGGCCCTCACTGCTATTGCTTAAGCAGTGAGTTCCAGATCCCTCGTGTTCTCCCTTGGTGGCCCCGCCTGTGGGCTTCTTCACGTGCTTTAGGAGTTCCTTAGTCCAGATGGCCTTGCAGAAGGGGACCGTGGGCGCCTCCCATACCGCCCAGAAACATCGCCGATGCCGGAATCAGGTCCGAACTTCACACCTAACAAAAACTTTGCTGACTGTAAACTGTTTCCTCCCGAGAAGGCTGCCCTGTTAGGTCTTGTTTACAGTGTAAATTTTGCACCTTGCTAAAGCTGGGGGCCACAGAGCAAGCTGGGGGGTGGGAGCGAGGATGTGTCACAGCCTCTGGGATCCGCGGGAAGACGGCAAACGCTGAGGAGGCGCCAAGGGAGGGACTGGAAGCCGGAAGGCTCATGTCCCGCGATGCACAGTTTTGCTCCGGCCCTGCCCCTCTGGGAACGTGAGCCTTTCTGCCGCCGCCGCAGGGAAGAAACTCCCCAAGCCGGATACCCCGGCGCGGTCGAGGAGGACTGTCTGCACTTCCGCCGCTAGAGGGCGCCAGCACCCTTCACTGCCGCCTGGAGTTGCCGGTGCCCAGGCTTGAAGGGCTGCTGATAGTGGGAGAGGTTTGGGGTGTCTCAGGGACCTCAGGGTGGACATACTGTAGGGTCTGGAACTGCTGTCTGGCATCCCCTGTACCCCCTCCTCTGCTCCGGAGGTCACACGTGGCTGCTGCTTCCTTGGGCCTCTCACCCACCAGCTCTGGCCCCATTATTGGCCACGGGAGCCCTAGAGTGGGGACCCCTGGCCAGGGCCCCATCCCAGGGCTCTGGGCAACTGTGGTAAACATTAGAAGGCCTCCCTGAGTTGGCCCCGGTGTGTGTAGTCGGGTCTGCCTGTCCAGGATCCTGTGGGTGCCTCCGGCCTCCTCCCTCCAGGGTGACTTTCCTAGGGGAGCACCGTCTTTGGCCCGTCTGTCCCTCTGCCCTCCGGGCCGAGCTGGGTGCTGCACTCAGTAGGAGCTCATCAGATGCACTAGGGCCGTGTGTCTCCTGGGGGCTGGCTCCCCGCGCGCCGCTGGCTGGGCTGGTGGCAAGGCCTTGGCTGACAATGAGTGGGGGAGAAGGTGGTGCCCCGGGGCTCAGCCGGGGTCCTCCAGGGTGAGGCTCCGAAGCAGCGGAAGGGCTGGGGGCCCTGAGTGAGGGAGGAGGGGGAGGCGGGACCACATACCTAGAGGAAGAAGGGGAGCAGGAGGTGGCCGGGGAGGGCAGTGAGCTGCTCTTGGAAGCCTGGAGGAGGGTTCAGACAGGCGGGGGGTGTGGGGGGTCTGCATCACGTGAAGGTTTGGCCCCGTGGCCAGTCCGGCTTGCCACTGTTCGAGAACCAACCCGTGGAGCTGGCTCTGCTCCCCTCTTCCAAATCTGTTTCCTCCGGGCTGCTCTGGGCGGGGGAGCCAAGGGATGTTTTCTTTATTCTGCTCTGGCCTTAGACCATGGGGCCAGGCTCTCTGGAGGACACAGGGAGAGCCCCCATCCTGGGCTGCTGGGGCTTGTACGCCCCACGGGGTCCACGGACGTCCTGACAGCTGCGGGCACAAGTGTCATGTTTCCACTGGCCTGGCTCTCGCCACCAGTGTCTCTGAACGTGGCCAACCTGGGGGTGGGGCTGCATAAAGTTCTTGGGTCCCCCGCCTTACCATGTGGGCTGGGGGCAGGCCGGGCGGGCTGCGTTTTCTTCTCCCGGTACATACAGCCTCTACCCTGGCAGCCGGAGGACGCTGCTCGCCTGCGAGTCTCCAGCAGCCATTTCTCGGGTCTGAAAATAAACCCTCCCTGCATAGGGCTGGTCTGAATTGTTAATACATTTGATTCTAAATGTCATTGAATGAAACATGAGAGACTATGGACTATGAGAAACAAACTGGGGGCCCCAGAGGGGAGGGGGGTGGGGGAGTGGGATAGACTGGTGATGGGTAGTAAGGAGGGCACGTATTATGGTGCACTGGGTGTTATACGCAACTAATGAATCATCGAGCTTTACATCGGAAGCCAGGGATGTACTATATGGTGACTAACATATAATAAAAAATCATTAAAAAAAACACAAACAAAAACAAAAAATAAATGTCATTGGCGGATGATTATCATCAAAAAGAGAGCCTTAGCGGTGGACATTGTCCAGAGCCTGAGGACTTGTGCAGAGTTTGTGGGGAGCATGAGGGAGTCTAATGAGGGGAAGGCCGGTGGGTTGGAGGTGGTAGCCAGGCTTCTGAAGGCCAGGATGGAGAGAGGAGGCACATTATCTATGCAGGGTCACCGGAAACCAGGAGGCGGTGGGCCACAGCCAGATTTCTACTCATTCTCTATTGCAATGGGACAGTAAGTGTGACTTTTTTGGAGGAGAGGCTCAGAGAGGTTTAGATTCTTGCCCAGGGCCACACAGCAAAGCAGAGGCAGAGCAAGGCTCAGGAGGCAGATTCTGCCTCTAGATCTTCAGAGTCCTTTCTTCAAAATATTTATTCACTTGGTCAAATAATCTTCACCACGTGCTTACTTCATGCTAGGCGTTGAGGACAGCTTGGGGTCTGATGGGGGATGCAGACAAGTTGACAGGGTTTTACCACATAAGGATGATGGGTACACAATGTGACAGGCCCAGGCGGGGTGTCAGGGTGGCTCAGAGGAGGGACTCACTCTGGCTGAGTTAGGTAGCAAGCAGGGCTTCTTAGAGGAAGTGAAAAGTGATTGAACTCTGATGGAGGAGAATCCAGTAATGTGATACCCTATGGAGAATGTTCAGGAGAAACAGGAAACACTAACAAAAGGACAAATAAGCAGCAGAAGTAGCTCCTCTGACGTGAAGCTTTCACTAGACTCTAGTCCCTGGGAGCAGGAATCCATACCCCGAGGGGACTAGCTCTGGGGGGACCCAGGAATGGCCAGGGTTCCCCAGCTGGTCAGTGGTGGGGTTGGGAGTCTACTGGCCAGAGGCCTTTTGCTTTCCTTTTTTTTTAAAAAAAATTACTGTTCATCATGGGAAATTTCAAACATGAACAACAGAGGAGAGAAGAGTGTAACAAAGCCCCACGCTCGCATCAGCCAGCTTCAACAATTGCCAACTTCGGGCCAATTCTGTTTTGTCTGTTTCCTCCCTGCACCCCCACCTCCGGATTATTTCAAAGCAAATCCCTGACATTGGATCATTTTATCCATAAATATTTCAGCAGGCAGCTCTAAAGGATAATGAAACTTTAAAAAACATAATCACAATAGCATTATCACACCTAAAAACAGCAGTCATTCTAGTCGGTGTTCAACATTCAATTGCCTCAATTTTTTTTTAACGGTTTGTTCAAGTCAGGATCCCAGCAAGAGCCGCACGTTGCAAGCAGTTAGGTCTTTTAAGTTTCTTTTGAGCTGCATTTTTTTCTCCCTCCTTTCCCCCTGCCTTGCAATGTAATTGTTAAGACAGCTGGGGCATTGTTCTGTGGTTGCCTACACCCAGCTCTTGCTGTTGGCATCCTCAGGGTCCTGTATAACCTGTTCCTCTGTCCCCTGTATTTCCCATAATCAGGAAGTCTGGAACTTGGATCTGGAGGCTGGATCCCATTCAGGTGCAATTTTTGTATCTCTGCCATTCTTAAAGCACAAAATCAAAAGGCAGCTTGCTGAGCAGTGTGTGTGTGTGTGTGTGTGTGTATGTGTGTGTGTGTGTGTGTGTATTTGCTAGTGTGTGTGTGTGTGTATTTGCTGGTGTGTGCACACATACGTGCATATGCCTATGGGCTACTTTATTCCCCCTTTGGCCACTTCCCAGCAGCCACTGCTTTCCACTTTCACAGGCTCCTCTCAAGTTTGCAAAACTCCTTCCAGGCCACTTGCTTAACAAAGAGAAGGCCAGGAAACCATCAAAGTATCCCCTTTCTCAAAGTCAGTCCCTGGGATGCTGCCACCAAAAAGCCTTCTTCAGAATTCTTTGCAATGTCTGCACACGAGTTTCCTTCTGCTGCCTCCTTCCATTGCTCATCTTTTGACTTAGGGTCCTGAGAATCCAGCCTTCTCCTGCTCCCTCCTATCATTCTGTGCCAGCTCAATGCCAAAGCTGAGAAGTCAGACGTAAACCTCTGGTTCTGGCCTGAAGATCCTCAGGGGCTGAAGTGACAGTAGTCACCCCAGAGCCCAGAGTGTCCTGGAAACAGGAGGAGGGCTGGGGGAAGGTCAGGGAGCACAGGTCTGCTCTCTGCCTCTCCTTTGGGATGGGAAGCCCCATGCAAGCCAAAGATGGAGTGTGGAGAAGACAGCTGCGAGTGGAAAAAGAGGCCTCGTGCTCGCTTTCTAGGATTCCTGTCCTGGCAGAGACCTGTGTGCTCTGTGAACCATCCACTAACACATGGGGACTGGGGAGGAAACACCCGTGGGGAAGACGGTGTCATTTTGTACCCTCACGGTGTGTCTGGTTCTGTGCCCAAACAACGGGGAGGCATTCTTGATCCTCTCCTTTGTCCCTCACATCCCATCCATGGCCAATGGTGTCAACTCAACCCCCAACACAGATTTAGAATTTGTCCCCTTGTCTCCACCTCCCCCAGCCCAGCCCCCACTTCCATCCCTCCCCACAGTTCCCCAGACTCTTAACTTTCCCGGTTCCTCACCCTAATCCAGCCCTCACACAGCAGCCGGAGTCATAGTTTTGAAACATAAATCCTATCCTATCCATCCCTTGCCTAAAAATAGTGTGGCAGGTGGACTAGTTTCCGCCAAATCATGTCTACCCAGGACCTTGGAACGTGACCTTATTTGGAAGTAAATTCCTTACATATGTGATTAAAATGAGGTCCTACTGGGTGAAGGTGGGCCTTAAACCCAATGCCTGGTGTCCTTACAAGAAGAGGAGAGGACACGGAGAAGAAGGCCATGCGAAGACAGGCAGATTGGAGGAATGCATACAAGCCAAGGAAGGCCCAGGAGGGCTGGCAACCTCTAGAAGCGAGGAGAAAGCATGGAAGGATTCTTCCCTAGAGCCTTCAGAGGGAGCATGGCCCTGCCACACCTTGAGTTTGGATCGTACCTTCCAGAACTGTGAGAGAATAAATGTGAGTTGTTTTAAGCCACCCAGATGGTGGTACTTTGTGATGGTAACCCCAGAAAATGACAATAACCCTTACTAAATGGCATTTGAAGTTGTATCTAGAATAAGGCGGCCCATCGTGTCCTGCAGCCACGCCCCTGCTCTGGCCACGCCCCCCGCCCCACCTGTCCTCCTGATCATTCCACAGGCTTCCCTTCAAATGCTGGTTCCCAGAGCGGCCCCCGAGCCAGTGCTAATCAGCACTGGGGACCCGTCAGTCTCTCTCATATCATTCTGTTGTAACTTCCTTCATGGCATTATTCCAGCTTGTAATTTTGAATAGGCTGTGTTTTGTCCCCTCACCAGATCAACAGGCGTGCGTGTCTTTTGGCCCCTATCCCTAGCTGTTCAGGCTGGGTCTGGCTCACTCTACATGCTTTGTCAATATTTGCTGAGTAAATGAACCCAACATGCACATGTGATAATGTTTCATGGGGTGAGGCTGGGCAGAGGGTCAATCAGTGAGGCATGGGGAGGAGGGGAGGTCAGAAATGACCCAATCCATGGTCCCCGGGAAGGACATGTTGGTGAAGGCGGGTCAGGGCCAGCCAGCTCTGTTTCCCTGTGATCTCAAGGAGCCACGTGCTTGCCACTATGAGCTGGTTCCTCGGCTCTGCTTGCCCGCGAGGCGTGCCCTGCGTCCGAGCAGGAAAGGCCCTCCGGCTCTCTGTGCTGTGATGTATGGGTCCCAGACAGAGGGCAGGTTGTCCTGATTTACACGAGCCACAGACCCTTTGGGGCAGCGACTGCGGTGAATTATTACATCACCTGACAGAGGAGATTTATGGCACAGGCCGGATGCCAGAGCCTCCGGGAGCCGCTGCTCCCACCCCAAGTTTACAGATGGGTCCGCCGAGGCCTGTGGCTTGTTCAGGGTCAAACGTGGGCATCCTCCCTCGGGGCAGGGCAGGACTGGAATCCAGGTATCCTTGGACTCTTCTGGACTCCCCTGAGGACTTTCCTCAGGAAAACGGTCAAAACGAAGCAGATCACATCCCGCCCCCCTTCCACCCCCAGCTTGCTGGGAGGCTGGCATTTAAATCCCTTGATCTGGCCTAGCTTTTGCTTAAAGATAATAAAGGTGACAGTTCTATTTTATTGAAAAGTGAAGCTTTTGAAACCTTCCTGGTCTTTCCACCGATGGAGCCAATGCTGAGAGGTCAGGGCTGTCCTTCTGCAGCCTCTGTCTTTGCTGCCCTTTTGATTCTTTGATGTCTGGGCACCTGAGCCAGACGTGGGTGAAAGGGGGCCAAGTGTGGCAGGCAAGAGGGGCCTGCGTCCTCCTTCACCTGTCCTGATTTCTCATGAGGCTGCCCACCCCCTCCAAGTAGGGCCTAAAAACCTGGCTTTGGGCTTCGCATGCAGTGGTGCCTCGTTGAGGCGGACGGATGCAAGGAAGAGCCAGGGATGGCTTGAGCCTGCAGTTCGGATGATCCTTTTTGTGATTCGCCCCATCCCCTGCCTCGTCGTCGACTTCCTCACTGATCAGACACATGGCCTCCCAGGGCTAAGATGGCTGGGAGCCCGTCTGCACCCCGCTACTCAGGTCAGAACCCTTTTCATAATTCTTGAGTCTTTCCTTTGCTCCCTGGCGCAAGCCATCCAGCTGCGAGAGCCGTGGGCTTGATTTCTCCAGTGTGTCTCCAACGCCCCTCTGCTCTCCATTGCCATGGTCACCACCCAGGTCCAGAGAGACACCTTTCCCCTTTCCCCGGGGCCCTGCTGCTGCCCTCGTCTCTCCTAGAGCTCCTGTTTTCCACGGTGGCAGTACCAGGGGCGATGCTTGTAAGATGGAACACACCCAAATCATGGGAACTCTCTGCTTAAAACAGTCCATGGCTTTCTGCAGCCCCTGGAGTAAAATTCGGACTCCTTGGATGGCCCACAGGGAGGGTCTGCCCATGCAGGGACCCCCGCTGGTGCTGACAGCCCCTTTAGCACCCCCCCTCCGCCAGCACTGCCCACTCGGCTCACAGCCCATCTCAGCCCTGGGTTCCCTCTGCTGGGAGGCTCTCTCCTTTTGCTTTATGCGGCTGACTGCTCCTCACCCTTCCAGCCTTAGCTTACATGTTACCGTCTCAGGGACGTGCCCTCTACCTCCCCACCCCTGACACATCATGCACAGGGGTCCCCGAGCTGTCTGGGCCGATCTCATAAATGAGGCTTTATTGGAACACAGCCACACCTGTTCTGTTACCTTGGGGTAATAGGGGCAGAGCCAAGAGGTTGAGACACAGGCCGTATGGTCCACAAAGCAGAAAATAGTTACCATCTGGCCCTTTTTAGGAAAAACACACACACACACACACACACTCAAAACAATTTGTTGACTCCTGTTCTAGCTCAGCCTTTTGTTTGCTTTTTTATTGTCATTTTTCACATACAAGATTCAATTTACATAATTTCACGTTTACTTTTGTTTTGGCCTATCTTCCTGTAAAAGTGTGAATTCGCTGGGCGTGGGGCATTATATGAGGGGTGACACCTGTATGCCCAGTCTGAGCGTGGGGATGGGCATACGTGAGGCATTCAGTTATTATTTGACCAAAATGAAAAAGAATGAAGATGTTGACCAGCATTTTCTAGGACTCATCAAGTGATTAATTACTGGTCAGATGAGTGTTTTTGGATTATGTGGAGACTCCTTGCTGTAAACACACGTGCATGCCCCTGGGTGGGACAGATGAATGTTGAGTGTGTATTAACGTCGCTCTTGCATACAGCAGGCACACCTGAGCACAGACTCTTCTATTTCTCTCCCAACCCGATCGCTCTCCCAGATCATCATTGGGAATGAATTGTTTACAAAGGGTAAAAAATGGATAAATCATTTCCCCTGCCGGGAGTCAACAGGATGGAGGGTAGACGACCAGGAGGCTGGTTTCTGGAAGAAGGAAATGGAGCCCAGGATCATGTTGAGGTCTTGATGCCATGAACTTGTTATGAATGGTCTCAATTTCTTTGCAAGTATGTAGATTATAAATTATAGCTAACTAACTATGAGAGCCTGTTTTCTCTGGGCCATCGTGTCTTCATCTGGAAAATGGTTTCTGAAGAGACGGATTACTATTTAATCTCCTGGGGCTCTGATGTTAGAGTCAGATGCCATCCCTGTGTGACCTGGTTATTTTGACTCGTAGCCAGCCCCACTGCATTAAAGGGAGTGTGGATTTTCTCCAATATTTCATATTCTTTTTTTTTTTTTTAAGATTCTATTTATTTGAGAGAGAGCACGAGCAGGGAGGAAGGGGTGAGGGAGAAGCAGACTCCCCGTGGAGCAGGGAGCCTGACACGTGGCTCGATCCCAGGACCCCAGGATCACGCCCTGAGTGGAAGGCAGACGCTTAGCTGACTGAGCCGCCCAGACGCCCCCCCATATCTCCTATTCTTGATGCTAACTTCTGGCTCAGGTCCTTCACAAGCATTTGCTCTGTGTTTTTGGGCCAGATACCGCATGTCTCTGAGACCATCTCTTAACCCGCGGTAGGATCATATTTTAAAAATATTAACTTGATTGTTATTTCTCTTTCCTTTTTGTCTCTTCCTTCCATCAGTGGGAATCCTGTCTTTCTCCATAGGCCTCCCTGTGAGAGCAGAAAGGAGAAGGGAAAACTCTCTTCCTGGCTTTTGAATTTCAAAAGCCTTGAAAGGGCTCCTATCAGAGGAAGCAAGACACATGAAATTAAGACCTTCTTCCCATCCCTGTCTCTGACCAGAAAAAGACTCTCAAGGCTGCAGGCAGGGAGGCAAATTTGAGGGGATGCACGGAAGGAGTAGACAGACATGGAGAGATCCCACGACAGCTTGGCTTCCTGCTCCCCAGACTGAGCCCTGGAGAAGGAGCAGCCGTGCCGGATGTATTTGAGGACAGAAGAGACTTAAGTCCCTCTTCCACAGATGCAGGGGAAAATGGCATCCTACTGAGTCTTGCTAAAGAACTCCCTGATTGCCTCAGTTTATCCCCAGCCTAAAACGAAAAAAGAGCAGATTGTTCCAGAAGGGTCATGAGGCCAGAGGGTCCTCAGGGGCAGGAATGGGGATGAGAGTAGAGACCTGCAAGGGCAGATGACATCAACACGTTCCCCCTCCCCCCACCACAGCAGTCCATGGGCCTTCCCGAAACTTCCACGCAACTTCATGGCAAAAGGAGGGTGGGCCTGAATTAGCTGGTGTTATCCCACTGCACGAATCAGACAGAAAAAGAGTAGCTTCACCGCTGGCTAATACAAATTTGAGGTTGGGCCCGAAAATGGGGACAAAATGGCGTATGGGGTTGTAAACCCATGAGAAGTTTGGCTTGGAATAAAAATGTAGAGAGGGAGAAGGGGAGAGAGATTGAAAAATCATTCCCCCAGCCGCCAGCAGCCCAGCTGGTAGGCAGCAGATGGGAAAACGATGATGTGCAGATCAGGTGCTGTTAACAAGGCTGAGAGCAACCACGAGAAGCCACCTGCAGCCGGCTTGGCGGAAAATCTGGCTCCCGAGCAGGGGGCTTTGAGTAATCCATCTCGGGCACCACTGAGCCATGAACTTGTTAAGTGGTAGCCACTGGAGGCCCGGTCATCTTACACTCAGCTGCAAACAGTGGTGGAATCTCTGGCCCTGGAAGGCCAGATGGCGCCCATGGCGTTGCGGTCGCCCGGTCCCTTTTCAGCGAGCACGCACTGCAGTAGACGCCCGGGTTGGCAGCTCCTGGATCAGCTGAACGCGCGGTGCTGGAGCTCCCGGAGGATGCGAGAGGTGCATCTGTTTGCTGCGTGAATGCTGTTTCCTTCCTGCCAATGTCCATTCTCTGCCGGCCAGCTTCGTCCCTCGGCTTTGGTGGAGCCTGGTGCTTCTGCTCGCTTCCCTCTGGATGGGTCAGGCTGGTCCTGATGAGGATTGAGGCTGCTGCACGCAGAAGGGATGGAGAGTGGAGCAGAGTGGATGCCAGAGCTCTGGGCTCAGATGAACTTGGACCCTGATCCTGGCTCCACCCCCATCGGTGGGACTCTGGGCAAGTGACTAAAGCACTTGAAACCTCATTTTCTTCCCCTGTCAGAGGAGGGTACCTACCTCATGGAATAGATACAGGGATAAAATGAAGTCATGTGAACAGAGTACTTAGGTCAGTACTTGGCACCAAGTATCTAGTACCTACCCAGTAAGGATGACTGGAAGACCACAACCAGCCACAACCAACCACACCCATGCAGGGCCTGCACCGCCCGTGACACAGGAACGGCCCCTGGGAGACTGGCACAGCACAGGGGCCAGGGCTCACTCTCCTTGTGGGACTGTCTCTGTCCCAGACCTCGTTGATCTTGTCTGTTTTCCCCACTCCTCCTGGAATGTGCCCACTTTCCTGCTCCCAGGACAGGCCTTGCGAGAGTGCCAGCTGCACGTAACGGTGGGAGCCGACTCTTCGGAGGCAGGATTGTATCGGAGGTCTCCTTCGCCTGTGCCTCTGCCCGTCGGAGATCGCCTGTTTCCAGTTGCTGTCCCCACCCGTAATTAGAAGGGAACACACTGGAGAACTGGCTTTCAGGGGAGCCAGTGGCACTGGATTGGCTTCAAAGCTGTCAGCCTCATTATGAATAATCAACATTTTGGGGATGAACTTTCAACCAGGCACTCATGGAACATTCATTCCTCATGAGCACCCTTCACTGGACAGGCAGTGTGTGTGTGGGGGGAAGGGACTGCCCTTGAAATTGGAAAGTCGGAGTTCACGTCCTGGGCTGTTCTTGAAAACTCGGTTCCTTTCTCTGTGGCTCAGCTTCCTCATATAACATGAGATGGTTAGACCAGATGACCCCTGGGGGAAAACTGCTTTTGCTTTGCTTTGCTTTGCTTTTCTTTTCTTTTCTTTTCTTTTCTTTTCTTTTCTTTTCTTTTCTTTTCTTTTCTTTTCTTTTTTCTTTTCTTTTCTTTCTTTTCTTTCTTTTCTTTTCTTTTATTTCTTCTTTTCTTTTCTTTTCTTTTCTTTTTTTCTTTTCTCCTTTCCTTTCCTTTCCTTTCCTTTCCTTTCCTTTCCTTTCCTTTCCTTTCCTTTCCGTTCCCTTAAAAGATTTTATTTTTATTTGACAGAGACAGACAGCCAGCGAGAGAGAACACAAGCAGGGGGAGTGGGAGAGGAAGAAGCAGGCTCCCAGCGGAGGAGCCCAATGCGGGGCTCGATCCCAGAATGCCGGGATCACACCCTGAGCTGAAGGCAGACGCTTAACGACTGTACCACCCAGGCGCCCCGAAAACCGCTTTTCTGAGCTTCAACCCTTGCAGGAGAAACACCACCAAGCTCTGGAGTGAGTAACTCAGCGCGGCAGCGACCCATCAGTGCCCTTTGGTTTTTAAAATTACTTCTCTGGGAATCAACTTTGGTGAGGGATGATGCTCTGGGACCCTTTAGGAGGAAACTGTTGGGAAATGACCCTGAGTGGACACAGTTTTTGTGAGAATCATTTTTCATTCCAAGGAAGCTCTGGATGCGATGAATCATGTCTTTCTAAGTGGTTCTTGACCTTGGCTTTTTATTAGAGTTATCGCAAAACTTCGGTGCTTGGATCAGACCTCAGAACAATTACAACAGAGTCTCTGGGAGGGGGCAGGGGCCTCAGTCCTTTGTAGAAATTGCCCATGTGATTGCATTGTGTGGGTGAGGTTGAGAATCACGGAGCAGGAATAGGACGTCTTACACTTTCATGAGGACGTGAATCACTAGGGATTTTGCTAAAATGCAGATTCGGATTCAGTAGGGCTGTGGTGGGACCTGGAGTCTGCAAGCTCCGCGGTGAGAAGCATCTGGCAAACATCTCTCCCCATCCCCATCCAGGAGGATGAGACTGGAAAGCGTAGGTGTCCTCATCAGGGTAATAACTTGTCCCCTCTTCAAAAGGATAGTCTTTAAATATTTGTTCAACATTTTTTTTTTTTAAGTGGAGGTGGCATTGGTATTGGCAAGGGTTTTTAGAAATTGTGACTTGAATGTTCTGTCCCAAGGAGTGTGGGCGATTTATTACTTTCAGAGCCAGACAGCATCTAATGCTTCTTTTGTGCTTTGGGAATGATCCGTGGTGCATCTCACTAGGGAAGCCCTACTGCCATCCATGGAAACTGGGGTAGCAGCCAGGGGACGACCTGGGCCTTAGCTTGGAAAATTGGGTGCTTCAGGCTAAGACGTTGATTGGAGCATGGTTGTGCCTCAAAGACGCAAGAACAGTTAGAGTTGACTAACTACAGTGAGTATACCCAGGTCTGGGGGTGGCAGTGATGACAATGGTGACCCATGTTCCATGGTGGTGGCGGTTGTTGCTGGCTGGGCCCTGACCGGGGTTTGCCCCCGGCTGGGATCCCGGCCATCCAGTGCTGCCTGGTTCCAGGTACCCCAGTGCTCTTGTGAGCTACTCCTTACTCTTTGAAATGAATGTACTTTCTGCTTAAATCGCCTTGCTTTCTATTGTGTGAACTCAGATTCCTGATTGATACGGAGGGCTGTTGCTGGATTAACTGAGACAATCCTCGCGGAGAGCTTACGATTCTACCCAACACGGAAGAAACAACCAGTGAGTGTTCTGTTGATGGGGAAGAAGAGGAAGAAGAAGGTATGGGGTGGGGGTGGGGGAAGACAAGAAGCCGAGGAAGCTGAGAGGGACAATACGGAGGGTGCTTGCTTTCAGTACAGTGGTGAGGAAGGCCCTTCCAAGGCCATACCATAGAGGTTCAGACCTGAACAATGAAAAGACAGCCCCTGGGCAAGATTAGGACACGTGTGGTTTGTCTTGGGGGTCGAGTGTCCACTTCCTTGGATGGGTTCCCCTCGTGCAGGCTCAAATACTCACTCCCTTCCTCTGCCTGGCTGTGGAAGTCTTTCTTCAGAAGACATCCCAGTTGGTCACTCTAGCATGGGCTATGCTCTGCCGACCAATACTCCCCGAATCTCGGGGACATAACACGGTAGATGTGGGTCTAGTGATTCTCCAGGACAGCTGCTCTTCCCGAGTAACTCAGTAATTCTGGCGGCTTTGATCTCGTGGTTCCATCAGCTCTTCATAAGGCTCCTTGTCGTGGTGGCAAGAGAGAAGAGGTGGAGAGGGTCAAAGACCAGCTCTTGTCTGTCAGACGCGGCCCACTGGCCAGGACTGGTGCGATAGCCTCACTTAGACGTGAGAGAGCTGGGAGCATAGGGAGTGTTGGGGAGTGTGTGCAGTCCTGCCGCAAGCTCCCATCAAATCCAGTTGAGTTTCTTCCCTTGCGAGAAACTGGCATTAAAGGCCGACATGTTATACTTGTTGCTGGATCTTGGTTAAACCTCACCGTGACCACAGGTGATTAAAAACTGATATCATCTCCACTGTCCCAGGAAGAAACCAGAGGCTTGGAGAGTGTATTACTGGGGACTTGTGGTGGCGAATGTTAAGAATCCAGGTCCAGTTGAGGTAGGCAGATAGAGAGGAATTTATGTCAGTAGACATTCTAAGGCTTCAGACACAGCTGGATCTAGGGTCGTCACGATGTCATCAGGACTCACTTATTCTCTTGGGTGTGCCTTCTGCTGTGTTGGTGGGCTTTCTTGGTGCGGTGGACCCAGCAGGTTCAGGTATGTGCCTTCTCTGTTTCAAATATAGTTTAAAAAAAAAAGTGGGGGAAGATTTTCTTCTCAGAGATCCCAACTCCGAATCCCAGGATTGAGTGTCTTTGGTGTACCCAGGTTCACGAGCTGATTTGATTGCTGTGGCTGAGGGGATGGCCTGTGCGCCTGACCTCCTGGGCTACGTGCCCATCTCTAAAGTCAGGGATGGAGTAGTTCACTACCATCATGATTCTGTTACCTTCAGAAGAAGAAATGAAATTTCAATAATGTGCATGAATTTTTATAGCTATCAGTAGCAGTCACAGAATGTGCATGAAGGCCCATGGTTCTCCCGGGCACTGCTCTAGCACTGTGTGACTCGCCATATGACCTCCTGGGCCCCGGGAGCCATGGCCCTTCAGTGGCAGGAAAGTTCTTCCTGCTATCTGTCTATTCCACTTCTGCAGAGTGCTCGTGTGGCATGAAATGTGCTTTCTTCTTGTTAGGGGGAACAAATTTCAGTCCAAATATTCCCTTCCATGGAGAAGACTTCAGGGTAATCCTGGCTCTAGGCATGGCATCCAAGGAAGGCCCCCCATGGAGGGAACTAGGGAGATCATTGTGGAGGGGAGGGCAGAGGATGTGGGTATCCTTGAGGCCCTGAGATTTACAGCATGTCAGTGTCTCCTGCCCGTGCCCGGGGCTTGAAGCTCCAAGACTTGCCTGACGTCTAGAGTGGGGTCAGGAAGGCTGCTTAAGGCAGGGAAGGATGAACAGAAACAGAGCGTGGCGCTCCATCCCCCTTACACACACACCCAACCCGATAACCTTGTGTCCGACTTTGATTCAAGTGGCTTTGTCCATAGGTGTATGGGCATGCTTATGCCCTCCTCATGGAGGCTTCTCCTTCCTCTTCGCAGATTTAAAAATCCCTTGAGGGTAGGGACTGTGAGTTCTACTTCCAGCAAGCTATGGGGGGCTTTAGAGATGCCATTTCTGAAAGCTCCTTGAGCAAGTAGGCTGGAGGAGGAAAAAAGTAGGTTTCTGGCCCTGTCTGTGTGCTTTCATTACCAAGACCACATGAGTGTGTGTGTGGATGTATTTGTGTCTGTGTGCCTGTTGTGCATATGTGTGTGAGTGTGTATATATGTGTGTCTCTGTGTGCGTGTGTGTCTCTGTGTGTGTCTATTGTGTATATGTGAGTATTCTTGTGTGGATGTGTGCTTGTGGATGTGTGCATTCATGTGTGCGTGATTCTTTGTGGGGGGCTGTTCTGGGCACTGAAGGATGGACGGTAAGCAGCATTCCTGGCCTTTACCCACTAGATGCTGGTAGCAACCCCAACTCCCACTTCGCACAATCAAAAATGTCTCCGGACACGATCAGTGTCTCCTGGAGTAAAATGTCCCCCGGCTGAACCACTGCCATAGACGCTGCTTCCACTGGGCCCCTGCAGTCACACACTCTGATCAACACACACAGTTGTTGGAAGAGAGGGGTCACATCACGCCTGAGGCAGAGATGCCCCTGCGTGAAGCCCACCCATGTGGTGGGGTGTCTTTGATCCTGGCAATAGCCTGAGAGAGAGGCACGTCTCCTCTGGGGCACCCCTGGAGGGTGGGGGACCTGCCATAGCAGCACCTAACTCACACCCTCGAAGGGCAGGGGGGTCCGCCGACTTCCTCCAGCTCCAGAGGCCACTTGGGCACCGTGAGCTGGAGGATCCAGGCTTCTTTGTCATGTCGGAAAGTCAGCATCCCAATAACGAATGTTGATCGAGGGCTGGCTTTATGAGGGCCCTGTGCTGAGTTCTTTGCCTAGATGATCATTTTTGATCTTCCCGGCAACCTGACGGCATAGCATCTGTTACTATCCCTATTAAACAAACGAGAAAAGTGTGTGTTAAATCATGTGTCCAAGTGGTTGACCTGACGTTTGAACCTGGACACTCTGACTCCAGAGACCGTGTTGTAAACCCCCGTACTGCATATATCCGCATGCCTCTCCCCGTTTCCCGAAAAATACACCCCCGTCCTGCCCAAATGCCAGGGAAATACGATTTTAGGTGAAAACAAATGATAATAAGCATGAAGCACTAGGGGATGTTTTTTGAGCAAATTTTAATAAGCGTTAAGGGATCATTTTTGAGCCAAGCCTCCCTGATGGACGACCAGAATACCTCAGCCGGGCCGTGTTTTGCTCCCTGGGGAGCAGCATAGGCAGGAAGTCCCACCAGGGCATGTGGCCAGGCACTTCCTTTGTCCACGTTCCTGTTCCTGCCTGTTTGAAAAGTTTTGGAGTGTCAGGGAGTGCAGAGGCAGTGGGCGAGGTGGGGGTGAAGCTGAGGGCCGGAGAACACAGAGTGGGGCTCAGACATAGATCCACCTCCCCACTGGGAGGTTTTAGGCAAAATTCTTTGTGAATTTTTACAAACACCATCAGCAAGCCCCATGGATAATAGGAGCTTTGGGTTGAAAGGTGCTGGGAGGATTCCCACCGTGGCTGGCTTTACTCCCCAAAGATTAGCAAGTAGGGGCGAAGCAAAAGCATCGTTTAGATTGGTTTTGCTTCCGCTAATGAGCACATCGCTAGGGTAGTTAAAAACCCGTTAGTTTCAATGTGGATTGGAAATAGAGAAAAGCAAGGGGAGGTAGAGCAGAGGTGAGTGTACCTGCAGAGTGCCCGTGAGCTGGCCATGCCTTGCGAGATGCTGCCGAACTCTGATCCGCGGGTCAAGGTTATTGTCTGGTAGCAGAAGATATTGAGTAGATGGTGTTAAACGAGCAGGGTGGTGAGTTGAGTGGGTCCTGCACTATCGTGGGACAGGTTACAAATGGTTACAAGAGAGGAAAGAGGCATCCATCATTAAGGGCAAGTCAGTGGAGGGGACAGTTGGCATGGTTAGTGGAACCTGAAGGTGATTTGCCTTATCTGTACCTCTGGAGAGTGTGGTCAAGGCACAAACAGGTGTGTTCAGATAGTAGCCCCCATGCTGAAGGGGGTCCACGTGCGTAGGATGGTGATGGTGGGAAAAATTCTAAGTCATGTGCCCACTGGGACCTCTGTTTGCAAGTAACAGAAACTCAATTTAAACTGATTTAGGCAAAACACAAAACAAAGCAGAAAACAAGAGTGAGCGTGTGTGTGTGTGTGTGTGTGTGTGTGTGTGTGTGTGTAGCGGAAGGTCATTAATTAACCTAATGGAAAATTCTGGAGGCAATTCATTTCTGGCACAGAGTGTCACACTTACAGGATTTCAACAGTGCTCTGTGTCTCTTTTATCTTTTGACAGTACTTCCCTCTCTTGGCCACTCCCACAGGCAGGTTCTCGGCAGGATGGCCCCAAACATGCCTTGCTTCAAGTCCTTAGAATGAAAAGTCTTCTCTTTCTCGTTGGTCCAGGTTAACGTTCTGACTTCCGTCTTAGTGGACAGTCCTGGGTTCTGGGCTTCCCTCAGGTGGGGGTTTAGGCCAGGCCTACCCCAACTGCATGGCCTGGGAGTAAGGGAGGGTCCTCACTGGAAGCAGGGGTGGGGGGTGAGGGTTGGGGGAACTCATGGGCTCTTGATGGATTCAGATGCACACCTTTCATTCCACGTGGAACACCGAGCTACAGCCACAAGCTTGCTTGTCATGTGGGGGTCACACAAAGTATTCCTGCCCCCCAATTTCCCATCTGTTCTATTGTAAGCTTGGCTGGCAATTTGATTTCATTGATAGTCACATCCTCACAGGTTGTTTTTGGTTAAAAAAAGTCAACTCCAGGGTTGGCTTAACTGATAAATACCACACAAAGTCATAGAGATGAGCATAAAATATCACTTTCTTTTTTAATGTCTAAGCTTCTCAAAGCGAGACCAGGTCTTTGCATGCCTTCTAAGCCTTCCGTCAGGTGACCCAGTGGTTCCTTGATTTCCTGTAATACAAGCTGCCTCACACAGACCTCAGGACTAGGAGCCCTGCCTTGGCCTTCTGTCTTCCCCTTCACCGTGCCTCCTTCCCTGCAGTGAGGCCGCCAGTGAGAGAAGGGGAGCGGAGGGGAGCTCACTAACACTTAGTATATTTAAGAGTGACCAAGACTGCAGCTGTGGTGACAACTGGTTTGCAGTCCAAGGAGTTTCTGACTGAAAGGCTCAGGACAGCCTTCCCACTTTGGGGTTTACAACCTTAGACCCTCTTCTTATGATCCATTCATTGCTCCAAAGCCCCCTTAGGATCAAAGCAAGGTCCTAAAGAGGCTTTGTGCAAGCCCCTGTCAAACTCCAACCAGATCTTACCGCGAGGCTAGTCAGCAAGACCACATGCTGCTCTGCCTCAAATTCTCATTATTTGGTCAGGTTATGACATTTTTCCTCATGAGGTCATCCACACGAGGGCATGACTGGAGCCAGGTGGGGGGTGCCTGCTTAGCCAAGCCTCAGCGAGAGCCTCCCTGCTTGCTGGAACTTGAGTGGGACTCTTGCTTCTATTCTCTCTAGAAGCCCAAGAACATAATTTTCCACCCACAATTCACCTTGATTACATTTTCCAGCATCTTCCCTGGAATTACTGATGGTACTTACAGGTTCTATTGATATTATAGGGACTTATAGTTTCCTTGGCTTTGTAGTATTGTTTACGTTCTCAAAAGACAGTTGTCATTTTGATATAGGAGGGAAAAAAATTCTGAATCACATTCTAGAACTTTAAGCTTCAAAAACCATGGACATCATTAGCCACGAGGGAAATAGAAATCAGGACCCAGATGCTGCTTAGGAATCACTAGGATGGCTATAATGAAAAAGATGGACAGTGACAAGTGTTGGTGAGGATGTAGAGAAAGTGAAACCCTCAAACACTTCTAGTGGGAATTTCAAACGGTGCAATGGATTTGGAAAAGAGTCTTTTTCTTCCTCAAAATGTAAAACATAGAGTTACCATGTGGCTCAGCAATTCTACTCTGAGGTACATCTATTTAAGAGAAATAAAGACACACATATTTGTATGTGAATGTTCATAGCAACTTTATTCATAATGGGCAAAAATGGAAACAACCCAAATGTCTATCAACTAGAAATGGATAAAGAAAATGTGGATGAACCTTAGAAACATTATGCTAAGTGAGAGAAGCTTGTCACAAAGGACTATATACGGTATAATTTCCTTTCCGTGGGGTCTCTTTGGGGGGTGATGAATGTTCTGTTATTGGATGCTGGTGGTGGTTGCACAATTCTGTGAATATACTAAAAACCATTGAATTGCACATTTTAAATGGGTGAATTGTTTCATGTGTGAATTATACCTCAAATATATATATGGAGAGAGAGAGAGAGAGTGAGTCTGTGATAGGAGTAGAAAGTAACCAAAGAAAATATTCAGTGGTAAATTTACTTCATAAATAATAATGGTAGAATGTCCCCCCCCCACTAATCACTTCTGATCATGTGTTAGGTCTCTAATTCCTTGTACTAATAATGACAATTCTTGTTGGTGAGCAGAAAAATGGAAAATTCTCAATTTCAAGGACAAATATATAAATCTTAACTTTGATGGGGTCGTTGCACGAGCCTATGTTTGCTGTGAGACGTGGGCCGTGTTTTCTGATTACGGAGTAATGGGGAAGCATCTTCCAAGTGAAAGGGAACAAATGAGACTCTTAAAGCAAGTACAATTTCTCGCTCACTTATGGAAAGTGTTATATTTATAAGAGCAATCCAAAGTGTTTTATTAATCTCAGGTCTCTCCTAGTGTGATGACTTATGGGAACTCTGTTCTCCCCATGCTGTGCTGTCTTTGGATTTAGTGTTAGGGCCAGACCTAGAGGGGCACTTCAGAGGCTGGTACAGGGAGACCAGAGGGAGTTTCTTTTCTACAGAGTCAGAATCCGTGTCCTTATCTCACCAAGAGGATGTTACTGGAGTCACAGCTGGCTATAAGCCACTCGATATTAGAAACTGGGTCCCGGCCAACTGGATATCCTGAGGACCCAGCATTGCATCTGACACATAGTAGGCACTTCATATTATTTTTTTGACTGTGAAATGTTGACTGGAATACAGTGGGCAATGCAGACACAGGCCCTTACAGAAATAGTAAGGGAGACATTAATCAAATAATCACATTCAAATGCAATTATAAACTGTGAAGTACCTTGAGGGGGAAACATGCAGGGGCATGTAGAATTATTGATGACCGAATGTCCACATGACACCCTTGTAAACTTTGCCTCTGGCACGCGCTGGTCTCTCTAAGCGGATGTGTTTAGACAGAGAAGAAATTAGTTCATTCTAGCTGTCATCAGGGCTCAGAGGGTCAGGACTAATTTGCTCAAAGGAAAACTGTTTATGCCAGCCCGCCTCCTTGTTGAAGGAGGGACGGGCACAAGAATAGGGCCTCCTTGGGAACTATCTTGCAGGGTGGCCTTGGTAGCCGGGGCCACCAATCTGGAACTGAACACCATCGCGAAGCCAGAGAGCATGGTACAGCAAGGAGGAGACTCTGTGCTGCCCCCATGTGGTGAAAGCCGAGAGTGCTCCTCTGCTGCTCTCCTTTCCGGTCCAGAGCACCGTCCACACCAGCCCATCAGAGAACTCACCGGGTCCTTCCCCATAGCTTCTTACCCGTATTGTCCCAAGATGTGCTTGTTGTAAGGAGTTCTGACCTTACATCCATAAGCCTATTGGATATGGCTCTACTTAGAAGCCCCGTAGAAACCTGGTATTTAAAATATCTGAAAATGAACTTATTGCCTCTCTTCTTCTGTACTTTCTGAGCTGGTAAACGGCAGCATTCTGTCCCCTCCTCTCCCTCTGCCCAGGGCTAAGCAATCACATTCCTATTCAACAGGTCTCTAGGTGTCTTACTGAATTCCTCCTCTCTTTCCCCTCCCCAATGCTGTTATATCAGTGATTAAGTTGTTTGTTAAGGAAACATACAGAGTATATAGGCTTGTTGTTTTATTCAAAGGTTATTATTTGATTTGCTGTTTGTTAGGGTAATTGTTCTTGTTCAGAGCAAAAGCTTTCTTGAATATAAGGGACGTTGTCCTATTTGGTTGGAAATGGGCCCCTTCTAGGAACATTACCAGTTCTTTGCTTCATTTAGCTGTAAATAAAATATAAACAAAATGACCCTCCATCTATTCATTTTCTGATGGAGTTGTAAATTTAATCAGAAAAAGACAAAAGACCTCCTTGTCTGGAAATAATGGTGTGTACCTTCTGTAAATGCCATCTGCATCTATCTTTGAGTTTAGAGGAATGCATTTTAAAGGTGAATCTAACAGTGCAAATGCACATCTTGCAGAAATGGAGTTTTCCTGATTAGTGCTTTAAGTCACAGTTTGCCACATAAATCCCAAAAGCTTTGTGTAGCACTCACTATTAATCGATTAATTGGTTAAAAAAATTATAAAGAAACAATTCTTATGAAATATTTATTATGTTTTTTCTTGCCTGGAGAAAATTTTATTATTCAGTTTGTGATATTATAATCTATGATCCTAGCAGTGATTTGACCCTTTTTAATTTCTCAAGTGTGTGTCATCTGAATGGAAAAGATGGGCAGAGCAATTTATTTCACTAGAGGTGTTTGGCCTTTGAGAGAGTATATAGATCATTGATTACTGAAGGCTTCCTACTGTTTTGACTTCACAAACAGTTGGAATTAAAGGATAAGAATCAGTGCTTCTTTTGGTGAAAATATTTCAGATTTTTTGTGTCTCCATTGCCTGGGTACCCTCTGTTGCTCCGTTTGTTTCCATTACTCTTAGATATCTGGTGTTGCAGAATCATAAAATGTTAGCTCAGCATAGTACTTTGAGATCATCCTCACATAGAAGCTTCTGGAAAGATTCACAGTCTCTTTTAATCTTTGATGTACAAAGTTGGAGATACTTGGGCCTGACTTTGGCCCTGCCTCCACCTTTCTTCCATAAGCAATACAGAAGGGATTATTGGTCACCTCTCACTCATTCTGCTGGTGGCCTTGACAAGCAACAACAGTCATGAATTCTACTGAGACACGCTCTGTTTCCCAGGTGNCTACCCATCACCAGTCTATCCCATTCCCCCACCCCCTCCCCTCTGAAGTCTTCAGTTTGTTTCTCATAGTCCATAGTCTCTCATGTTTCATTCCCCCTTCTGATTACCCCCCTTTTCTTTATCCCTTTCTTCCCCTACCGATCATCCTAGTTCTTATGTTCCATAGATGAGAGAAATCATATGATAATTGTCTTTCTCTGCTTGACTTATTTCACTTAGCATTATCTCCTCCAGTGCCGTCCATGTTGCAGCAAATGTTGAGAATTCGTTCTTTCTGATAGCTGAGTAATATTCCATTGTATATATGGACCACAGCTTCTTAATCCAGTCATCTGTTGAAGGGCATCTCGGCTCCTTCCATGATTTGGCTATTGTGGACAATGCAGCTATGAACATTGGGGTGCATATGGCCCTTCTCTTTACTACGTCTGTATCTTTGGGGTAAACACCCAGTAGTGCAATGGCTGGGTCATAGGGTAGTTCAATTTTTAACTTTTTAAGGGACCTCCACACTGTTTTCCAGAGTGGCTGTACCAACTTGCATTCCCACCAACAATGTAGGAGGGATCCCCTTTCTCCACATCCTCTCCAACAATTGTTGTTTCTTGCCTTGTCTATTTTTGCCATTCTAACTGGCGTAAGGTGGTATCTTAGTGTGGTTTTGATTTGAATTTCCCTGATGGCTAATGATTTTGAACATTTTTTCATGTGTCTGTTAGCCATTTGTATGTCATCATTGGAAAATTTGTGGGTTTTGATAAGGGTAGTGCTTAGAACAGTTCATAATATATGATGTGCAATCATCTCTGTCACGTTCATTTATGTATAAGCACCTATTTTGGTCCATAATGGGGTGAGTCAGCGGAAGACTGTGCCCTTTGCTTGCAAGTCCAACGTTAAGTAATTTCGCATTAACTTCATAAATTATTTGTAATTCTAGGCAACATTGAAATGACAAACTTCAGAAACGAATCCTATTCGTATTCCCCTTGAAATTACTTGAAAAGCTAGCATCTGTCTGCATGACCAGAGAGTCTGCTATTTGGTTCAATTTTTCTTTTTCCCTCTCTTACTATTGCTTTGCTGTGTCATGTAAATCTGATTTCTGCCTTAGCATTTCCGTCCTTTAATTACAGTAGATCGTTGGCATTTGCAGATTTCCAAACTCATGGGATTGACTCTACCCTAGAGGCCCTGTAGTTATTTGTAGTTTTACAGAAGTAAGAATTAGAAATGTATCCGGCATGGGCTGGTAAGCTAGAGAGAGGTCCTTTGCTAATAAATACACTCAACTGACTCCAAAGCTTGGCATGGGATCACTCCTCCGTCATGGAAGGTTCCAGCTGCCTCTGGGTAACTTAATTCTTAGTCAACCTACATTAGAGATTTATGGATAAATTACACACTATAGAGGTATATGTGGATTTGGAGTTTGTGATGGTTTAGGACACTGTTTCTCAACCTTTAAAATACTGCTGGTTCCTGGGAAACATCCCTAGAAATACTGATTCATCGTTCTGAGGTGGGGCCTAAAGATGTGTACTTTTAAAAAGCTCCCCAGGCAATTCTCATGTGCAGACAGAGTTGGGGGCCAATGGATACTTCAATTCTTCATGAACCCTAAGCTCTAGCTTAAAAGACTTGAATGGTTTCCCACTGCCATCAAGAGGATGACCAACCCCTTCAATGTCTCCTAAAACCAAAGTTTCTCAGGATCTGGACTCTGCATTCCTACCTCAGCCTCTTCTGGCAGCACTCGCCTCTTCTTTGTACATCTCTCAGCCTCTGGTATGCACCCCACTCCTTCCTTCCATGGCCTTTGGATGTGCTCTTTCCTTTGGCGGAAAGCTCTTTTCACCTCCCCTGCCCTAGCTAACTTCTATGCATCCTGCAGATTTTAGCCGAGCCGCATTTCCTCAGTGAGGCCCCTCCTGACCCCTTTTCCCCACCCTTGCTCACCCCCTCACTTCCTTATAGTGCTTACAGTTGTGATTGAGGTGATTCTTTGCCTCCTGCCCATCTTCCCAACAATGCTGAAGGAGCTCAAACCAGAAGGCTCCATGAGGGCAGGACCATGTCTTCTTGGCTCTAGACCCCTCTTCCCAGCAGGACGCTTGCACAGAGCTGGAGTTTAAGACCATCATTGAGTGAATGAATATAAGGTTGGCCACGTTCTTCATCTGTTGCATTGACTATCCCACCATCAGGATAGGAGTGGATTCATTCATTTAGAACTAAATGAAATCCATTAATTGCTGATTAAATACTGTTCTGAACATTGTTCTAAGCCAGTTTCCCAGTCTGGGAGCTCTTGACATTTTGGGTTGGATAATTTGTTGGGGGGCTGTCCTGTGAATGGAGGACTTTGAGCAACATCCTTGACCTCTACCCACTCGATAGCCGTAGAAGCCCCTCCCCAAGTTGTGCCAAACAAGAATGCCTACAGACACTGACAGTTGTCCCCTGGGGTCCAAGATCAACCTTCGCTGTTCTACGCAGAGAGACTAGGGCCAGAAGTTACCATGACTACCTACGGCAGGGACCCCCAGTATGGTTATCTGTTGCTCTTTGAGCTTCTGGGGAAGGAAGAACTTGGTCATGCTCAAGTTCATCATGAACTAATAACTGAAAAAAAAAAAAGAAAGAAAGAAAGAGAAAAGAAAAAAAGAACATGTTGAAAATGTTGAATCCTACTGGAGGGCTTTCTTCTATGTGCCCCTGACAATTTTGGATTTAAGATAAAGAAAAACAAGGGTGATGGCAATGGATAATGACTCATTTTTGAGAGCTTCCTTGTGATGAAGTCTGGGGCAGCAGTAGGTGTATGAGTGAAGTGTGCCCCTTGAAGCCCTCCCCAGACACAGTCCCTGCTTCTGTCTTTTTTTTTTTTAATATTTTTTTTTATTATGTTAGTCACCATACAGTACATCCCTAGGTTTTGATGTAAAGTTCCATGATTCATTACTTGTGTATAACACCCAGTGCACCCTGCTTCTGTCTTTTTGACAATGTCTGGTCCCTCAAACGTTTTCTGCTTAACTGATTTCCAAACTTGGCTAATCACCAAAATGATAGCAGAGGCTTCTAGAAGTAGATATGCCTAGCCCTCTCCATGGAGACTCTGGGTCAGGACAGCAATCTGAACCTTGCGAGGGCTCCTTCAGAGGTGCTGATGACCCTTTGCTTTGGAAGATGCTCCCCTGAACCACAGTAGCTGCAGTGAACCGTAGCCACTAAGCCAGCTAGCATAGGTGAGTACCTGGGAGCCAAGCTCTATGCTGAAGAGTCAGGGTTTAGAGTGTATGAGTGGAGGGCTCCCTGAAGGCTGCGGGATGGGCCAGCATTCTATAAAAAGGGACAGTGGGAGGAAACAAGTGGTGGGTCTATGGAACTAGGAGCACATAGCCTGCCTGAAATAGGGAAGGGCTGAAGGGAATATTTAGATCAGGGACAGTATCCATAGCACCAGAGAACGCAAGTCCTTTATTACTGAAATCCATTTGGCTGCCAAGAGGGGCTCTCATTTTTAATCTTCCTCCCTTCTTCCCTTCTTTCTCTCAATGAAATAAAGCTTCCAGCATTTCCTTAATATGTTTATTTAGGGGAAAGAGAAGTCCTAGCCTTGAGAAGGCTAGGACTGCTGGCCAATTAGCCTTCTGCTGGAGCTGGGGCAGTGATAGTGGATGTGGGGGTGTAGGCCAGTGCTGTTGGGTGTTCTCACTTTACCTAGAAATTTCCATATGGTCCAAGACAGGAGAGGGCAGGGTGGGGGCAAGAGCTCATATTCTCAGTGAGCGGCTGGGTTTATGCAGTAAGGATTTCTTCACACATTCCAAGTAACACTTCTAGACTGTGCAACAAGTTCCATTTGTAAGATTCTGTTTAAAATATGTCAACACAGACGTCAAAAAAAAAACCATCAAACAAAAAAACACGCAAACCATATTCTCTCAGGGAAGGAGTTAGTCATGTTTCTTATTGCAGACAATTTGGAGGAATGGGTTTTGGATTACAGGACATGAGTGCAATACAAATGTAATTGTTTGGAGGTAATTTGAAGAAAAATGAAGTGTGCTTGTACTGGGAGTTCAAGGACATCAAACAGTCTTTATATGATGGAGTTTTGGGTGAAAGCTCTCATGGAAATTACAGTCTGAATCCTCAGCTGTCAGTCCAGGGATTGGGTCCTTCATCGCAGGTGAACTCCCAGCTCTCCAAGGGGAAAGCAGCTATTCTAAAAATTCTTCGCTGTTCAAAGGCCTCTCTTGCAGTTCTACGTAAGTGGGCACTTGATTTCTTAGCACTTTATTTTACCGCCGCACATAATCCCGGGACGTGGTTTGTGATACTGTTGGTGTTGGAGGTTTCACAATGACAGTGTTTAGTTAGGTAGAATTGAGACAGGCTTTAAAAAGATTTACATAGTCCCCCCTTCTGTTAGCTTCAGTTTTTGGAATGGCTAAGATGTAAATTATTGCTTATTGATGTGGCATTGAACATATGTTTGCATAATAACTAGGAGGTTTAACTTGGAAGGAAAATACCTGCGGAGCTCAAACCAGAGCCACAGAATCAGGGTTTCTGGAAGCGTGAGCAGCTACTTGATCGTGTGGTGGTTAGAGTTCAGGGCCCAGGTCCACACGGCCTGGGCTCCAATCCAGTCCCAGCACCTGTAGCTGCAGTAGATTAATGGCTTCCCCCAGTCCCTGCCCTCTGCAGCCTGTCTTTGTTCCTTCCATTAAGGTGTAGAGTCTCTTTCCCACCCCAGGAATCTGGGCTAGGCTGTGACCTGCTCTAGTCAACAGAACGCAGGGAAAATGCTTTGTGCCAACTTCAAGGCTCAAGTTCTTACGCATTTCCACATTTACTTGGAACACTGTTTCTGCCCTGTGAACAGGCCAGAGCCAGCCTGCTGGAGTGTGAGCGACCCCGTGGAGGCTCATGGAGGCCCCTCAGCCAACAGCCAGCCCACCGCCAGCAACAGAGAGGCCTAGAAACATCCAGAAGCATCAATGTGCAGCTGATGGCAAAGCAGAAGGAACATAGACAAGAGGGGGAAAAGTGCATAGCTGAGCCTAGCTTAAATTTTGAGGGAGTTTTGGGGATTTTGGTAACAGCAACAGAATAGTGGCTACATTAGTGACATGGTCATGGATGTGCTGCTCAAGGTTTCTGTACCTCTTCCCTTGACTGTAACGTGGGTCTAGTAATGTTACCTCGGAGCAGAGCTCGGGACGCTCTTTCGTAACGTCTTGTGTACAGTGAGTGGTGATGGGTGTCGGTCAGTATTCTTAAGGCTGGGTTGACAGGAAGGCTCACCCCAAGCTTGTGTGTCAGCTGGAGAGAGCTTCAGTCTCTGAGCTCCTCTGTGAGGGAGAGGACATATGGGTCAGTGGGTCTAAGGCAGGGCTTTCTCTCCCAGTTCTAAGAAGGTCTGAAAAGGGAAGGAGCAGCTCTTATCTTCAGAGGGAAACCTGGCCCAGTTCCTGGAGGCAGCGGGATGGGCGTGTGGGGGCTGCTGGCTCTCTGCAGCCCAGACTCTGCCCTCCCTTGCTGTACAGATTTTGAGCATTCAGTAGTAAGGAAAGCAATACTTTATTTTATGGAACTGGATATTTCAGAGTAAAGGAACACCAGATTGGTGTTTATGCTATGATCGATGGTGCTAATACTGGCAAATCTCACTCTCTCGGGCTTCAGCAGACACAGACATAGACAGGACCTTGTCAGGGGCACCTGGGTGGCTCAGTTGGTTAAGCAGTTGCCTTTGGCTCAGATCATGGTCTGAGGGTCCTGGGATCGAGCCCCACGTTGGGCTCCCTGCTCAGCGGGAAGACTGCCTCTCTCTCCCCCTGCTCTTGTGCTCTCGGTTGCTCTTTCTCCCTTTTAAATAAATAAACACATTTTTAAAAAATATATTTAAAAAAAAGAAGAGAAAGGACCTGGTCAGACCCAACCAGGATAACTGCCCAGGTAGGGGAAATGTGAGCAGTGGGCGCTGAACGCACAAAGAAGAGAAAGGACCTGGTCAGACCCAACCAGGATAACTGCCCAGGTAGGGGAAATGTGAGCAGTGGGCGCTGAATGCACAAAGAAGCCAGGTGGGCTGCAGGAAGTGAAGGACACAGCGAGCGTGGGAGGCCAGGGACGTTGAGTGGAGAGCCGCTCCTGACCCCTGTTCCCAGGCCCCTGCTACCAGTCACAACTAATCTCCTTCCAAGATGCAGCTCAGTTTTTTCTCCGTGAGGAAATGTACCTCTGGAGAGATGAGCCCATGTTATCTGCTTTATAGATTATTCTTTTCCAATTACGGAAGAGCCTGTTTGCACGCCAGGCCTTATGTTTGTTTGCTGCTGACAGGGACATCAAAGATCAGAAAGACGTAGTTCCTATCCTCGGGAAGGTTGAACTCCCATGGTGGTCTTGCCACTCTGACTGAATATTAGGGTCACCTGAGAGCTTACAAAAAGTGATGTCTGGGCTCCACCACAGTCTGATTAAGCCAGAACTTCTCGGGGGTGGAACTGGGGCATTGCAATGTTTCAGATGTTCCCCATCCTGTCCTGGGCAGCCAGGGTTGACAGTTGCTGACTTGAATGGCAGGCAGTTTTCACGTCTCAAATAATAAAAAGGAGTGGTTGCAGAGTTGGTTAATATATGGCTCAATTATTTCAAGAACCCATGCTATTTTCCCATTTCTTCTCTGTCATCTTCATGTTGACTTTTGCCTCAGCTTCAAGGTTGCAAAATGGCAGTAGTGGTGCCATGCATTACATCACCCTTGTTGCATCTTGAGACATAAAAGGGATGACTACACACACACACACATCTATCTATCTATCTATCTATCTATGAGTGAATAAAGCCTTTCTCAGAATTTCCCAGGAGAGATTTCTCTTATAACTCCTGGCCCAGAATAGTGTCACATGCCCAAACCTAAATCCATCTCTGGCAAGGCAAATAAAACCATTGTAATCTGCTGAGATCAATTGATGACTCACCCTCCTGAGGCTGGAGAGGTAACCACTTATTCTGAGGATGTGGAAAGTAAACCATGACCCATGCTGGGACTTTGCTAGGATGGAATAAGGAGGTAGGAGTGGCTGGTGGATAGTATCGGCCGGAGAGGATGGTCTGTGCTATGGTGACAAGTCAACCCCAGCATCCCAGTAGATTAGCATAGCAAATGCTGACTTCACAGTCATAAAGTCTGCCACTGGTTCGGGGAGTTCTCCATCTGGTGATTTGGGTCCACTCTCCCTGTTCCTCCATCTTGCGCAGCCCCCATCGCACCAAGGTGGCTACCACAAGGAAAAGCGTGGTAGCAGAGGTATTTATTTATTTATTTATTTTTTATTTTTTTATTTTTATTTTTTTTAAGATTTTATTTATCTATTCGACAGAGATAGAGACAGCCAGCGAGAGAGGGAACACAAGCAGGGGGAGTGGGAGAGGAAGAAGCAGGCCCACAGCAGAGGAGCCTGATGTGGGGCTCGATCCCATGATGCCGGGATCACGCCCTGAGCCGAAGGCAGACGCCTAACCGCTCTGCCACCCAGGCGCCCCAGAGGTATTTATTTAAACCACCTCAACCCGGAAGTGACACACTTTGCTTCTGCTCATTGTCTATTGACCAGAAGTACACAGCTGGCCCTGACCCAACTCTAAGGGAGTCTAGGAAGTGTTAGGGGACACATGGAGAATTTCATGAGCACAAACTGTCTTTGCCAGAGCTGGTAACTAAGCCAGAAGTAGAGGCAGAAAATGTAAACTGAGTCCGGAGGAAAAAGGGTGTTGGGTCAAATATGCATGTTGGTTGCATGTCCAGTTTTTGCTTCAGATCTGACTGGGCTCCCGTCGTCTCTACTACACAGATCGAATAGGAGTCACCACTTGCATTGATGCATTAGTGAGGTTTTTGTTTATCGCTTTAAAAAAAAATTTGTAAAGAAGTTCTGGGTAGCGCAGAGGCAGGAAATACGTCAATATTTGGTGTCATTACCATGCTCTTTGAAGCTGCAGTCATTACTCAGCTCTGTCTGCATCCTGACATGGCAAAAAGTGACGGTACTTACATTTAAAGAGAAGAATGATGCCCTTCAGCCTTGTTCGGCTCCCTCATGCCTGGGTTCAGTAGCCCCATAGACCCCTTTCTCAACACAAGTGGTCATTTTCCCCAAGTCCTTGAATTATTTTTCAGAGAGCCATTAACCTGACTCATCTGCTTTTCCAGGAGAAGGTGGGTCATGTTCGTTCATGAATGCAAGTGTGTTTGTACGTCTATGGGGCTGTGAATTGAATTTTGGGGGTCCGGAACTTTTGATATAAACATCTTGTCATCAAAAGAGACTATAAACTGTCCCAGAGCAAAAAGGATGACTTACCATCTCCATAGTACTTTGCACGGTCCTGGGTTTACAAGATGAGCTCTGTAAATCTGATTTAGTAGGAAATAGGTGGACTGTTTTATTGTAGGGTGGGAACGTGGTCAATTCCTAGAGGATTTTTGGTAATGTACAGAAAAGGTCAATTTTGTAATGTGGATTATCTGGATTTCCGGTCTCTTTCAGGCAAAGTATTTATCTCAGGATGGCTTCTTTCTGCTAGGCTGACATCACACGGTAGCAGTTTACAGATGCTCAAAAAATACTAAGTATTTTAAAACAATGTTGCAACACTTAGCTGAAGGTCATGGATCTGGCAACATCAACCATCAAAACATAGCTAAGGCCCAGGAAGCAGACAAGAGATCTCTGGAGCAGATGGAAGGTGTAAGAAAATTCTTGCATTAAATGTCCTCATATCAGATTTCCTTAGATTCTTACTCATGGTCCACTGATTTCTATTGTAGCCAAAGTTCTGAAAGAAATGATCATCTGGTCTCCTAGAATGTGATAGCAGAAGTCAATACAGGCCTGGTTAAAGAAGTTATGATTTCCATGCAATGGAAAGCAGTCTTTTAGAATAATATAGCTCTATCTTGATTGGCACAGAAATATGTTCACTATCTATTGTCAAGGAGCAAGGCAGTTTATAGAACAGCAGGTAAAGTTGTCCTTTGTTTAGAGAGGTAGTGGGTGTGCACTGGACACTTATCCTAGCAGTAAATTAGATAGACCTGGCCCTCCCCTGGGCAGCTTACAATCATGGGAGAAAAAGAAGAGTCAATAGTGATTTCATTATTACAGGGTAAACAATACTGTGATTGGTGCTATGAGAGCACAAGGGAGAGCCAACTACCCCAGCCCTGGGGAGTCAGGGAGGCCTTCCTGGAGGAAATTACATCCTATAATTATTAGATTATATTGTATTATGTTGCAGTGTACTTACTGTATTTTATTGCACATCACATCATCAATGACTTCATTAATTAAAAATTAATTATAATGAGGGGAGCCTGGGTGGCTTAGGTGGTTAGGTGTACAACTCTTGATTTCAGCTCTTGTCATGATCTCCGGGTTGTGGGATCAAGTCCCTCATCTGGCTCAGTGCTCAATGGGAGTTTGCGTGAGATTCTCTTTCTTCCTCTCCCTCTGCCCCTTTCCTTGCTCTCCGTGTTCTCTCTCTCTAAAATAACTAAGTAAATCTTTAAGAAAATTAATTCAAATGAAAAATAATAAGAATAATAAGAAGAATGTTTAAGTTAGGCCTGTGGATGGAGGTCAAAGGTAGAGGCTTAGAGGAATGAGAACATTCTTTTAGATGAAGGGACTGTTTGTGGAAAGGCTTGAGAGAGGCCTGATTGGAGGAGGTGAACGAAACTCAGCCCAGCTTGCAGATTTAAAAATGGTAAACTAGTACTTTTGGGTGTTGAAAATTTGAGTTTTATTTACTTTCTTCTTTATGCATAACCTATGTTTTTTGAATATGTATAATGAGCCATTTTATTTTCCAAGGGGGAAAAGTGCTATAAATTTATTTTTGTTTTGAAACTTAAAAAAGACATTTTTGTTATTTGGAACATTTATTAGGTGGTTCAGGGCTTGTGTTTTGCAAATGGCACATAAATCTTCCTGAAGCACCGTGAATTGAATATAATGAGGAAATTATTAAATTATCCAAGGCTTTATTTAGATTGCCAAGGAAAGATGATTCTTCACGTCATGTGTTATTTTGAATTGTCCACAGGAATCCTCCATTTTAATATCAAGAAGAACCCTGGGAAGGGCCACTTGCATGGATTCGGTCTGCCTTTTCCCTTTTGTGAAAATGCAGATATAAATTGTTCTTCAAAGATCTTTTTTCCTTCCCTTGGTGGAAGCAGATGAGTCCTAGGCATTCATGGGGGGGGGCCTCTGAGTCCCAAGCCCTTAGGGCACAAGTGTTACTGAACAACCCTTTTACTTCTTCCCAGCAGTGGGGATAGCTCCAGGCCCTCGGTCCCTGAAGACCCACCAGGCTGGTCGTGTCCTGCTGGAATGGTGGTGAGGTGGGGAGTCGGGTGAGCCGAGGACATGGATAGAAAGTGCCTTTGTGTGTCCTGTTGCCTTGGCAGCCATCTGGACGCAGCCAAAAGAACCAGCGAAGAAGAAGAATGTTCTCTGGGGCCTATGGTGTCGGCACATCATGTGAGAGCCCAATTCACCTGAATCAGCTTCTCCTGTCTTCTTGCTCTGTGATCTCTTCTATGAGCCACTGAAAATGAACAGATCCAATATGGTAGGACTGAGTGTCGATATTGGGGAACGATAAGGTGCTGTGGCAGTATTCGGGAAGGAAACCTCATTCACATCAGTGTGGTCAGCAAAGGCCCCTTTCTGGGGGAGCAGATGGCTAGGAGGAGGCATGAACCTGAGTAAGAGTGAGCCAGGTAAAGAGGGCTGGGGAAAGGGTAGTGGGGATAAGTTCAAGGCACTGCAGGTGCCTAGCTAGGATCCGGTTATGCCACAGACAGGGTGTGCTAAGCAGAAGACCAGTGAGATGAGAGGGGTCAGCTCACGAAGCACCTTATTATACTGCATTCAGAAATTTGGATTTTTCCCCAGCCTGGTGGGGAACTGGAAAGAGCACAGTCAGATCTGCATTTCAGAATTCCCATTCTGACTCCAGGAGGACAGGAGACTGGAGGAGGCAGGGGCTCCTTAGGGGGCTGGTAACAGATTGGGAATGATGATGCAGCCTAACCCTGGAGGTGAAGGCTCAAGTCATTCCAAAAAAAGACAGAGCCAACCTTCGCTTGTTTGTTCTTTTCTCCCAGGGAATTGCAATTAGACTGAATTTATTTTTTAAGAGTGAGTGGTGATGGTTGAGTAGCCCTAGGGCTCGGGATGCTGGTGGATATAGGATAATCGAGACACTTTCATACAAAAAAGAACAGGCAGGAAATAGCTGCTGTGGTCCCATTGCCCTGCTCCACAGCTGTCAGCCAGTGGTTTCTCTGGGGCTGACAGTGGCTGCAGGGGCCCTGGGATCCACTGATGCCTCAAGTATAGCCCCTAGGCCGAGGAAACACATGTTCAGTACACAGGTACCCATCTTCAGATTTGTGTGATAAGTACAATACAAGTTTGTTTAGAGGTGTAATACATTCAGAGTTGTTTCCTTTGTGGATGTTTTCGATCCAACAAAGTTCAAAGCATAATGACCTTTCGATGGGGTTCTGAAGAGTATTTTGTCATTAATAACATCCTCACCTGTAAAGGCTACGAAGCACTGTTGCAGAGGGAAGGATGAGACGGAGTCTCAGACCCCATGGATCTCCCGGCCCTGATTGATCACTTGCTACAGATTTGGATCCAACCCAAACAGGTGGTTTTAAGTGGACTTCCATGAAGAACAGGAACACGGCGGGTGGATTTAACCAAGGTTCGAATGGCTTACTCGTTTTGATTCTTCCTGCCTCTCCTTTTCTAGTTTAGTACTGATGATTCCTCTCCTTGAAAACTGTGGTCCTTACAGGTAGCATATGGTGACTTCGCCTAACTAGGCCTTCAGCTAGAACAGCAGACAGGCGGATACAATTTCACAGCAAGCCCTGAAAATATCCTGATTTGATTTGATGATGATATTAACAACCGTAACTAACGCAAAAACCCTGTGAATAACAAGAAGCTTGACATTTATGGAGCCTTTGAAAATGAGACTTGGCCAAGCCCTGCCAGTCTCTTCTGCAGGGGCTGAGACTGCAGATGAAGTGCAGACGGGAGCTGCCCGTGTTCTGGGAAGCAAGACAGGTGGGGAGGAGAAAGCAAACGCAGCTCTGACTCGGAGCAAAACTGCAGGACTTTGCACACTCCAAGGCCATGCCTCTCCATAGTAGCTGACTGTTAGAATCACTTTGGGAATTTTGAAAATAGAGGTGCCCAGGCCCCAGCTGAGCCAAACCCAATCAGAATCTCTGGAGTGAGTGTCTGAATTTTTCAAGGCTCCCAGTGCAGTCACCTTAATGGGCATCGGTGCTCCTGGAGGGCTTATGAAAACACAGATTGAAGGGCCCTACTCCCAGAGTAACTGATTTAGGAAGTCTGGGTGGTGCCTGAGAATATGCATTTGTAACAAATTCTTGGGTAATGTTGCTGCTGTTGTCCCACTACTTTAAGCTTTTAGGACATCGGTGCCTGAGTTTGAGCCTAGATCCCTCATTCTGGGGGGCAGGGGTGGTCTCAAGTCTTCCCTTCCATTGTATCTGGAAGAACTTTGAAGATAGATCAAATTAGTAGTATGTTTTCCTTGGATCGCCCTAGCTTCAGGAAGAGTTTTATAATTGCAAATGGTTCGATGTATAAGTAATGTACAATCCGTCGTTGCTCATGTTGGATGATGTGACAAAATTGTCATAATTATTTTCCTGCGTGAACTCCACTGTGTAATTTCCCCTTACAGCGCTTCTGTGGATGAGTGCAAATGTAGCCCTCGTGTTGGGCTGGCTCTCATTTGACCATGGAGGTTTCTATCTTTTTAGTCTTTAAGGGATGCAGTTGTGGTACTGTTTTTTACGATCATAGCTGCCACAATGCCTATTGCTTCATCAAGCCTTGTGAGTCAGGCTGGGACCAGGCTAGATCTGCTCCCTGAGTAGGGACAGGCACCAGAGGCAGTGTCTGAATGAAATGTCAGTAAATGAGAGGTGGCCTTGCTAATGGTCAGCACCAGAGAGGGCCATTCCAGAGTGTTGGGGTGGAACAAGGTGATTGGGAACTAGAGGAGAAGTTGATGTTTGGAGACCTATACAGTTGACCCCAGAGCAGGTACGGATGGGGTTTTCTGTCACTGGGTGGCCACCTCTAGCAGAACACAGAAGACTGAAGTTTAGGGTTGTCCGAGACAGGAACTGAGGCCTGGAGCACGAGATAAGATTCTATGAATGAGGAACTGGGTTTGAGGAAAAAGACAGAGGTCAGGTTACTTAAATTGGGTTCAAAGTTGGGGCCCAAGCACCCACAAAGTGGGTAAATATGATGTTCGAGTTGCCCAAGTGCCTTTAGCATTTTTTTCAACAGGATTGTTTCAAGAGAACAGGCAAGGTGGAACCTTAAGCAGAGGCCAGCTGGCCTCCACTCTGCAGAAAGGTGTTTTGTAGACGTTTGATATCAGCAGGGTCTGCCACATTAGGGGTAAACCTTCCCACAATGGAGCCTTATATGTATTTCTCTTCCCTAAGCCCCAGTCAGTTAAGCTGCATCAAAATGTTTGCGTGAAACCTCATGTCACTGGCTGAATATTCTTCAGTGGATCGTACTAGAATATGCTTGCGCAGGTGGTCTGTATACCATTCCAATCTCATGTCATACAGTGAGGGTGATGTGCCCTGCACAGAGGCCGTGGATCGTATTAACCTCCTGAGTGTGCTCACGTAGAGATGGGTTTGGTAGGTTAGAACAGTTACTGCATTTTGTTTACATAAAAGGTTTTCCCAAATTTCTTTCTCTGGAAACATACTTTGTCCTTATGGCTAGAGGGTGGTCCTGGGAATGAGGCATGGCTAATTATAATCAACCATGATTAATCTAAGGAATGACAAGGTCATCATTGCAAGACCAATTAGAGTCTTTCTCTGCAACTGACTTATGAACACAAGGAAGAGACGTATCTCTCCTTCTGCTGGGTTGGCCAAGTTGAGTTTGCTGGCAGCCATGCTCCCATCGTCTAGAAATGGCCTGCCAGGAACAAAAGGACCAATCTGGTATGTAATGTTGTGCAGAATTGAATGAGGAGAGGAAAAGATTCACATGCCCTGTACATGCCCAGAGGTGTGGAATGTCTGGATCTGCTTCTTGCATTTTTTCTTCAATGTTTGAGTGTTATTTCGATGATGAAGGCCCATAAATTCTCTCCTATATTTGATTGAGCTTCCTCAATAACTGAGATCCCAAATTAATAGTGTGTGGACTGGGAATAAACTCAGAGGTTAGAGAAGGAGCTCAGAGAACTAAGGGAAAAAAATCAGAAAAAGTTGCCAAAGAGCTGTCCTGGAGGGATGAGCCGGTGAGGAGGGACCCCCTCGAGGAAGGCACCGACTCTGATGCTGAATCAAAAACCTAGAGAACAGAATCCTGGTCCTGCTCTGCCACTGGCTGGTTACGTGACCTGCAGTTTCTTCTTCTGGAGACTGAGGGGATTGAAGAGCTAGATTTTTTTTTTTTTAAGATTTTATTTATTTATATGAGGGGGAGAGAGAGAAAGAGAGTGTACAAGTTGGGGGGAGGGGCAGAGGGAGAGGGAGAAGCAGATCCCCCACTGAGCAGGGAGCCGGATGCGGGGCTCGATCCCAGGACCTTGGGATCATGACCTGAGCCAAAGGCAGACGCTTAACTGACTGAGCCCCCCAGGTGTCCCGAAGAGCTAGATTTTATCAGTATCCATTCCAGGTCTAGCTACCAAAGCTGTTTATGTTCCTGAGAGGGTCCCTATCCTTAGCACCCCAATCCTGCTGCTGAACGCTTCTCCCACAGGAGTTCTCTCCAAAGCACAGCGTGATTGGAATGAACTCTCCTTCAGAATGCTAATATTTTTGGCTCATTTAGCCTCATGCGGGTCAATAACATTTTTGAAACCCATCAAACCTTGGAAAGTACAGCGTGTTGAAATGAAGTGATTTAATTAGCCTTTAGAGGCTAATAGAACACGTTCCGGTGACACAGTTCCTCTTTTGGAAAATCAGCTGCATGAGGACGTGGGTGGGGTGAGGAGTGATTTGTGCCAGAAGCCGACATGCGTGTAGACACATCAGAAGAGAAAACAGGGACAACACTGAACATGTTGACATGCTGCGTGTTTGTTAGCCAAGATTGTGCTGGAAGCACTTGTATTTCCCTTGCAATTAGGCCCTACGATTGCTGAACGCAGAGGCTTGATTTCCTGGAAATGTGTGTTTTTCGGGCTTGCGAGAGGGTAGGGATGGGCAGGTATGTGTCTCAGCCACCAGGGCTATGCTTTGGGCTCCCTGTCTGAGACCACCCACACCCTCAGCTGTTCCAGACCGCTGTGCTTTGATGTTGGCCTTGGGAGCACGTCCTGCCACTGCAAAAGGGAGCATCGGCGAGACACATTTTCCCATCTACCGCATGCGTCTTCATTACAAAGATGAAATCTGGGTGCCCAAGTGTGAGAGCACGTGTGCATGCCCCCACATCCATCACCCTTGCCTCCTTCCACAGCGTAACTCTATATCCTAATCAAGCTGTCTGCTCCCCAGAAGATCTGCGGGGTAGGTAAGAATCTCTGTTTTTGCTCTCCATGTTGGGACTCCCAAGGGTTGCCGCATCGTGAAGTGGAGACAGCCTAGAGAGACAAGGAGCGAGATGAGGAGGTCGGTGAACCTGCAGTGGGCAGAAAGAATAAAGAATGGGGGGAGGGTAGTGAGGACACAGGCAGGAGGCTGTCAGCTAGGAAGACAAGCCAGGTTATTTCTAACTTCGCAAAGGCAACAGCTGAAAGCTTCAAGAAGCAGTTGTTCCTGTTTTCCATCATTAAACAATGTAGCACAGAGAAATTTCCATTTAAAATACAATTAGCCGGGACATGAACCTATTTTGGTCCTGCAAATGCTCCCGAGTTAGCGATGGTCAAGGAAATTCCACAGGGTCCCTTGGAGAATCGAGGGTTGAATGAGATGGGAAAGGAAAATTTTGATTCCTTATTTCCAACAAGTGGTTTAACTTTTTTGATTATTCCAGGTCTCCTTCACTAAGCACCTCGCCAACCTGCTTTATTTTCTTTTATGACAAAACCTATGCCAAACCCCTGCTCACATAGGAACCCTGTGAAACTGACGCTTGCACATGGGAGCCCAGTCAGCCTCTAACAATAATCTTGGATGTATAATCTTGGCATTGGTCATGAATGGGGGAAAATTAGCAGCTTCCACCCCTAAAGGATGAGGCAGGAGGGTTTATATTAGAACAAGAGGGATTCATGTAGGACATTGGGAATTCAAATTTAATTCATTTTACAAAATAGAAATCCTACAAATCCAATTGGGAATTCAGGAAACTGCAGATTAACTCATCTCACTTTTTCTATAAGATTTATAACAAAAAAGGCAGTCCATGTCACACTTCTCTCTACCTCTGACCTTCATACCTAGGGGCAAGTGCAATTAATTCTTCACTGGTTTCTTCCTCCAAATACTTTCATATTCTAAAAATCATACAAATATACTGTTCTTATTGATTGTTCAATATTAGCTATTACCTACTGACTTCCTACAGTTGAAGATAATCATTGACTCTCTTATCATGCCATTTTTCCTCTCCTTGTTCAATAGTCAAATTTTTTTAACTCAACATCCAGTGTTCACCTTATTGTGAATATATATAATCCCAACTGATAAGCCATATATACATGTGTGGGTGTGTGTCCCATCATTCTGGAGTTTCTCTCCATTTTAGTGGTTCCCTTGGTCTGTCTTCCATATTGGATCTCCCATTTCCTAGTTCTCATGGCTTTCTACTTGTTGTTTGGGTGAGGATCATTCTTGTGTCGCTTCCTGAGAAAGGATACATGGTGACTACACCTTTGAAAACATGTATGACTGAAAATGTATAATTCTACCTTCCCATTTGATCAATTGTTTGACTTGGTATGCAATTCTGATAGCTGGTAGTACTACACTGGTAGTAAATAACTACCCTCATGCTTTAAAAGACAGTTCCTTATCCCTTCATTGTCATCATTGAGAAATGTGATTTGATTCTGATTCCCAGTCCTGTGATTACCTACTTTTTCTCTCTGGAAGCATGGGGTCTACACTTTTTTCACAATGTTGTAAAACATGGCCATGATGTGTCTTGGTGTGAGTGAGTTTTCTTTCTTTGAACTGTATTTGCTGTGTCTTTTTAACCTGGAACTCAAACCCTCTGGTTCTAGGACATTTTCTTTAGTTAATTTTTTGGTAATTTCCTTTCTTCCTGTGTTTCTGCTTTTTCTTTCTGAAACTCCTATGAATTGGTTTTCCTAGATCTATCTGCTGATTTTCTTATCTTTTCTTCCCCTCTTATTTCCCACCTTTTTTGGGTTTTACTTTACAGGAGATTTCCTCAACTTCATTTCCTAGACTGTCACTGCATTTTTCATTTCTGCTATCAAAGTTTAAATTTTTGAATAACTTTTTCATATCTTCATGTTTCTTCGAAAAAATAACATCATGTTCTTATTTCATGGTTGCAATGTCCTTTTTTTATCACTCTGAGAAGACTAATTATAGCTTTCTTTGGATTTTCTTTCTGTTCTCTACACACTCAATTTTCTCTGAATTTCTTCTTTCTGTTTGTTATGTTGCTTTTTCTTTCAATAAACACTTTTCTCAAATGTTTGAGGATCCTTGGCTCCCTGATCAGTTTTGTTGTTGTTGTTGCTTGTTTGTTTTTAATTAAAGCAGACAAGAGTGATTGAAAGCACTGCACATTGGTAGGACTTCGGTGACTGTGGAAGGCCATTTCAATGAGGAGCTTCCAATGGTTTGAATATCCATTGGTCATTTTCTTGGACTTTTAATCGTTCCCAGAGAAAATTATTCCAGTTTTCTACATGGAGCGTCTAAATCTGACAGAGCGTTATAGAGTATAGTGGGAAAAGGGGCCTAAGACTATCACCATGTACTACGTACCTAGACTTTCTTATAAGGGCTCTGTTTTCAGTACTACACTGTCAATCACAGAGGATGCCTGAGTCCCTGTGTTCAAAGTCTTTTTGGTTCTAACCACTGAATGCTCCAGTCTCCTGCTCGAGTCGAGTAGGGACATTTGCTTGCCGGTATGGACTAGGGTAGGGTGGAGATTTGTGGCCCTAATTATTCTTTAGACCTTCAGCCTATCTAGCATCATTCGTGCCCTTTTGTTCAGAAGCACTTTGTGCCTCCAATCGCCGAGCCTTCCTGATATTCTGTAGCACAAACAGACATCCTTTGGGCCTCTCCTGCTTCCAGCTTACTTTCAGGGTTTTCTGCTGTCTACAAATTTATTACCACAATTCTGTTGTCTTTTTAAGATTTTGTCGCTATCATCTTCTTGCCCTTCTCTTTGTCTTATTGGGTTGTTAAATTCATTTACTGAAATTTTAGAGGATTTTTTTAAAAAGAAAGTCAGGTGAATGTGCGTGGTTGGTCTGCCACATTTAACAGAAGGCCCTGCCTTCATTTACCTCTGAGAAAACAGCCCCAGAAAGAGGAAGGCATTTGCCTAAGGTCACATATACATTAGGGGAGGAGTTCTTATTTCAAGTCTTTCAACCTAATTCAGGTCATTTTAATTTACCTCTGATACTCCCAAGAAGGTTTGCCCAAGTCATATTGTAAATATGTGAGTCCTGTTTTAAAGGGTATTAGCAGAGGCATCAACAGCATTGTCACCAACAAAACATTGTTTTAGTTTCACCCACTTAACACGTTTTATTGAACATCTATGGTGTTCCAGTAAAGTGGCACATAGTGCAATGCATGGACTCACACAAAAACGAGTTCGACAGACACTGTCCTTTCTCCTGCAGAGGTTACTGTGTAGTGGGGAAGATAGATATCCGTCAAATTATCATACTTTGGAATTTCACCTGCCAGCTCTGTGACTACGTTCACGTTACCAAACCTCTCGAGGCTCAAGTGCAATGGTGTTAATAAGATGTGAGGGTTAAATGAGATGATGCATGGAGGGAGCTTAACACAGCGAGCGAACCTCTGTAAGGTCTTGATTAAGTTGAGCTATTATTATTTGCATTATTACTAGTAGTGAAGGAAAATGAATAGCATTATGAGAAATTACAAGGGTGTGTGTGTGTGTGTGTGTGTGTGTGTGTGTGTGTGTATACGATGAGACTCTCCTAGTTTGAGAATCACCTACTTGTGCAGGACTGTAGTGGTTGCTGAGGCACTTGATTGGATGTTTAAAATAAACTTTGGTATAAAATTTTCTTACAGAGAGCAACTACCCTTTGATTTGCTGTTTGTGTAAATTGTGATTTGTCATGGAACATGCTTGTTTCTTTTTTTTTTCCATCCTTTCACTTTTTCTTATAATAGTATTTTTTTATTATATTGCGTTAGTCACCATACACATTTGGAAGTTGAGCCAGTACCTCCAATGACCATGAGAAATTATAAAATGTCAAAAGAGATGTAGACCCATAACATTAAATTTTATGGGTTAGAGCAATGTGGCTATTTGAAAAAATAATCAAGACTGTAGAAAGAGGAAAATGGAAGCGGTGGCATGACGATGTTTTATAGGAGTCAAACTTCTGGGTAAAATATTTATAAACTATTTCAGGGCAGGAGGAGACAGGGACAATTCATTCAATAGAAGGAAAGGAATTATCTGATTTCAAGTCCACTGCAACGAAAAAGACAGGCTATTGACCAAGATCTGAGCTAGTAGACCAACCAAGGACGTGAATAAAAGAACAGATCATAGAAGATCATCAGGATCTTGGGGGATAAAGATTTTTGGCAGAAGAGTAGAGTCCAAGGCACCATGAGAAGGGAGGGGAGAGGTATAGGAGAAGTAAAGAATGTACTCCTGAGTTCTTTTTTTGTCTTCAATTGATGGAGACATGAAGAATATTGAATTTGTAGAAATGTTTCTGGTTTGTTAGGGAAAGAATTATTAATATGTAAACATGGAAATATCTTCTAAATATAAAATATAAACAAAAAACTCTGGAACATAGGTGTCCTGTCTTTGCATTTCCCTAGAAGGAGAAATATGTGAACCAATAAGAGATCAGAAAGAACTTGCTAGAAGAGGTCCAAGAAGTGAGGCATTACTGATCCCCTGCCCTGCCTCCCCCATCTTCCTTCTTGATGTGAGCAGAAAGTGGCTGGGTGATTATTTTATATATATTTTAACTGTGACGATCATGGCTACTCTTCTTAAACCTTTTTCCGGGCCATACTTTTCCTTTTGCATAAACTCTGCCAAAGCTGTGATGTCTGAGTAAATTTCTTGGCAAATATAAGTGATATAGCTTGAAAAGCAGGGGAATGATTCACATGCAATTCAGTTTCTTCTGGGGAGGAGAGAAATGTGTTTGGGCCGGGAACAAACAGATTGGGCTCCAGTAGAGATGCTTGGGCTCCCTCCCTGGCACATCTTTACTCCTGGAGGAGCTCTTTTCTACTTATTGTAGAAAATGACCTGAGTTTCTTCAACACGTCTATGGATTGGCTATTGATGTGATTTCCCAGGAGAGGCTTTTTTTTTTTTTTCCTTTTTCCTAATCTTGTTGCACTTACAGTAATTAAGCTATCAAAGCCCCGATCTGGATCCTTGGACCACCAGCTCTAGGTGTCACTGGTGATGCTCCAGTGTCTGGAATGTGTCTGGGGCAAGGGTGTGAAGTCTCAGGTTTCAGTTCTGTCTTCTCCTAGAAACAAGGATGACCACAGGCCAAGACCCTGGTCTTTGGAGTCAGAGAGTTTAGGGTTCAAATCCCAGCTGAACTACTTCCTGAGTTGTCATTGGGGCACTTACCCTCTCAGATCCTGATTTAAGTCATTTGTACAATAGGCACGGTAAGATTTGGCCTGGAGGGGTGTTCAGAGAATTAGGGTTAGGTGGTGCTCAATTGTTGCTCTGAGTAAGAATCACAACGACTGATATCTGGTCTTGCTTGAAAAGCACTAACCATCATGAAATAACCCATTCCTGATAGGACTCAACATGACTTAGCATACAGACTCACCCTTGTGAAAAGCAGCTCAATTATAGTCATTCTGGGGCATACCCAATTATATTCAAGGCAGCTCAATTACTACCTGTGATTTGGATATCCACCCATGCAACCTTTGTTTAGGTCCCCTTTCTACAGCCATGTCATACTTATGGCTTGCATTTCTGGATGAACAGTCCTTTTACTGCATCTCAGTTTTAGCTGTGACATTCAGAATGGATTTCTTATGCATGGGTACCTTGTGTTTTAAGTCAGACCATTCCAAACACGTCCTCCAATTTTCTGGGTAATCAGTCCAGTAGTTTCTCATCTGATTTAATAACAGGTGGATATAGGAGGCTAATTTTATTCCTTTGGATGAGATAGACCACAACAATACATCTTTTTCCATCTGTATTATTTTCAGGGCCTGAAGGTCCCTTAATGTCAGGGAATTCTATTTTATTCATTTTTAGGTTCCCAGTGCCCAGCGTGGAGAGGTCCTGACTTAAATTATTCAGTCATTTATCCAGCGAGGCATATTCAGGGATATTCAGTGCAAGATAAGGGCAGGATTCTGTGCTCTGACCCTGAACAAGACAGACATGAGCCCACAATCTAGGAGACATTAAACAAACAGTTACACAAATGATAAATGACTGTTTGCATACACTGAAGGAAAAGGACACAGTTGCCGCGAAACGTAACATGGAGACCTGACAGTGGCAGGGGATTTCAGGCTCAGGGGGTTTGGAGGTTGGAAGAGTTGCCAGGTGAGCCTGACCACGGTGTGTCCTTCTGCTCTGAGCGGGGTTTATGGGGGCTCTTGTGGCACGCCTGGTCTAGATACCCCTGAAGACCAATGTTTCAGCTAATGTCTACACCCTAGAGGCAGATAAGGTTGGACTTCTTCCATGCAACATGCTTTAAGTGCCTACTGTGTGCCTTGGGCTTTCGTACTTGTTGCCTCATTTAGGCCCGAACCAGTGTATTTTGTGTAAGCCATACTTACACCTGAAGGTTCAGAGAAATTATGAAGGTTCAGTGTATTTGGTGTCATTCTTATACCTGAAAGTTCAGAACGATCCTAAGTTGCCCATAGGTGATAATTGACTGACCCTGGAAAATATCTTATCCTCTGATTTCAAGCAGTGTTTTGTTTACAGTGGTTTTCTTTTCTTTAAAAAATGTTCTTAGTTATTCCACCTTTTTCTCAAGCAAAACCCACTATATAAGCCTGTCAGAAGAAAGCTGCCCTGGGGAAACGGGTGATGGAGGAACAGGTCACCACCTGTGGTCTCTCCATTATCCCTCAGGCAGCTTCTAGATTGGAGGACCTAAGACTTGTAGGAGGCTCGGTTTTAAAACCTTTCCTCTATACCATACTGCACTTCTCAGCTCACCAAAGCCTGCAGCTTAGTTACCATCGGATAAGCACCATTAGATGCCAGCAGTTATCAGGGTTTCGTGATTGTGAGGGAGACCTCTCTAAACCCAGGTAATGAGCAATCCCTGTTCAATATTCATGAGCATGAATATTGGCCAGGTCTTTCTAATCTCAGGCTCATTTGGACTTTCGCCTGCGATGCTTTTATGTAAACAAGGAAGCTGAAACTGTCAGGGAGGAGTGCTTTGCCTCCAGCAGGTGCAAAGTAAGTATTTGTTGATTTGATTTCCCAGGTTGGCCCTGGAGGAGGAAGTATTTGAGTACCTACCATGCAGACCTTGCTCCTCCCTCTGAGACTGGCAAAGACGTAGGCTGTCTGGGCCATGGCCTTGAAGACTTCACAGTCCAGTTGCAGATAGAACATGTGTGCCGAAACAATTAGATAGCCCTACAAATTGGCAAGTCATCAAGAGCTAAATCATATATTGCAGCTACTGGTGCTCTGAGAGGTCCGGGAAGAAAGAGATTAATGAGAGGGAAATGGAGTATTGGAGGTTAACTGTAGAGCCGAGGGGTCCTCTTGATAAATTGGGTCTTGATAAATTGGTAGGAATTAGAGAGAAAGGAGAGGGCATTCGAGGCCGGGCAGCTACACATGGAGTAAAGACACGGAGGCAGGGATGGACAGGGAAGGAATTTGAGTGATTGGAGGACGTGGGAGTGGGGCGGTGGGAAAAAGACTTTCGGGGGTCATTTGGGAAATTAGTAAACAAGATATACTTCTTAATGCAGGATACAATCACAGGAACTCAAGAGAACAAAAGGAATCAGAGCTCTCGTGACTTGGTCCCAGCTCCTGTGAGTGTATTCATAGCAGGAGCAGTAGAACTGAGGTATGTGAAGCCAGACAGAGGAGCTGTTCCTTGATCTTATGGGCAAGAGGGGGCCATTATAGGTTCTGTGAGAGGGAGTCCTATTTTGGAAAGATTGTTCTTCAGCACGCTTTTAAAAGATAAGAGGGGTACTGCCTGTAGCGCACATTCCAAACTTCAGTCTTCTGATGCTTTTAAGCTCTCAATGATGACCTAACTTGCGATTGGTTTTGTGAAATTCTTTTTTATTTTTATTTATTTCTTAAAATATTTTTTATTATATTATGTTAGTCACCATACAGTACATCCCTGGTTTTTGATGTAAAGTTCGATGCTCCATTACCTGCGTATAACACCCAGTGCACCACGCAATACGTGCCCTCCTTACCACCCATCACCGGTCTATCCCATTCTCCCACCCCACTCCCCTCTGAAGCCCGCAGTTTGTTTCTCAGAGTCCACAGTCTCTCATGCTTCATTCCCCCTTCTGATTACCCCCCTGTCTTTATCCCTTTCTTCCCCTACTGATCTTCCTAGTTCTTATGTTCCATAGATGAGAGAAATCATATGATAATTGTCTTTCTCTGCTTGACTTATTTCACTTAGCCTTATCTCCTCCAGTGCCGTCCATATTGCAGCAAATGTTGAGAACTCGTTCTTTCTGATAGCTGAGTAATATTCCATTGTATATATGGACCACAGCTTCTTAATCCAGTCATCTGTTGAAGGGCATCTCGGTTCCTTCCACGATTTAGCTATTGTGGATAATGCTGCTATGAACATTGGGGTGCATATGGCCCTTCTCTTCACTACGTCTGTATCTTTGGGGTAAATACCCAGTAGTGCAATGGCTGGGTCATAGGGTAGCTCAATTTTTAACTTTTTAAGGGACCTCTGCACTGTTTTCCAGTGGCTGTACCAACTTGCATTCCCACCAACAATGTAGGAGGGATCCCCTTTCTCCACATCCTCTCCAGCTATTGTTGTTTCTTGCCTTGTCAATTTTTGCCATTCTAACTGGCGTAAGGTGGTATCTTAGTGTGGTTTTGGTTTTGTGAAATTCTTGATAATTGCTTCCAGTTCGTTTCAGTTCCAAATAAACTGTAAATGTTAATCAATCCAAATGCTCTTATGAGCAATAATTTGGTAGAGTTAATGAAGTGCTGACAATGAAACATGAAGAACCTCACTCAGGTAAACTGTTAGACAGTGGGATGTCCCCCTGACAGTATCCCTACATTGACATTTTTGCAAGCACAGAAAATACATTCAACAGAAACAGCTGTTATATCAGGCAAGCACCAAGCCTGGCCTATGTAACAATGATGCCATTTGTGTATCGATTTTTGTGAATCAAGAACTGCAGTATGGCCTTCCTCTTCACATTTATTTCATGACCTGCATGCTGGGTCTCCACATTTCAGAGAGAAGGCAGGCTGGGTCCCGCAGATCAAAGTGTAGGGAGGCAGTGGAAATTAGACATTGATTTGGGGCCTCAGAATTAGCCAATCACTGTGTTTAAATAGTGATGATGATATACGCCATTTATTAAATTCTCAGCATTCAATGATTGAAAATATTTTACATTATTCATTAAATCTTCAAAACACTCTATCAAGTGTATATATATTTTCATTACCTCTACTTTCTAAGTGAGGCAACTGGGATTTGGAAATTAATTGACTCACTAGCACACAGATAGGAAATGGTGGCCTGATGGCTATGAACCTATATCTTCCTGACCAGATTCTATTCTTTTAACATCTTCCCTATCCTGCTTCTCCATTAAGATGATGATGATGATTATGATGATGATGATGGAGATTATAATTTCTGTGGTGGATATTTTTAGTTGCCTACCCAATAGCTTGATGTCTTCTTTACCAATGGATCTTGTGTGAGTAGGAAATTCACCCAGCTAAAAGACTTACCTAGACTCCCTTGCACCTAAGGTTGGTCATGTGATAGGATTCTGGCCAATGAGACATAAGCTGAAGGTTCTTGCTGATTTCCCGGTATATGCACAGATCCTTCAGTCAACTCCCTTACTCCTATTCCTATCTTCATTGTGGATACAATGACTTGATGTGTAATAGCCATCTTGCAACCAGGTGGGCAAAAGCCAGATGCCAAGGTAGTGGACTAGGAGTCTAGAGATAAAGTGTCTTTGACGACAGTCTTGAGTGGTCACGTGGGTCTTGGCCTGCTTGATCCTATCTACTTACTATGTGATAAAAACAAATCATCTACTGTTTAATCCACTTCCATTATTTGCTGCTTAATGCAATCCTAACTGATAAAATTATTATGGCTTTATAGCCCCTGACCTACATCAAGGTTTTTCAAGGGCACCTTACTGACATTTTGAGCCTGAATGACTCTTTGTGGTTGGGGCTGTTCTGTGCATTGCGAGATGTTTATCAGCATTCCTGGCCTCCGCCCACCAGTTGTGACAGCCAAAAATATCTGCAGATATCCACGTGTCCCCTGTGGGGCTAAGGAGCCCTCATTGAGGAAAGCTGCCATACATAACTTCATTCAATCTTCTCCACTTTTTTGGAGGTAGGTAGGAACGTTTAATTGATTTAAAAGGTGGGGAAACTAGATTCTAAAAAATTACCAAGAGTTATGACATTAGTAAGTGGACGGGCACCCAGGACTTTTGGCTCCAGATTCAGTGTATTTTCCATTGCAGTGTTTGGGTTATTTGTTTTCGTTAAGCCCATTGATCTAATTATTTGAATGGACATCTGCTTTAGATGCTGCCTGATCACTGTAAAGAAATATTGCAGTTGGGTAAGGCAGAGTGTTCTATGACAAAAAGACAGTAGTATAATTTCTCTGTCTTATTCCCTTGAACAGAAGTGTTATTACTCAGGGCTTCAAAAGGCAGTTCACAGGTCAGGGCTCTTAAGTGTTGACATCATTGTCCTGGCTGCACTTGGATTGCCTGCTCTTATTTTCCAAAAAATACTGGTTTAGGCAAGCAGATTCTAAAATTTTCCTTAGCCATTTCTGTGTCCTGATGACAACATATCCTCAGTCAACTTTGGGGAATTAAAAAGATTCCATTTGATTTGATTTTTTTTACCCTCATCTTCGCTTACTATGAAAGCCATCTGTAGCAAACAACAGCCATATACATACTCAGGCCTCTCTTGGAGTCAAATGCCTCATCTGGCTTCTCTGCTGTTTCCAGATTCCTCCCCTGGGATTGCCTACTGGGGTGTGATCTAAGTGGCATCATCATGAGTTCTAGTTCTGGCCTGTAAACAAAAGAACACAGATTCTCTGAGAACCGCTCTTCAGTGGGAAGATGGGGTAGGGAGTGCCTCTTGACGGAAGAGATACCTTCAAGGGAACAGTGCTTTATCGACCCACTACAGCCTTGACCTTTGGCTCCTCCTCATTTTTTTTTTTTTAATGCTTTCAGACTAAAAGTCAATTTACTTTTAAGTACATCTCTGTCTGGTGTCTTCAGAGAATGCTTGCGAAGTCTGCTAGACTTGCTAATAGCTACCAAGGCTGAATCATTTTACCGCACCTACTACCAGCCTCTGTCAACATTGTCTGAGCTTATTTTGGGAGATTATTGGGCTGTTTATACATAGTGAAATGTTCTTGAAAAGTTGTTTGTGTGCCGCCTTGATGCTGAGGGAGGCAGATGAACGTTCTCAATGGGAACTCTATAAGAAAGGTGAAAATTTCTTGGTGGCCTTGCTTCGTTTTCCTTACTTAGTTTTTAATATATTTTTGTTTTTCTATATTGTATATTCTCATTTTTTTCTTTTTTGAATAAGGGCATATTTAAATCAATAGTAAATGTATGAGACCAGTTTTGTGAAACAGGAGCCCATTACATCAATAGGGGATTATAAAATGATTTAAAGAGACAATTATGGATCTAGTTTAATCTGTTAGCAGAGAGGTAGAGAAGATTAAAAAATGCAAAATGATGCATCCACATGCATATGCTTTGTCGTTGGAAAACCATCCATTCCATAGAGTCTCAGTGTTTATGCATCAATTGGACTCATTTATGTCTTGAGTCAATAAATATTTTTTTCATGCCATCTATGAAATAGACACAGTATGATACATGGGGATTTCAGGTGAAATTTAAAAAATTATTATTTTTTTCTATGGAGGAATTTGGTCCGATAGATTAATCGGATGAAAAATAACTATCCAGCGATATCATGTAAAAGTGTGCAGAGCTCAATGGGAACAGTAAAGAACGAGTGATGGGAAAGCAATGTAAACGTTGCTTCCACCTTAAAATATGAGGAACTCTGCTTTTCTTTCCTGGTGATTCTACTGGGGGAGGGAGGGTTTCTACTTCCCACCAAAGGCCAGGGAAACGCTGGAGGGGACTTTTTCTCTAGTCCCTGCTCACTTTCCTTAAAGGAGAATGAGTGTCCAACTTATGGTAAGGAGCTTGGTGGGGTCACATTTTCCCCCTCCAAGTGCATAGTCAATGCATTGAAAAGGTAAGAAAGGTTCATCTTTGATTCTCTTAGGTTCTCGTTTTGTTGGCATCTGGGTTTTAGAGGGAGGCTGATCTGGTCTTTCACCTGTGCTCAGAGTAAGTCTGCAGAGTTTATTTTACCACAGGCAGATATCTGGCCTTAGATTTGGGGAGGGACGTTGTTCCCTTCTTTTGGCCTTGGGTCCAAGCAACATTCTGCAATGCCTCTTACTAGAGGACCCCTGTTATCGGATGATGGTTAACAAAGGTGATCTAGTGATCTCTATTTAGCTCTGGGCATTTAGCAGTTAGAACTCAGAAGGTTTGAGAGATGCATTATTAACACCCCTTACATTCAGCAATCTCACTTGAGATTGGGAAGTTTGTAGTATGGGTTATTTTTCCCATTTTGCATGTGAAGAAGTAGGCAGAGACTGAGGTTATTTGGAACAATAAAATACCAGCACCACCCTCATGGGCTCAGATCCTGGTGTTGGCCTTATATGTAAGTTGACTTGGGGATAAATTCCTCTATTTGATGGGCCTCAGTTTCCTCCTCTGTAAAAGAAAGATAGCATCATCACTTTGTAAGTTGTGAAAACTAGACATTGTGCATAGAGAACACTAAGCGCAATGCCTGATGCATAGCAGGTGCTCAAAAAATATTTGACCTGGGGGGTGCCTGGGTGGCTCACTGGGTTAAACGACCTGATTCTTGATTTCCGCTCAGGTCATGATCTCAGGGTTGTGGGATCAAGTCCCACATTGGGCTCTCTCTCTCTCTTATCTCCAAAAAAAAGAAAGAAAGAATGAATGAATGAATGAATGAAAGAAAGAAGGAAAGAAAGAAAAGAAAGAAAGAAAGAAAGAAAGAAAGAAAGAAAGAAAGAAAGAAAGAAAGAAAGAAAGAAAAGGATATTTGATCTGTGTTGGAGTTGAGTTATGAAGCCAAAGCAGGGAATTGGGGGATTCAGGAAACCTGAGACAGAGAACTAACTGAATGAGCAAATGAGAGGACATCTGGTGGACTTCCAAAATGGAGTGCAGATATCCAGGACAGCCTTATGGGGGCCAGTGTAGGAATATTGATTTCATTTAGAGAAACCAGAGTAAGATGGGCATTAGAAGTTTTGGACTATGTTAAACACACTGAGCAGCAGCTTCTTTCTCAGGAGAGAGTCTAGCTTTTTTTGGTGGGGGGTCAGGGAGCCATTAGTTGGGTAGTGAACAGCATGGTACAGACACAATATGCTCCAGAAGGGGTAGGATCAGCCTGTCTTTTTCTCCATAGTATCTCCAGTGCCTAGAACAGTGTTGTGCATATCTCATTGATCAATAACTATCTGGTGAACCAATGGCTAAATGAACTCAGAGATGGGAGAGTTATGAGCTTGAATCACTAGAGAAAACTGCTTGTAAAAGGTGGCACTCGAGAAAGACCTGGAAGAATGAGTAGACTTTATAGGGGAAGGGGAAGTGGACACTTTGGAATGGATAATGACTTTAGAAAAAATTCTTTTTTCTCTTTCTTTCTTTTTTTTTTTCTTAGAAAAAGTTCCCAATGTCAACTGAAGGACTAGGAGAGCTGATCATTCACATGGGCCATTTCCTGTACTGCTATGAATTACAAGAGTCTCCAGCTTAGCATTTCCATTTCTTAGGAAGACAGTGCCCATACACGATTGGCTCTAGCTTTTCTGATTGGCCATATGAAGTCATATTTTACATTTGAGATTTTCCAGGTTGCTGGTGGCAACAATATTTCTTTAAAGCATACTATTTATGGGTAGAAGTGGGAGGAAAAAAAGGCAAAATAAAGGACAAGCTTTGATGCATACAACTCCCTCTACAAATGCTTCCGAGTTATAACTGAGCAATCATGACACTCTCCATTAATTTAATGAAATTAATATTTTTCATACACCACTTTCAATGCTACAAAGTACTTTACAGTGAGAGGCAAAATGAGATAATGAGATAATGTTTTATGGAACCATGCACCAGCTAGTTTCCTATCATTAGCAAGACAGAGGAATATATTAAAACGACATGGAAAGAAGAGAACTCCAAAATAGCAACCACAGAAGAGAGGGTAGAAGCAGGATGTGGCTCTCAAAGCTCTTTGTTCTGTGCTGTAAAAATAGCTCCGTTTATTGGCGGGTTTCAGAGTAGGCCTGGGGCAAGTGAGCGCCGGGGCTGCGCCCTTGCCTTTTCTAGAGCAGTTGGCCCAAAGAAAATGTGTTCTTCACTTCCGGTCGCTCATTCACGAGCTAGTCTGGTGTAATAGATTATGATACTCGGAGGCAGCTGAATCTGAGTTCAAATCCAGTTCTGCCGTTCATTGGCTGCCTGCTTTGGCCTTCCTGGGACTCAGTTTTGTCATCCATAAAATGAGTGTGAAAACCTGTCTCCTAGGGTTTCCGAGGGAACTCAGTTTGTAATTTAGCACGCTGGTCAGCACATAGTAGAGGCTCACAAATACTCCTTTCATCTTTGCTTTTGAGAGAACAACGCCACCGGGTCCAGCCGGGGCCGCTCCTCTTAAGTGTGTCAGGGTGGGGCTCAGAGGGTTGGTGGCTGGTGAGTGGCCCGTGAGGCCAGAGCCTGCTTTGGGGGAGGTACAGAGAAGGGTCAGACTTGGCAGGAAAGGCCCTGGGGCATGCGGCCTGTGAGAAACTCACGGGTGAGTGACAGTGACACGTTGGGGGCCTCAGGCCACGCTGCCTCCTGCCTCCGTTGAGAGCCAGCACACGATGTTTCAAGGCAGAATGAGGAAGCGCCAGGGCTAGCAAGCGGAAAAACTCTCACTCCAGGGAGTAGTTTGCTGGGTGGGTCTGCGTTAGCTTGACCCCTCCGGAAAACATTTAGATGGGGCCCTGTTATTTACATAGCCTCCTGTCTCAATTAGTGGAGGCTTCTGGAAGGCGTTGATGGCTTTTCTTCTTTCATTAATGGGCATTTGTGATGCTCAGCAGGCCAGGACATCTCCCAAATAAAGGCCCCAAGAAGAAGGAAAAAGAAGCAGTAGGGTGCTGGTGAATGTTTAACAACTGGCTCTCTGTGGGGTGGCGGGGGGACCAGTTCTGATTTGTTGCATTTACTACTTTCTTTGTAAATACTCCCACCATGGCTGATGTCAAGCTACCCATGTGATGTCAACCAATTTCCCAAACTCCTAAAACATTGAGCAGCGGGTTCTTAGGAGACAGCACGAGGTGCCTGCAGCATGCCTTCGCTCCAGCACAGCCCTGCAAAGGGTCACGCGTGCAGTTGTCAGCTGCCTTGTGGAGCTGGAAAGGAGACCATGAGGACTCCAGTTGATTCCAGGTGACGGGGCCAGTATCAGCATGGATGGTTTCTCCTAACCTTGCCGTCCACTTTTTCCACTTTTGAAATATAGGCTGGGGCGCCTGGGTGGCTCAGCTGGTTAAGCGTCTGCCTTCGGCTGGGGTCATGATCTGGGGTCCTGGGATCGAGTCTCCCGTTGGGCTCCCTGCTCAGTGGGGAGTCTGCTTCTCCCTCTGCCCTTCCCCCCATGTTTTTTTTTTCTCTCTCTCTCAAACAAATAAATAAAATCTAAAACAAAAAAGAAATATAGGCTGATTTCTAGCCATTTCTCCTTTTCCTCCCTCCCCTGTTACAGGTTTTTTCCTTATATATATATATATTATAAATATAAATTTATATTAGAATATAAATATATAATATAAATATAATTATAACTATATTTATAGATATAAATATATACAAATATATAAATATATACACGTATAAACATATATGTATGTAGGTAGGTATATGTAATATTTATATATATATAAATCTAAATATTTATATATATACAAATCTATGTATACTTAAGAAAGAACCAGAACAAAAATCCTGCTCTTTGTTTAAACAAGAGATATTTCTTCAGGCTTGTTACTGATTTTTTTTCTCTTATTCCCACAATGCATCAAGTTAGAAAGAAGAGGTTGATTTAATTTTTCAGGCAGGGAAAAATAAACACCCTCTGGGCTTTTCCTAATAGCGCAAAGCCACACCTTCTGAAGTGTGTTCAGCAGGGAAATGTCCCCACCAGGATTGTGGGGCTGCCTGATGAGGGTCTCCTATTTCCATGGACTCTAATTTTCAAAGCTGCTCCTTTCCTTAACAGAATTTGGAATTTTATTTGTCCCACCTGTGAAGTAGAGATGGGCGTATTATGGACTCAAGGTGTGAATCCTCTTAATGAAACAGCATTTAGAAATGAGAGCCTCACCGTCTTTGCTAGAGATTAGTCGTAATGTGCTGAGGACCCTGTCCAATCAGAAGCTGATCTTAAAAAGCACATTTCATGTGATGAAAGAGTACAATCATTGGTTGCTATCTTTGGAGGACAGTTACAGGGCAGATAAAAAAATGAACATTTCTTAAAAAGCCATTAAATGGGCGGGAGACAAATTCTGAAAACAGAAGGAGGCAAAGAAGAAATAATGAACAGAAATAGAATGGGATTTGAAAGTTAAAAAGCAAGTTAATTTGTCATTATTGGGTAGAAAGGCCCCCAATGGTGAGGTAATATCCTGGGCTGAACTACTGAGTTTTTAAGGCCACATGCAGGAGATAGGTGTCTATTCTTTTTGCCTTGTCTTGAATAGATGGGAAGCATTTATTGGAAGTCAGTGCAATTGCCTCCTGACTTCACTGATGTGGGAAGTCTTTGCTAATAACCACACTTGCCTAAAAGATGTTGGCACAAAACATTTTAGAAAGAAAGACAAGGACAAGCCACTTTTTGGAATGAACAGGAAAAAAGGAAAGAGAGAAGACAGGTGGGGAAATAAATATTCATCTCCAGATCAGCTCTCCAGTGGGGGTAGCAAAGGGACCCGAGGCTGCAGTTAGACATCCCTGGATGTGAATCTTATCCCTGCATACCCCAACTGTGTGACTGCAGACGAGTTTCTTAACCTCTCTGAGCTTCTGTTTCCCCACCCGGGCAATGGGACACTTAAGTGCACCACGATTGCTGTGGGAATGAAGTGAGGAAGTAGGAGACATGGTGCACATTCCACAAATGTCTTCTCTTTCTCAGGGCATGACCAATCTCTGAGCCAAAATCCAGTGACGATTATGTGATTTGTGGTGAACGCTGTATAGTTTTATTATATGTCCGAACACAGTTTGATGGCATCTATGGAGCAAGGCTGGTGGCATTTGGGTGGACAAGTGGGCCTTAGAGGCTGCCCTAGCCCTGCCAGATTCCTGGTGCAGGTGCAGGGAGACCCACAGGTACCCGCCTGGGGCCAGCAGCTGGGCAGTGGGGAGCAAGGGTCATGTTCGTGATGAATCGCGGCTGCCAACTGTCCTCGATGTGAGCAGATCCCAATCTGCACACAAGTGGTAAGGGGAGGGTGAGGGGAAGGCTCATTAATTTTGCTTGTTTGATAGAGTTCTTTATTTTATTATTTTCTCTATAAATGTGGTACTGGCTCATTTCAGGAAAAAAAAAAAAGGCTGCAAACACAAAGCAGCCAAAAGGAGAAACTATAAAATACCCATAATTTTTCTACCACATTAAGACAGTGTGGCACTTCTCAAACTTTTCATCTTTTACGGAATGAATTTGCTCCCTTAGGAATGAATTCACCTTTTTATTATAAACCTACATTTGTTTCAATATAAGCATCATGCTTTAAGTTAAATTACTTATGTCTCTCACTCCCGCGTCCCTGAGTATGACAGGCTCTTTAGGGCAACTCCATGGCTAACCCAAGGCCTCCACTACTAGTAGGTACACCAAAGTGTCCCCTAGTTTGGGTATATTTTTCCAGACCATTTCCTCATTTTCTGTGATTTTACACACTACAGTGCTTGCAGCTGTTTCCTCGCATAGTTAAAATCAAGGGCATTTAAAAAATTAAAATTTTGCTTATCTATTTTTGCTTATTTTTTTGTAATGAATTTATATTGCTTTTAAAACAAATCGTTTGCTTTTATATAAAATTTACAGAAAATGTATTGAAACCAGTTTACAAATTGAGTACTGTCTATAGTAGAATTGTAGTAAGGGTATTATATGTATATATAGCTATATAGGCATTCTGTAGCTATATATTTATCTGTAAACATGTATGTTTTAAAACCCCCATATAGTTACATGTCTATATATGTATATGTTTTTTATGGCAATATATCATGAACATATTTTTATACTGAATATACTTTACTATATCATTTTATTGGTTGCATAGTAATCAATAGCATAACTATATAATATACAATGATATATAACAATATATATAACATAGTTATATAATACTATAGCTATGACATAAATCAATGAAGCCTATATCATTGGGTAGCTGAATTTTTCCCAATTTCTTACTATTACAAATGTTGCTGTGTTGAATATCCTTGTATACATCCTTAATTATTTGACATGTTGTAGTTGAAAAGTCAGGTAGTAAGTTTATTCTAATGGTAAGCCATGTTCCAAGTTTCAATGTTATGAACAGTGGTTAGATTCCCAGGCTAGCCCAGAACAATTGATTGAATGTAATATAGTCATACTAGGATTTGGGTACTGTTACGCTGTAGTGGGTTGAATTGTATTTCCCTCATGTCCCCCAAATATGTTCAAGTCCCTAAACCCTGGTACTTGTGAGTGTAACCTTATATGGAAAAGAGTTTTTGCTGTTGTAATCCAGGAAAGACGTGGTCATACTGGATTAAGCTGGACCCTAGACCCACTGTTGTCTTTATAAAAGAAAGGAGAGGAAGATACGGGCATGGGGACAGAGAGGAAAGGTCATGTGAATGAAGACAGATGCAGATATTAGAGGTATGGTGTCATAAGCCCCGGAATGTCAGGAGCCACCAGGAGCTGGAAGAGGCAAGAAAGGATTTTCCCCTAGAGTTCTTTGAGGGAGGGCAGCCATGCTGACACCTCTATTTCAGAACTCTGGCCTCCAGGATTGTGCGAGAATACATTTTCGTCTTTTCTTAAAGCTACCTAGTATGTGATATTTTGTTACAGCAGTTCTAGGGAATGAGTTCATATGCCTGATCGCCTTTTGGATCACCTTTATATTTCTTTGTAGAATGAATATTACAAAGGGTAGTTAGATCCCCGATATAACTCACAAAAATATTTAAAAGCATAATATAATCAAAACATAGCTCTATACCATTTAATATCCTTTAAAGCTGTCTTTGCATAAAAAAGCCCCACATGTATAACTGGCAGGACGAACTTTGTCTTCAGATAGACTTGAGACAGTTCCCTATCCTGCCACGAGGGGGCGGTTCTGGCGGGGGGGCTTCTAAGAGGGAAACAGGATACTGCAGGTAATGTCTAACGTGCACCTACTGTGCTGGTATACAGTGGCGAATTAGAGTCCCGTCCTCCATGGGCTATACAGTTTAGGTTGGGAGGGATGGGGGCTTTGGGAGAACATTTCGGGAGAACAGAATCTATAGTGACCAGTGAGGTGGGCAGGTCACCTCAGAGGGAAGATGCTAGGATTGGGGAGCTTTACTGGGATCAGCCTTCATGGGCAATACCAGCCATGTGGAACCTCCCTTGAAAGGTCGTGGGGATACTGGGGAGGGAAGCGAAGAGGAGGGTTAAGTGTGGCCGTGTCTTCTAGATGAAGAAGGTCTGGAAAGTAAAGTTGTGTTTTGAGGCTTTGCGTACCAACGAGAGAGAAATTCCCCTAAGAAGGAAGTCAGTGTATCTTTTTCAGACTCATCTGAGATTCTAGCCACTTCTGTATCATTTTTCGTGCTTGCTCCGCCCTGTTTCTTATTCATTTCAGGCCAAGGAAACCAATCTGTGACTTAAATTTGATTACCATAGATTTTTAGGCTTGGATTTGTGGACTGTGTCCTTGAATCCATTTAATTGGCCTAATCCATTCAAGCGTGGTAACTGAGCACCAGCAAAAATGAGTCCTAAGCTAATGGCAACGGCTTGCTCTCTGGTAGGAAGATTGATTTAATGCGATGAATCAATGTTTTAGAGCCATCAGTTAATTTCCTTTTGTGTTCCACATGTTAATTACCAGAGGAAACAATTTCATACCTAACTGAAAAGGATGAAACAAGATGTTGATTCTCACGTCAAATTACTTGGAACAGAAATCTGGGAAAGCCACAGATGGGTACTGGCTGTGTGTGGTCTGAGGGCAGTAACTTGAAAACTTCCATTTCACAATAAGGCACATGTATATCAGCCTAATAGAGAGTAGGATATGGATGTTTCAAGGCTAAGATCAAGCCATATGATCCATGCATTTCCACACAACAATGAGAATTGTTCACAGCTGCTGTATTATGTGGTTTACCTGAAATAGTAGGTCTCTCAAACTTGATAACCTCCAATGCTGACTCTAATAAGTATTTTTATTGCAAAGTTGCTTAAGTATATGAAAACGTAAAACTCTGTGTAAACCCCTTTATAGCTCCTAGGCAGCTGTAAAATCCCATTCCATTTACCCATTAAACAACTGCATTTTATTTTATTTGGATTTTGTTGAGTTTGCAGTTTTGTTTGAATTTACCATGTCCGGTGATGTTGGTTAGCTAAAACGAAATCACTTCCACCATGAACTTGGCTCTCTGGGTTCTCTGTGCAGTTGCCACACGCTCCCTTTGTTCCTCCACATCATGTTGCAAGTATTTTTATCATTCATGGATCAGTCTTTGCTTTCCCATTTTTAACATTAGAATAGTATTTTGTGGTGGCCATATACATACTATTATTTGTGTTTTATATTGCTTGCATATTGATGAGAGAAGGGACATTCAAACTCAAACTCAAACTTGCAAATTTCCATGCAGGTGAATGTGAAAAGTCTCAGCCTCCCAAGGTTTGGGATATTTCAGGTCCTTGAAGAGCCTCTACTACTTGTAATGATGTCTGAAACAGGCCTGCCAGAGGCCCCTAACCCTTTGCAGATGCCGGGGACTTCAGCTAGTTACAGCCTGCCTTAGGGAACTGCCCCTTTCCCAGCACAGCAGAGAGAAAGGTCATGGCATGAGAGAGCCAATGGTGGACGGGGAGGCATCTATTGGACTGGCGAGGAAGCTGCCACACTGGGAGATCTGTGTGCCCTTCCCCTCTGAGGCATGAGTCATGCCACTACTATAACTTTGACCTTGTGAGTGCAGCTAGCTGCCCAGTGTGATGTAGCTGTAAGGGACGCAAAGGTCTCTAGGTCAAGGTAAATATGAGACAGCCTGCATCTAAGTCCTAGCTCTGCTGCTCACAGCTGAGTAACCTTGGGCATGGTTTTGAAAACACAGGCTAGGCTGCTGGGACCACAGGTCCCAGATAGTGTGGCTTAAACAGGTGGACTTTATAATTGTGCCGCACATTGCGGTCTGAGTGTGGCAGCTTGGCAACACGGGAGAACAAGCTCCTACCATCTTGTCCCTTTGTCCACCCCACCTTCATCTGCGTGGTCAAAGATGGCCAGCCACCATGTTCACATTTTAGCCACAGGTGAGAGGGAAAGGGGCACTTTGTTTATTTCATGACCTGGAGTCACACCCATCGCTTCTGCTCACACATCATCATCTAGAATGTACTCATGTGGTAGTGAGTGCTGCAATGGAGTCCACGCATCCAGCCAAACAAATATTCCCAGAGAAGAAGAAAAATGTTTGGGGGTGTGTGTCAGGTAGGGGGATGGGAGGGCAACTAGTAGTCTTTGCCCGAGCTCTCTAAATCCCAGTTTCCCCATCTTTCAAATAGGGATAATGCTAGTCTTCTTTACAGGGAGATACTTGTGAATATGGAATCGGGGTTTCCTTGAAGAGATCTTGGGGTAGTACTTGACTTTCATCAAGTGCTGAGGAAGATGAGCTGTTGGCCACAAACTTGGGCGACATTACTCATGCCATGAGTGACTCATGGCAGTGACGTTCCGTTCACGTCAGATGATGTAGGTCACGGTGATGATTGTGAGGGATTGTTCTCCAAGGCCATGCTGTGTGAAATGCTTTCTGGTCAACCCCAGGTTGCCAAGGCAGCATGCAGAGTGGTTGGGTGTGGCTTCTAGCTCCAGACTGCCTGGGTTAGAAGCCTGCCCTGCCCCTTCAGGCCATGCCATGCAGGGCAAGTCACTTCATGGCTCTATACTTCTGTCACCTCATGTCTATAAAGATGACAATATCTGCTTCATGGAGTTGTTATGATAATTAAATGGATTATTATTTGTGAAGTGCTTATAACAGCATGGAGCACATAGAAATTTCTAGATAAGTTAGTTCATGCGAAATAAATGCAATATTGTGGGTATGCTGTTGAGTCCTGATGTTATGAACCTTCCCCTTTACTACGACCATCAAAGAAAGGATTCCTTCCTTCCTTTTGCTTAGAGTGGAAGCTCCATTAAGGGAGGGAATTTGTCTTCTCTTGCTCAAAACCCGGGGCCTGGAAAAATACCTAGCTCTTTGTAAGCCCTTAATGGATAGCTGGATTCTGCAGGCTAGGTGTTCCTTAGGGAAATAACACGTGTCATGAGTGACCTGTCATCCTTGTTTCTTACAGTATTGTCTGGTGCTAAGAGGATAATTTGCCAACAAAAGAAACAAGCCATGATCTTCAGGCAAAGTCCTGGATCCAAACCTCTGGGTATAGAGAGGGGAAGGAACACTGAGGATGGTTGTAAAGGTTTCATTCAAGACTTGATCAACCCCTAATTACCTGTAGGACTTTGTGTCCATGGGAGCAGGTATCAAAGCCTAAATTTTTCCATCTGTAAAATGGGAATAGCATTTACCTTTTGGGCATTTGGGGAACTATGTTTGTCAATTCACTAAAACTATAGGGGGATGTCTTATGTGCCTGGCAAAATGAGNCCCAGTGTGATGTAGCTGTAAGGGACGCAAAGGTCTCTAGGTCAAGGTAAATATGAGACAGCCTGCATCTAAATCCTAGCTCTGCTGCTCACAGTTGAGTAACCTTGGGCATGGTTTTGAAAACACAGGCTAGGCTGCTGGGACCAGAGGTCCCAGATAGTGTGGCTTAAACAGGTGGACTTTATAATTGTGCCTCACATTGCGGTCTGAGTGTGGCAGCTTGGCAACACGGGACAACGNTTACAATATGTCCATCTATTGTGAAGGGGCCTTGCTAAATGTGGAGACTCCACACGGGAGGAAGCATGACCCGCAACAGAAGGTAACTTGGCTCGCGCGAGGCTGCCATTGAAAGCAGACAAAGGTCTTGAGTTGGATATTTTACGCTGGGACACTTAATCATCTGTAGCTTGTTTCCAGTAAGAGNCCCAGTGTGATGTAGCTGTAAGGGACGCAAAGGTCTCTAGGTCAAGGTAAATATGAGACAGCCTGCATCTAAGTCCTAGCTCTGCTGCTCACAGCTGAGTAACCTTGGGCATGGTTTTGAAAACACAGGCTAGGCTGCTGGGACCACAGGTCCCAGATAGTGTGGCTTAAACAGGTGGACTTTATAATTGTGCCGCACATTGCGGTCTGAGTGTGGCAGCTTGGCAACACGGGAGAACAAGCTCCTACCATCTTGTCCCTTTGTCCACCCCACCTTCATCTGCGTGGTCAAAGATGGCCAGCCACCATGTTCACATTTTAGCCACAGGTGAGAGGGAAAGGGGCACTTTGTTTATTTCATGACCTGGAGTCACACCCATCGCTTCTGCTCACACATCATCATCTAGAATGTACTCATGTGGTAGTGAGTGCTGCAATGGAGTCCACGCATCCAGCCAAACAAATATTCCCAGAGAAGAAGAAAAATGTTTGGGGGTGTGTGTCAGGTAGGGGGATGGGAGGGCAACTAGTAGTCTTTGCCCGAGCTCTCTAAATCCCAGTTTCCCCATCTTTCAAATAGGGATAATGCTAGTCTTCTTTACAGGGAGATACTTGTGAATATGGAATCGGGGTTTCCTTGAAGAGATCTTGGGGTAGTACTTGACTTTCATCAAGTGCTGAGGAAGATGAGCTGTTGGCCACAAACTTGGGCGACATTACTCATGCCATGAGTGACTCATGGCAGTGACGTTCCGTTCACGTCAGATGATGTAGGTCACGGTGATGATTGTGAGGGATTGTTCTCCAAGGCCATGCTGTGTGAAATGCTTTCTGGTCAACCCCAGGTTGCCAAGGCAGCATGCAGAGTGGTTGGGTGTGGCTTCTAGCTCCAGACTGCCTGGGTTAGAAGCCTGCCCTGCCCCTTCAGGCCATGCCATGCAGGGCAAGTCACTTCATGGCTCTATACTTCTGTCACCTCATGTCTATAAAGATGACAATATCTGCTTCATGGAGTTGTTATGATAATTAAATGGATTATTATTTGTGAAGTGCTTATAACAGCATGGAGCACATAGAAATTTCTAGATAAGTTAGTTCATGCGAAGTAAATGCAATATTGTGGGTATGCTGTTGAGTCCTGATGTTATGAACCTTCCCCTTTACTACGACCATCAAAGAAAGGATTCCTTCCTTCCTTTTGCTTAGAGTGGAAGCTCCATTAAGGGAGGGAATTTGTCTTCTCTTGCTCAAAACCCGGGGCCTGGAAAAATACCTAGCTCTTTGTAAGCCCTTAATGGATAGCTGGATTCTGCAGGCTAGGTGTTCCTTAGGGAAATAACACGTGTCATGAGTGACCTGTCATCCTTGTTTCTTACAGTATTGTCTGGTGCTAAGAGGATAATTTGCCAACAAAAGAAACAAGCCATGATCTTCAGGCAAAGTCCTGGATCCAAACCTCTGGGTATAGAGAGGGGAAGGAACACTGAGGATGGTTGTAAAGGTTTCATTCAAGACTTGATCAACCCCTAATTACCTGTAGGACTTTGTGTCCATGGGAGCAGGTATCAAAGCCTAAATTTTTCCATCTGTAAAATGGGAATAGCATTTACCTTTTGGGCATTTGGGGAACTATGTTTGTCAATTCACTAAAGCTATAGGGAGATGTCTTATGTGCCTGGCAAAATGATTACAATATGTCCATCTATTGTGAAGGGGCCTTGCTAAATGTGGAGACTCCACACGGGAGGAAGCATGACCCGCAACAGAAGGTAACTTGGCTCGCGCGAGGCTGCCATTGAAAGCAGACAAAGGTCTTGAGTTGGATATTTTACGCTGGGACACTTAATCATCTGTAGCTTGTTTCCAGTAAGAGGAAGGCTGCTTTCTGTGATGTGAAATCATTTTGATTTTTAGGCACTGCTTTTGCTTCCAGTTGAAATGATTCTTTCTAACACAGGAGGATTCTGTGCGCTATTCTGAGAAGGCCGGCAGACCCTTTTGGAAGTGACCGTAATGGGATTTGCTGCATACATCAGAGGGTGAGGTAGCTGCGTCCTTCTTGTGCAGCAGGCAGATTTGATTTCAAACTCTGGAGGCAAATAAAGGAACCCTGGGAAGTAAATATGACAAATCTGAGCCAACGTGGAAATGACAAAAGGGGGGTGGGACTGGAACAAAAGAAGGAGCACAGAGGGTAAACAAAAGGGCTTACTTTTGCACGCCTACCTTCTCCTTCTAATGAGCATGGATGGGACCTTCACTGAGTATTGTTTTGGTGAGATTTGCTTCACCTTGGGGACACAAAGCCAGAAGNCGTAATGGGATTTGCTGCATACATCAGAGGGTGAGGTAGCTGCGTCCTTCTTGTGCAGCAGGCAGATTTGATTTCAAACTCTGGAGGCAAATAAAGGAACCCTGGGAAGTAAATATGACAAATCTGAGCCAACGTGGAAATGACAAAGGGGGGTGGGACTGGAACAAAAGAAGGAGCGCAGAGGGTAAACAAAAGGGCTTACTTTTGCACGCCTACCTTCTCCTTCTAATGAGCATGGATGGGACCTTCACTGAGTATTGTTTTGGTGAGATTTGCTTCACCTTGGGGACACAAAGCCAGAAGCTTTCCTTGATAACGAACATACTAAAGAAATCTTGTTCATTACAAAAGGCAGGAAGAACAACAGCGACTGGGATGACTTTTAAATGAATTCAGCAGAGATTGTTCTAGGTTGGGTTTAGGAACAAAGGAGGAACAAGGACAAGGCAAACTCTATTTTTGCAGGTGGGGAGCCTTAGGCATAAACTGTTTTGCAAGGCATAATTTTGCAAGACCCATAAGCTGACAAAATGCTCCTAGGTCANGGTTGGGTTTAGGAACAAAGGAGGAACAAGGACAAGGCAAACTCTATTTTTGCAGGTGGGGAGCCTTAGGCACAAACTGTTTTGCAAGGCATAATTTTGCAAGACCCATAAGCTGACAAAATGCTCCTAGGTCAGGGTCACTTCCAGGAGAGGGGCCCTATCCCTGATGCTGTCCATCCCATAAAAGGCCCTTTGGAGATTCACCAATTGTCCACAGGGTCTCTGCTGACCAATCTGCACTTAATCCACGCTAGCAGGTGTGACCTCTGGCCCCACCATCCAAATAATATAAGAGTGACCCTCTGGAACTCTTACGGTGGAAATTCTTATGATGTTGGTTCCAACTCAGTTGGAGGAGTGTTTTTGTGTCTGGGCGGGCTTGGATGGCAGCAGGGATCCTGTGGGAAAGCACAGCCTTGAGCCATCTCTAAAACTATACTAGGGATGTAGCTGATGATTTTATCATCAGCGGGATAAGCACCATACCAAAGAAACCATGACAATCATGGTGAAATGTGAAGATACCACACACACCAAAAGAGACCTAAGACGAAAAATAAAGCTTCCTAAGTCAGAGAGACAGGGCATGGGACACACTAGCACCAGCAGGAACAGTGGAATCTATTCAGACACTTTTGTTGAGATGGCGTGCCTTTCCAGGATTGTGTAAAGCATAGCCATTCACTTGTTCATTCATTCATTCAAAAGCATTTACTGAGTGGGGTGCCTGGGTGGCTCAGTCAGTTGATTGTCCCATTCTTGGTTTGGCTCAGGTCCTCATCTCATGGGTTGTGAGATCGAGACTCTCTCTCTCAAAAAAAAAAAAAAATCTTTAAAAAGAAACAAAAAACCAAAAGCATTTACCGAGTACCTTCTATGTGTTAAGAACTATGCTAGGGCCTGGGATTTTAATGTTGTGTCTTACAAATAGTTCATGCTACTGGGAACTCTAGCCAGAGGGGAGACAGACATGCAAACAAATATTTGCCCTAAAATGGTGGGGGCATGTACAAGAGAGGAGTCTTCTTGGGAAAATGGGAGGGAAGTTTGAGAAAAGCCCCTCAGAGGAGGTGGTTCTGGTTTTCTCTGCAATGGGCATCATTGTGTCATTCTAACAAATTGATAGGAACACACATACAGTCATGTCCGCACACATGTATAATTCTACCTGCCAGAAGGTTGCAGGAGACAGAAGTCTGCGTTCTAGAATTCTCTTAACCTTGGGGGCAAATGACTAGGTATACGAGAAATTCTTCTAACAATGATGAGAATGAGTCACCCTGATGGGAAGAATTTATTTATTCCAAGAAAAACAATGAAGACACTCTTCTTTCTGGTGGGAAGTTTGGAAGATGGAATAGATGAGAAGAAAGGATTTAAGGCAGTGGAGACATCACTTATTTAATAAGCTTATAAAGAAAAAGAAGTGGACAGAGCTGTTGTTAGGGGAATAAGTGGGGATCTTAAATGGCAGTTTTGCTCCTTTAGCCTCTTCCAACCTTTGCATCGGATCTCAGAAGTGAACTATGTGTGTTTTTTCTAGAATGACCCATGAGGTCCAGCTTCCTGTGTGCAATCGCCTGAGCCCTGGTCTCAGCCTTTGTAACTGAATTCTATATACCAGAGGGCAGATTGATTCAGAGGAAGGTACTGGTGTAATTTCATAGGAAGGATGGGCAGCCTGGTGCTGGTTTGGGGAGCAGATGCAGAGCAGTGAGGGGAGTGGTGGGTTTCGAGAAGCCAGAGCTCCGGCTCCCCACCCCGCCTCCCTTTTTCCAGAGAAAACCACACCCAGGAGGTAAAACAAGAGACAGGGACTCACCGCAGCATGGCTGAGGACGTCTGTGTCTGCCCAGCCTTCTGTCAGAGTCCATTTGGGAGATGCCTCCTTCACGGTCCGTTGTGAGCAGTACTGAGCTGATGTGTGGAAAGCACTTAGGAGGGTAGTTGCTGACACAGAGAAAATGCTCTGTACGTGCTGCTGTCCGCTCCGAGAACCTCAAGGACACGCATTTTACGTGTAAAACTGAGTTCTGAAGGGAAGGGGTGTGTGTGCATGCACCTGAGTTGAGAATGTTTGATGATAGAAGAATTCAATGCCTCCTCTATTTGAGAACTTTCTAGACCAAGTAATAATTGCAATCTCTCAGCTGGGGGCAAAGAAGTTGGCATTTTTGGTCTGTAAACATTGAAGTCATGGTCCTAGGATGTCACAGCTGGGAGGGACCTCATGTGTCTCCCCCCCGCCCCCAGATTTTATTGATGAGAAAACCTTCAGAAGACAAGTCTCACCCAAGACCAGTTGGGCAGGAAGAAGCAGAGGCAGATGATAGCTTCTGTTAGCTTGAGAGTAGAGGGAGCCGAGGGCTCTGAGTTCCCGTCAAGCCTTACTCACTCTCCGGGTGACAGATGAGCCTGTGAATTATGCCAGGGCAAGGGCTGGCCTCACACATGTCAGTCAGCTCAGACAGTGGAGGATGGAGATGAGTTTGAGTGGAGAGAGGCAGACAAAGACATACTCCCAAGGCTCCTCCTGCTTCCATTGTCGTGCCTCGTCTGAACGTCACCCCTGCTGACCACGTTCCTGGAGAGGTTGGCTTGGTGATACACCTCAGGTCGCGCTGGCCATCCTGTGGTTCAGTCAGGGACAGACTGGTGGACATGTGTGCGCGTGTGCGTGTGTGTGTGTGTGTGTGTGTGAGAGAGAGAGAGGTAGACAGAGAGACAGAAATAGAGACGGAGGCAGAGAGAGAGATAGGCAGACCATGGGAAGTCTCAAATAGGCTTGGGAGAGAAGGTGAGGAATCAAAGAGACCATTCTCATTACCCCACTTCTTATGAGCATTTTTTACTATTGATTCAATTTGTGTGTCAAGAGAAAAAAATGTCCAAATAATACTGTACTCTTAAGACACATTTTTATGTAGAGTGTCCCCTAAATCTTAATGCTTGCTTAAAACTGCTGAGGTACTCTTTAGGTGAAGGATTAAGCGCCGTAGTCCAGAGTGTTGAGGGGGTGAGTGCTGGAGAGGGGAAGTGGGGCAGGTTTGGGGGCTGCACCCCAGCGAGGAGCGGGCCGCCCCACATCTGAGCGGGTGGGGAGGAGCCCTTGTGGGCAGATGGCTGTGCCATAAAATGATTCAGTTCATAAGTGGTTGGCCTGAGTGGACCTCTCAGTGGGAATCGGTAGGGAGGAGAATAGAGAAGGCTGGAAAAGGAGTAGGGATGGCGGACCAGGAAGGAAGGGAGGCTGCGGATTCACAGAAAGCCGGTGGTGGTGCTTCCTGAACTTTCAAGTCAAGGCAGTGGAGTTCAAGCCAAGCTCAGTCTGATCACCGAGGGACCAGGAGCTGCAGTGCTATCTGGGTTACATAAATAATTCAAGTACTAGCTGTCTAGGAATCCACGTCCTGAGGACTTATGGGGTCATCCTGTCTTTTAATATTTAAAAACAAACAAGCAAAAAGGCTTGCACTCCTGGCCTCACATACTGTGGTAGCCCAGTTCCGATCTTAATATTTTCATAACACCGGGAAGCTTACGATCCCTTGCTCACCTTTTGCTCCAATTTATGGTTGTGGCTGAATAATTCTGGAGCGTGGACCTTGGTTCGTCTCCTGTGGCTGTTCTTTCCATTTTACCCCACGTGCCATAAACCCTTTTTAAAAATTTCCCAGAAGCATCCCCAAAGCAAAACGGCTGATGCAATAGCCTTTTACCGACGAGGGGTCACAACACAGGCCAGACGGACAGCTTGAATCATTTATTAGATTTGCTAGTCTATAAATCTCCCTTGGCCTTTCCCCACTGCCTGGAACATCTTGCTGGCTGTCTTCCCTTCTCAAGCTCTAGCACGTCCTCCATTTTGCTGGGCCCTTCTTCCTTCTTTTGTGGACAATTCACATCTGTCTGGACGCTCGTCCCTCATCTATGTCCTGGAGAAATAAACTTTGTTTTATTCTGCTAATCTGCTGATTACTGCTTATCTTCTCCACTTTTCTTATTAGAGCTAGAACCTGCCTTTTCACAACAAGAATGGCCCTTCGAAATGTTTTTCTAGATAACAGTTTTCTCCCTAAAAGGGAACTTTGCCACCGAGTTTTAAAATAACACGTTCCCACCCCTACGTCATTAAATTCTGCGTTCTTAATTTAAGGAGGAGGAGGGAAAGGGATGACTATTTCTTGAGGGTTTATTCAAATTAGACTTTTTAATGCAGCTTTTTAATGCAGCATTTTATTTAATGTTCCTAAAAGCCCTGTAGTTGGGAGTGGGTCATCTGCCTGGTTTACAGATGAGGACAACAAAGGTCAGGCGAGTCAGGACACTCCAGGTCGCATAGGCTGGGGTATGGTGGACCTTGAGCTCAAGCCAGAGTCTTTGGATTCCAGAATGCATGCTCTTTCCATCATTTTTCTTGCCTTCGAAGGGAGGGCATGGTCATAGAAACCTCATCTGTAGACGTTGTGTATTCTTCTCTCTTTGGCCAGGTTTTCCCACTTGCTACAGGGGCAGCTCTGGTTCTCTCTTTCTTCTTCCCTTTCTGCTCTCTTACAAGGCCCCTTGGTCCTGAGTTGGGTCGATTCTACCTCTAGCATGCTTCTGCTCTGCAGACCTTGTCATCTCAGCATCTACTCCCTTCCAGCCCGTACTTGTGGCCATAGACTGGCCCGGCGCCCTGGGTTGGGCCTGCAGTCAGTCTGAAAGATGTGAGTCCAAACTGCAGCCTGGGCTCTAAACAGTTGTGTGACCTCGGGCAAGTGAAATGATTTGCTTTCGTTTTTTCTTCTTTGAAATGGAGAGAGTGAGAGCACCCAACTCTGAGGGCTGCTGTAAGGGGCCAATGATGAGGTCACTAAAGAGATCAGCAGGGCCTGGTGACTCCTAAGGGCTCATAAATGGTAATGATTGGTATGGTTGTTGACATGGCAGTCTTGCTACCACTCTCCTCAAACCCTTCACGGGCACACATTGCTTGCCCGCCCAGACTCCTTGGCCGGATACTCAAGTCCTCGGCCATCTGTAATCTAGCCTAAGCCCACCTTTCTAGCTCAGTCATTTCCTCTAAACACTCTTTTCTGACCCCCTGGCTCCTGCCATGGGAAGTGAGCCAACCCTAGTCTCTGTTTCTTCAGCTCTTTGTGCATTTGAATAACACATAGTTCTTGGTACCTCTAGGCATGTTCATTTACTCTGCTTAAGAGTAAACTCTTTGGGGGAACACCTGGGTGGCTCAGTCGGTTGAGTGTCTGCCTTGGGCTCAGGTCATGATCCCGGGGTTCTGGGATCAAGTCCTGCATCGGGCTCCCTGCTCAGCGGGAGTCTGCTTCTCCTTCTGCCCCTCCTCCTGCTTGTTCTCTCTCTCTCAGATGAATAAATAAAATCTTTTTTAAAAAAGAATAAACTCTGAAGATAGTCATTTTATGTTTTTGGTATTATAGGCAGTGTCTAGAATGAATTCAAGAAATGGTTGGGGAAACAAAGAACTGAGCAGTTTCTACTGTGGGGGGCAGTTTGAGCCTCCACTTACTTAATCCCCCCGACACTGGTTCCATTTCCTGCTTCTCCCCGATTCAGTCTCTGCTCACAGCTTACCTCACTCTCAAGATGGACATCGAATTTTCCACTCTAAGACATAGGTATATATTGGAAGGGTTCCCATTATCTACTTGGAAAGTTACCTCTTTCCTAGTGGTCTCTAAGATAGAGTATACAGACCCAAGGGAACACATGAGGCGATCCACTAGGGAGTCGGGGAAAATATTAGCCCTTATGTTTACTTATATATTTTCTTTCCTTAATCCCTATTTTTTGATGCATGCTTTATAATGTATATAATGTACTAGGACAATAGAACTGGCTCATTATATAATTTACAAAGAAATATGCACCTATTGCATATTTAAATTTTAAAAATGTATTTATAGGATGCTTAATCAAATAAATTTAGAGCCCAAAGCTTCTCTACCTGCTGCTACTGGCTGAGAAACACAGCTGTGAACATATCACTCCTTGGTCAAAACAGTGAATTCGTGCTCTGATGTACAACAAATAGAGTACACACTCCTTAACCTGCTCTTCAAGGCCTTACGTGATCTGACCCCGATTGAGTTTTCTTTTTTCTTTTTTTCAGTTTATTGTTGTTGCTGTTGTTTTTTTAAAATAATTTTGTATTAGGTTATGTTAGTCACCATACAGTACATCCTTAGTTTTTGATGTAGTGTTCCATGATTCATTGTTTGCTTATAAGACCCATGCAATCTGTGCCCTCTTTAATACCCATCACCAGCCTATCCCAATCCCCCACTCTCCTCCCCTCTGAAGCCCTCAGTTTGTTTCCCAGAGCCCATAGTCTCTAGTGGTTCATTCCCCCTTCTATTTACCCCGCCTTCATTCTTCCCTTCCAACTGAGTTTTCTAGCTTTAAATCCTGCTGCTGGCATCCCCTGTATGCACTTGATGCTTTCCCAGCCACATGGGTTTACATATGCTTCTTCCTTTTAAGATTTTTTATTTATTTTTTATTTATTTGACAGAGATAGACAGCCAGAGAGAGAGGGAACACAAGCAGGGGGAGTGGGAGACGAAGAAGCAGGCTCTCAGCGGAGGAGCCCGATGTAGGATTCGATGCCGAAACCCCGGGATCACGCCCTGAGCCGAAGGCAGACGCCTAACGACTGCGCTACCCAGGCGCCCCTGCTTCTTCCTTTTATTTGTCCAACTTTATAGGATCCTAGTGTAGTCCCTTTATCTGCATCTCCTCTGTCATTTTTACAAACGCTTTACCTTCTGTTTATGTAACTGTCCTATTCCCTGTTCCAGACTATAAACTCCTATTTTTGATTCCATCTTTTTAACCTCTCTCTTACCATAGATGAATGCCAAGGGAGAGCCTGGGTTTGGGACTTTTGCATAACAAGACTGTTTGCCATCAGAGGCTCTTCCTTGCGTTGCCTTTTCAAGGGAGTGAGTAATGTCTGGCCTTTCCAGAATTAAGCTGTCACCTGGTTGTCCTCTCTCCAGCCTACAGGCACATCAAGAAGGTCCCCTGTCTTTAAGCAGTGCCACCATCAGGAAAGACCCTGTCTGCTCATCACTAGGATTCGTGCACAGTATCATTTGAGATCCTCAGCCCGAGAGGTCACTCACTGCCCTGAGCCGATAAGGTCAATTCGTTTTGTTACATATTTACCGATCTTCTAGGTATGGTTTGAGTGTGCTGAGTAGTTTCCATTTGCCCCTCCAGCTCCAATCTTTCACCCCTTTCTACCCTATTCAGCAGCCCCTGTGGTTGACATGAATGGGCCACATCAGTGGGCTCCCTTGTTCTCTGCTTTCCAGGCAAGTTCTGCTAATGGAAAGTCCCAGCGGAAGACTGGAGGAAGGGAGATAAGACATCAGTCAGGCGACCTCTCCCATCCGAAGTTCTAAGCTCCTGGTGCGAGGCCATCTCCATGAAACTAACGGGTCTCATCTGATTCTAGGTTCTGGTAACCATTCCTTCTGTATCTCTTCTCAGGCATGGGGTGTAGCAGGGCATGACTGTGACTGCACTATTCCTTATGCTTGCTCAGTACCTCTAAGTAGTTCCTTCATTAATCTCTCCTGAAATAATTTTGTTTGAGTATGGCACCTGTCTCCTGGTAAGAGAAGGGAAGAGGGATGTATGGAGAGGTTGAGAGAGAGAAGGGAGAGAGACAGATTCTAACTAATATGAAGTCATATGGGAAAAGTGAATGTTATTCACAAAGATGTAAGGGACCTGTTGGTGTTGCCTTTTTGAAAGAGAATTCTGGTGGGGAATGGTCTAGAGAAGTGCGCTCGAAGTGAATCAGCAGCTGAAACAGATTGGCTGAGGCCCAGGGCCCAACAATCTAGGCTTTAATAAGCTCCCCATGTGATTTTTATGTACTGAATAGAAAGGCAAAAAGGCCAGTTGGGAGGCTGCTATGCTAGTAGGGAAAAGCGAGGAGGGTGGTGAGTCTGGATAGAAGTGAAAGTTAGTGAAGGCTTAGGGTTGATGAGGCTCAGAACTGAACAGATGTAGGGAAGGTTAGAGAAGAGGTGGATCCCAGGTCTCAGGCCTAGATGGCTTTATCTGCCAAATCAGGGGCGGGGAATAGATTGGAGGGGGAAGTCGTTCTGGCCAGTGAGGAGCACAGTGAGTTTGAAGTGCTATTGGGGACAGCAGGGTGGAGAGGTCCAGAAGCCTTGTGCTATATAGGGGTCATGCCACCATTAGCTTGCCACATTCAAGTACTCACTGTAACGGTCTTGTAGAATGTGAGCTTGGCAAGGCTGATCTACATTTCCCAGAGTTCTCTTTTCAGGTGTAATTTTAGCTGGGGTGGGTCACAACAGAGAGTCTTGGGAGATCTGGAGAGTGGGAGGAGGACACAGCCGTTCTGCAGCTCACCCATATTGTTGCTAATGTGCTGACGCCCCTCCCGGTTGTGAAGCAGCAGCTGGGCCTACAAGCTGCACCTGCCTCTCTCCTTGGCTCCTCCTCCTGCTCCCCGAACCTCTGGCTCGGGCATGTGTGTTTAGACCCAGGACCGAGGGCTCCAGCTTCTGCGGAGCACACCTTCAAGGTGAGAAGCAACAGGAGGTTTAGTCCATCCCCCTGACGTGGGTTCCAGCTTATTCTTGATGTCCTCCACTTTGTATTTCCCTCCCCTTTCTTCAGATAACACCTGCAAAATGAAAAGAGGGCCCCGGGAGCTAATTTTAAAAAGAATTCAAAGTGAATATGGACCAAAAACTTTGGTCATTTGGTTTTTACAAAAGATCCCTTTTTATATTTCCATTTAAGTAAAAGCCATAAAATTCTAGATTTAGCAGTCATTTAAAAAATAATCTTTACTGGGGCGCCTGGGAGGCTCAGTCAGTTAAGCGCCTGCCTTTGGCTCAGGTCAGGGTCCCAGGACCCTGGGATCGAGCCCACATCGGGCTCCCTGCTCAGCCGGAAGCTTGCTTCTGCCTCACCCACTCCCCCTGCTTGTGTTTCCTCTCTCACTGTCTTTCTCTCTATCAAATAAATAAAACTCTTAAAAAAAACTTTACTGAAAAGTATAAAAAAAAATGAATGAGGGATGTCCTAGAAGATTCAGGGCTGTGCATCTTCTAAGGCTTGGTTATAAGCGTGTTGCTAGAGAACAAAGGGAGTTTCCTGACTCTGGGTTTAGAGTCCTTTGCTCTGTTCTTGCTTTTGCTGGAGTCCCTTGCTGTCTACACATTGCTTTAGGGGGAAAATAGCAATTTAAAAGCCTGACAATATTTACTCATTTCCTGTTTGCCCCGGGGTGTTTGAGCTCACCAGTACAGTGAATCAACAGCTTAAAAGAGAAGGCAGGATCAAGCTCTATGGTTTTGCTTTACACTCAAATTCAAAGAAAATGGAGATTTTCCTTTTGCACTTGGTGTACGGATAGCCCCAATGGAGAACTCAAAACTACTGGTGGGCAAGAGAAGTCTTTAGCACTGCCAGCTTCTTTGACCATCATCTTAGATAAGGGTTTGTTTTGAAATAGAAAGAGGCTTGTTTTGGTTTCAAGAATGAGAGAACGTTTTGTTTCCTCTCATCTCAGGCCAGTGCCTGTAGAGTAAGTCATTGACCTAACATTAGCCCAGATATAGGGTTTCTTTTGAAAATTAAAGCTTGGCTTGTGTTCACAGAGAGCTATGATTTTCTGACTTCAGCTTTCCCTACTGACTTGGTCTTCTGTTCAAAATGCTTCAAATGAGGGTGGGGGGGGGGCGGCACTGGTCATGGTTCCTGGGGTGGTTGGAAATGGTGTAGTCTTCTTTAGCAGGTCTCAAATTCCAGGATCCTCGTTATATCCTCTGTCTAAAGGGCTTTCCCTCAAATCTCAGTTTTACCAGCTCTGTGGCTGTGTTTCATGGTAGCAGTTCAGGTCTCTGCTGGCTGAAGAGCTGGTTCTTTCCACCATGGCTTCATTCATACTTACCCATTCCCCCAAGTTTCCCTGCACTGCCTTCTCATTCATCCATTGGTTGGAAACCAGCTCTTTTATCTTAAACATGGGGTGTGGAATGTCTTGGAGGACATCACTTGTCTGTTGACAATAGTGTTGGCTATTGTTGGGCCCTGTGTGCACTAGACCCACCAACCTGGCGGGCACTGTGCTAAGCATTTTGTGTTCGTGAACTCATTTATTTCTGAACACAACCCTGAGAGATAGATAATTATGATCCCTATTTTATATGTGAGAAAACTATTAAGCAACATTCCCAAGGCCACAGACGTTATAAGTCCTGAGGCCAGAATTCAAGTTCTGCCAGATACCAAATCCGTACTGTTGGCCTTCTCCCTACAACTCCTGCTTTGTTCAGAAATCTATATTTCCACACTGCCCGGCCATTTGCCACGTGTTTGTTAAAAACAAAGCCCTAGATCTCATTTCAGCTCATCTAACATGACTTCCCTTAAGCATTTTGTTTTGAGGCTAAAAAATTTGAACATGAGCATCTAAATTAAAGTGCCCTTAAAAAGATTTATTAGCAGATTGCTTTCATCTTGACCATAACTAATCATAGAAAAGGGAAAACAAGACAAGTGGCCAGAAGTACCCTTTGAAACACTGCATTTGCTGAAACTGGCACAGAGTAGCTTTTAAGAATACATTCAGTTCTCACAAGCCTCCCTGGGGTCCAAGTGAAATAGAATTTGCAACACAATAAATAAGACGTTTATAAAAGAATCATGCCTTGCAAGGAGGTGGTGGAAACCGCATCCATTTCTGTGGTCAAGTCTCTAGAAATACGTGCAGTCAACTAACGTTGGACCTAAGGTGGTGATGTCATGCGCAAAGCCTCCCCACATGCCTCCTTCCTTCCCTGCCTCAGATGTTGCTTGAGCTCGTACTAATGCTAATTGCTAGGTGCTGAGGATTCAAAGGCGAATATACCAGAATCAGGGAGCCCAGATGAGGCTTATTGCAAGTAGGAGGGATAATAATGAAGAAATCAATACATAGATGCTAGGTTAAGTCATGATGATTGCTGGGATGAAAAATAAGATGAGAGAACGCCCTTTTAGAAAAGGGGGGCCATGAAGGCATCTCGGATGAAACACTATTTGAGCAGACACTTGAGAGAATTAAGGGACTAAGCCATCTGGATTTATAAAGAAAAGATTCTGCACAAAAGAGAAAGAGCCAGTGCAAAGGCCCATTGGGAGAAGCCTGCTTGTCATTTCAAGGAACCGTAGAGAACGGTGCAGCCAGAGTGGGGTGAGGAGTTAGAAGAGTGGAGGAAGGGTAGCTGCAGAGTTGGGCAGGGGCGAAGTGGGGCCAGGTAAGGAGTTGGCTCTTTATTCTAAGTATCATGGGAGGCCCCTGGAGGGCTTGAAACGGGTGTGACATCATCCGACTTGCTTTTTTAACAAACACAACGGGAGAGTAGAAACAAAAGTGGACCAGCTGGGAAAGTTGCTTGTCATCTTGGCAAGAATAAGGGTGACTTGGTAGCTTGCGTACAGCTGGGACTCTCCCACATTGGTGGCGTAGTACTGGCCCATTCTATGTGCTAAACATTTGGCCTCTTAGCTCCTTGCAACTCTCAACCAGGCACATGGTCTTGAAGGGTGGCTGCCCGCAGTTCCTCTCCCTCTTATATACAGGCAGCTCTTTCCCACCAGGAGTCTCTTTATCTTCCCCTTGAATCTGGAATGGCCTCATGATTTGCTTTGGCCAATAGAACATGGCAGAAACAATGCTGTGCCATTTCTAGACATGTCCTTTAAGAATCCTGGCGGCTACCACGTTCTCTCTGGGGAAGCCAGTCACAGTGTAAAGAAACTCGAGCTGGACTCAGTCTGAGACACCAGTGGAGAGGGAGGACATATGGTGGAGAAGCATTCTTAGATTCTAGACTGTGTCATTCTAGATGCCTGATGAGTGCTACCTGGTTCACTGTCAACAGCTCTGGGGAGTAAATATTCTCAACATATCTTCCCTGAGCAATGATCAGAAGCTCAGAGAAGCCCCCTGTCCAAAGTCACCCAACTAGTAAATGACGGTGACAGGATTTGATTTTATGTCACTGTAACCCTGAAGACATCACACTTAACCATGAGTAAAATGCCACTCTGAGAATGCAGGATGTTTTTGAATTTAAAGATAGAACTTGGGGAAAACAGTGGCTCTCAAGGACAAGCAACCGCCCCACTGCCTGGAGCTTGATACACATGTGCATTCTTGGGTCCCAGCACAGACCTCCTGAGACAGAAATTCTGGGTGTGGAGTTGTTACCCAGTCTGGGTTTTTAACCAGTCCTCAGATGATCCTGATGCAAGCTAAAGTTTGAGAACCAATGCTGTAGAGGTTTTCTCTTGGAAAGGACTCTGTGGCAGGTGTTGGGCCTAGCACAGAGGGAAGGATCTGGGGGGTGTGTTCCCTGTGGCTCTGGAACTCGCTGGCAGTTCCCGAGGGGATTTAACCATCTGTCCTCAGTGATTAGGACAAGTCTGATTTCTCCTTTAGAAATACCTATTTCTTCCCCAAATCTTATCAGTCTCCTCAGGCTGCTTTTGCTCTGGCTAGGCACCTTGGCTTCAAAGGACTATTACTTTAAAGACTTTTTATGATGACCTAAGTTCCTATGATAAGTTAGGTCACTGCCGTAACAGACCTATTATTGCTTTATTGGTCAGTTAAAGCCAGGTTAGCTGTGTTAACAAACACCCCCAACATTTCAATGGCTTAAAGCAGCTATAGGCATGTTCTTACCACACACACACACACACACACACACAGCTGTGTGAAGTGATGGACATGCTAATTAGATTGATTATGGTAACCATTTCACATGTATACAATATACATATATCAATCATCCAGTTGTACATCTTAAATATACACAATTTTTTATTTGTCAATTGTACCTCCTAAGGCTGGAAAAGATTAAAGAATTTCCCTATTCAAAGTTTTTCTATAAAAACAGAAACAGCGGTAGGCAAGCTATGGCCCAGGGTCAGATCCGGCCCACAGCCTGAGTTTATAAAGTTTTATTGAACCTCTGGATTTACACATCATTTATGGTTGCTTTCATGCTGCAGAGAGTTGAGCAGTCATGATAGAAATCATATGACTGGCAAGGTTGAAAATATTTGCTATTCAGCCCTGTACGAAAAAGTTTGCTGACTTTACACAACAGTGGGTTATTTTTCTTCATTCCAGAAGACTGTTCCAATGTCATCCTCACACAAGGACCCCGTTCATGGTAGCTCCACCATCCGGAACATTGAGGGCTACTGTGGTGCAGGGAAGGGAGGACCAGAGAATCTCACACTGGGGATTAAAGCTTTCACCCAGGAGACACACTTTACTCCCTCTTTCACTCCATTGGCGGAAGCAAGTGACATGGCCGCACCTGTCCCCAGGTGGCCAGAGGAGTGCCTTCCCATGTGCCCAGGAGGAGAGCAAGCACTGATGAGGACTGCAGCTACTGATGATTTATAAAGGCCAGGACCAGGCAGGCTTCCAGGAATGGCAAAGGAGGGTTTTGAGCTCTAGAACTATTTTCTTTACAGACCTCAAAACTCAGGACCTATGCTCAGGGCCCCACAGCATGGGAGAAGCTCTAAAGAGTGAGAAAGTTAGTGTTATTTCCTCATGTAGCCATTTTGTGGACAATTTGCTGATCTCGGTATACATGGTATTATCAAATTATCATTAGCGTGTTGTAGGGAGTTACTTCTGTGCTAAGGAACACAAGCTGATGATAATAGTTGCTGGAATATTTTTGCATCTATAATTAAGTATTTTGCTCCAAATGCAAATAAATAAATAAAAAGAAAACAAACTCTAAACCTCAAAGGAGCCAAATTACCCGTAGTAAATGAGCTTCAACAACACGGGCTGGGCATTTTGATGTGGATGTGACTGGGAGGTTGACAGTACTATGCAGCTGTGGAGGCTGTTGGGAGCAGTCCTGTTTGGGGCCAGCCAGGAAGCCTCTCTGATGGTATGGAAAGATTTGGAAGGAACATTGCTCCCATGGGCCTCTTATGGAGGTGGAAAGATAGAGCCTTTCCTTATCACCCTACCCTCTATTCTCTCCAGATATTCATAACTATAAGCAGTAACCACATTCCAAATCCCCACTAGGCAAAGAACTTTGCCCAGACCCCTTGGTTAATAAGTGTGAAAACTTGAATTTGAATGAGGCAATCTGACTGCAGTGCTGTGCAATTTACCCCTGTAATACAGTGACACTCAACTATGTTTGATTATGATTTCTTTTTTTAATAATAATAATAATATTTTTTATTATATTGTTAGTCACTGTACAGTACATCCCTAGTTTTTGATGTAAAGTTCCATGATTCATTACTTGCGTATAACACCCAGTGCACCATGCAATACGGTGCCCTCCTTAATACCCATCACCAGCCTATCCCATTCCCCCACCCCCCTCCCCTCTGANCCACCCCCCTCCCCTCTGAAGCCCTCAGTTTGTTTCCCAGAGTCCATAGTCCCTCATGGTTCATTCCCCCTTCTCTTTACCCCCCCTTCTTCTTCCCTTTCTTCTCCTACTGATCTTCCTACCTCTTATGTTCCATAAATGAGTGAAACCATATGATAATTGTCTTTCTCTGCTTGACTTATTTCACTTAGCATTATCTCCTCCAGTCCCGTCCGTTGCAGCAAATGTTGAGAAATCGTTCTTTTTGATGGCTGAGTAATATTCCATTGTATATATGGACCACATCTTCCTAATCCAGTCATCTATTGAAGGGCATCTTGGCTCCTTCCACGATTTAGCTATTGTGGACAATGCTGCTATGAACATTGGGGTGCATATGGCCCTTCTCTTCACTGCATCTGTATCTTTGGGGTAAATACCCAGTAGTGCAATGGCTGGATCATAGGGTAGCTCAATTTTTAACTTTTTAAGGGACCTCCTCACTGTTTTCCAGAGTGGCTGTACCAACTTGCATTCCCACCAACAATGGAGGAGGGATCCCCTTTCTCCACATCCTCTCCAACATTTATTGTTTCCTGCCTTGTCAATTTTTGCCATTCTAACCGGTGTAAGGTGGTATCTCAATGTGGTTTTGATTTGAATTTCCCTGATGGCTAATGATTATGATTTCTAATGAAAAATGTATCATCCCATACACAGTCTTTCAGCCCCATGATATTTTAATACTCTGCCATTAAAGGTCACTGAACATATATTTTTCTCTTAATTCTTGGTGGCCACAGAGTAGAGATGTACCAATTATTTCATTTATTATTGATTCTTCTGTTTTTCTTTATTTGACACTATTGTAGAGTGCATTGTGATGAAGACTTTAGTTTTTGCACATATCTGTAATGATTCGTTAGGAAAGATTTTTACAACTGGCATATCTGAGTCAAAGTGTATGCATGTAGGATCAATGCATACAGCTATGTTGATATCACCTAGATGTCCACTCCATGTAAACAGCATCTCTTTGAATTGTGCAAACCCCGCAGTCCTGTAGCATTGTCTTTAAATTTTAAAATCTGTAACTGCCAGTCTTCCATAGAGTTTGTACTAATTAATGCTCCCATGAGCAGTATGTAAGGGTGTGTTTCTGCCCAGGTTTGATATAATATCATTAATAATAAGGAAAACCTCTGGCAATTTCAAAAGTGATAAAAGGTATTTAATGTTTTAATTTTGCATTTCAATCAAGTATTTTGAAAATTGCATCAGTGTATTCTCATGATTTGTTTCCTCTGGTCCAACTGCCTGCACTCAGAGTGCTTTTTTCCCCCACAGTACACAGTGATGCTGCCAATCTCTGTCAGGCAAGGAAGCATGCCATGTAGTATGTGTGCCAGTGAATGACTGAATGCGACAGTATCTGGCCTAATTGAATACAGCTATCTTCTCATATCTGCTTCTTCATTCAGTATGTTACAATGTGTTGTTTGATCGAAAGCAAATTTGGCCATATATAGACATGTGGATGGAAAAGGGAAATATACATTAACAGCATCTCAGATCACTGTTGCTGTTCTTTTTTTCATATTACAATAAATTTGACAAGCAGCATTTCTTAAAGGTTTGTAGTGATGTGATATGGGAAACCGTATTAATGAAATTTGTGTATTCTGTTATGTTAAAATCTATTGGTCTATCTTGTACTTTTGAATACATTTTTGAAAAATCAGGCATACTTTTGTAATATCATTGGTCATTTGGAACATGTTGGATTTTCACGTGTTTGCACATTTCATACAATGACTTGTTAAATCACATATGCTAGTATCAATGTTGAGCCCACTAGAAAGTCTTTAAGTACGAAGAAGCTGGCATGTTCCTGATGATAGATGCAACTTTTCCAAAATTTTTAATTTTCACTGGAAAGTTTTAATTTTAAAATGAGCAAAAACATATACTGTCAGTTATTTTCCTTGAAAGGCCAGACTCGGTTTGTTAATTTTTGAGAAAATGTCTGCCAAATATTCAAGTTGCTAGTCCTTCAGTTATTCTTTCAAGTAAAAATTATGTTCCATGGAAAAGGTGGCTAGTTCAGCTAGCAACTCAAGTAATCGCACAAATACTTTTCCATGAGACGACTATCAAACTTTGGTGTGCAGCAGAAGCATTTTATGTGTACTTTCCATTTTTTCTTTAAATTTTATTTATTTATTTGACAGAGACAGCCAGCGAGAGAGGGAACACAAGCAGGGGGAGTGGGAGAGGAAGAAGCAGGCTCCCAGCTGAGGAGCCTGACATGGGGCTCGATCCCAGAACGCTGGGATCACGCCCTGAGCCAAAGGCAGACGCTTAATGACTGCACCACCTAGGCGCCCTGTGTACTTTCCATTTTTATCACACAGTATGAAAAAGGCACGTACTCAAAGGTTGAGGTTTATGAAAATTAATATTTTGTGCTGCTTCATAAAGGGCTTTCTTAAGTGAACCTGGCATCAAAAATATGAGCGTACGGTAGCAAAGAAAGCAGTAACCAGTAGTACGGTTTGGGGCAATTGCTTTGATCTGTGCTAAGGCATCAGCAATTTTACCCACCACCTGCTTTCATGTCATCATTGAAAATGTCAATACGGTAACAACAACAATGAAAAAAACCCCAAACAAATAATGTTTAATTTTTATTATAAAAATAGTTTTGACATTTGATGTTTTAACTTCCTGCAAGAGTCTTAGTGTGTCCCCGGAGTCTACAAACTATATTTTAAAAGCCTCTGCTACAGGATGACTTTGATAAAGTAAAAAATAGCTTTTTACTATACTCTCTGATCTACTTATAGTTGGGATATTTTACTCAGTAGTCTACAGCTACTGTCATTCGGTTAACATTTATGGGACATAAGTTTGAGAGGATTAAGAATGCTAGTTTTGAATTTCTTCTTTTACATTAAAACTGTAGGCTACAAAGAGAAATGAGAAATAGTGATTTCATGAGTAAAGAAAGAGGATTGGCAGAATCAAGGCTCTCTAGGAGGCGGGGGGCAGTATATCTGTTGGGGAGTTCCAATATTCTGCTTTGGTTGTGAGAACTATAAAAAACCCTCTCCAGGTGATTCTGATACTCACAGAAGATTATGAATACAGGCATACCTTGGAGATAGTGTGAGTTTGGTTCTAGACCACCACAACAGAGCCAGTATCACAACAACATGAGTCAAATGCATTTTGGGGTTTCCCAGTGCATATAAACATTATGTCTACACTACACTGTAGTCTGTTAAATGTGCGACAGCATTATGTCTAAAAATGTATGTACCTTAATTAAAAAATACTTTATTACTATCATCTGAGCTTTCAGCTAGTCATCAGCACCGATCACAGGTCACTGTAACAAATATAATAAGGATGAAAAAGTTTGGAATATGGTGAGGACTACTTAAATGTGACACAGAGATACTAAGGAGCAAATGCTGCTGGAAAAATGGTGCTGATAGACTTGTTTGGCCCAGGGTGGCCACAAACCTTCTATTTATAAAAAAAAATAATACCTGTGGAGTGCAATAAGGCAAAGTGCAATAAAACTAGGTATGTCTGGTACACCTGTGGGTAATGCCAAGACTATCAAGGGCATCTGTGGAGGCATGGCCAAGAGCTCTGGTTTTAGAGGCTCAGTGCTGACATTGGGTCTAAGAAGAAACAATGATTCTTCTGCCAGGGATGCCAGCCTTCTGGGCTACCAGACATCACTCTGGGCAGTGTCACTTCCCCCCACCAAAGTGAGCACATGATTCTTCTTAGAGCCCAAAGTCCCCGTAGCAGAGCCCGAGCTGCCCTGCTTTAGTCCTATTTCTAATGAAAGTGCCAGCTTTTCCTTGGCCAGAAAAACTTAACTGAAGACTAGCCAGAATCTTGTAAGTATTTTGTTGGGTAAAGAAATCAGACACAAAAGAATATATTATCGTATAAGTTTACATGAGGTTCAAAATAAGGCAAAACTGGTTACCTGGATGGCTCAGTTGGTTAAGCGCCTGCCTTGGGCTCAGGTCATGATCCCGGGGTCCTGGGATCAAGTCCCACATTGGGCTCCCTGCTCAGCAGGGAGTCTGCTTCTTTGCCCCTCCCCTGGCTCATGCTCTCTGTCTCTTACATAAATAAATAAAATCTTAAAAACAAAACCAAACCAAAATAAGGCAAAACTGTCAAAATGACAAAACAGACAAAACAGTGATAACTTCTGGGGGAGGGATATGGACTGGGAAATGACCCAACAGAACCTTCTGAAATGGTACCATGTGGTTGGAAGTTATATAGGTGTATAGATCTCATTGATTTGTACATTAAGATTAATGCATGCCAATTTTCTTTTTTACTTCATAAAAATTGTCATACGCTTTCTAATATAAACGTAAAAAATAGACATAAATAAGTGATGAGCTACATTGGTTCAGTCACACAAATGTGAGAATTCGCCATGTTTTGGATCTGCCTAGAGAAGTTTCTCTGGCCATGAAGCTGGTTCGTACCTGGTTTTGGAAGAACAAATTGTGCACAGTTAGATGAGAAAGATGGAAGGCTGATTTGTGGCCCAGGCGGTGTGAGGAAGCGTCAGGATGCTGGTTTGCTCCCTGGCTCCCATGCAACAACCGTGTGTATAGATACATTTCTCAACATTAGACCTTAAGCGCTTTCCAGGGAATAATTTCCAAAGCAATTACTTCCCACTGTTAATAGCCAATTAACAAGTAGGAGATAATAAGTCCTCAGTTGTATTGTGGGTGGGTAGAGCAATGTAAAGGCAACTAATTAACACCCAGTCTTTTAACAAACTAATTAATCTAGCCAGGCAAGAACAGTTTATTTAGGATACGTTGAAGGCTCTGAATGCCCCAAATTTTGTTTTTCACCACGCCGATGAATAATTGAAGCCTGCAGCTTTCGTTTGTCCTGTTTGTCCCTGTTCTTTGATGCCACTTGGCTTTGAAGCACCATCCCTAATAGGAGAAAGCTATTTATCTCTTTCTTTAACAGCCTCATGAATATTTTCTTCCCTGTTACTCCTTGCTAGCACTTGCTAGTTCTTACCATTGCATGTTTTCTCTCCTTCATCCTATTTGATTTCGCCTCCTCTCTTGCTTGGTGTGCTGACTTCCATTATTGTAATCCTATAGGTTACTTAGTATTTGCTTAGGACTGGTAATAACTATTTAGTGTCATGCCGTCTAAACGCAACTGTGCTTTAAAATCACCTTGGAGGGGCACCTGGATGGCTCAGTCATTAAGCGTCTGCCTTTGGCTCAGGGCGTGATCCCAGGGACCTGGAATCGAGCCCCACATCGGGCTCCTCCGCTGGGAGCCTGCCTCTTCCTCTTCCACTCCCCCTGCTTGTGTTCCCTCTCTTGCTGTCTGTCTCTCTCTCTCTGTCAAATAGGTGAATAAAATGTTAAAAAAATAAAAAATAAAAAAATAAAATCACCTTGGAGAGCTTGTTGTAAAATGCAAACCTCTGGCCTTACCTCCTTCCTCCACTCCCTCTCCAGTGAGTCTGGTCCAGAAATTCTGGGTTGAGCCCCAAATCTGCATTTTAAGTAGGTGTCTGCCTCCACCTTCCCAGCGGTTTGGAGGCAGATGAGCTCAGCTAGAGAAACGCTGCTTTGGGGGGACAACTGGTCGTCGGTAGTCTTTCCTAGTTGAGAAGTAAACTTTTAGGAAATGGGAAGATAACTCTTTAAATATGGGCTGCCTATCTGGGTCTCTGACCTTCTTCCCTGTCTGAGCTGTGATCAGGTTGAGAAATAAAATAAGGGAATGACGGATGGGGCCTGAAATACCCTCCTCATTACTGATGAGGGCTAATCTGTAAGATGGGGTTCAGTGCGAGAGCCGAATAGGCCAGAGACGAACCCCCAGGATGGGGCAGCCTGGCCTCAGCGATGGTGGACTAAGACATATCTCTCTGCACGATTTAGAAATGCCAAAGAGAAGAGGTTAGATATCTTGATAACCTAATACATTTTATAAATGTACACTTTGTAATATGCTTGGCTTTTTATAAAACACTTTCAATTACAGTGTCTCACGGGACCCTTCCAATCACTCCTGAATTCATATCACCTTTCCCGAGACTGATGACTGTCTCTGCTTGGATGACTTAGCTAAATACATCAATCTTTAGACTTCCACCACCCCCTTCTGTATTCCTTTCCAATACCATGGCAAAGAACATGGGGAAGGAAGCTTGAGAGGTGTGGGGTGAAAATGGGCTCTCTGGCCGTGGGTTTCCTGCTCAGGTACTGTACCTGGCCATTCTGCTCCCAGCCACTGCTAGCAGTTGCTGAAAATCTACATCTCCTCTTTTCCAGCTTAGCCTGGGCCTTGTTTTCTTTATCTTCCACCTTACCTTCCCCTTGGCATCTCAGGCTGTAGATAAACTCTGAAACTCTGGGGGATCCATTACTTGGCTGTTGATCTGAGCATTCCCTTCCTACATGCCTTGCCCTGACCTTAGCAGGCTCCATGGCTGGTCAGTTGGCTCTCAGCTTAGCATTTCCCCCACACTGAAACCCAGGAAAACTCAGGAGAAGAAACGTGGTCTTCTCTTTGCCTGGTTCTCCCACTTTATCCTCTGGCTGTGTTGGGGCTTGCTGTGTTGGTGATGATGGCCTGCAGGGTGATCTCCTAGGTCCCAAAGACTGAGCTGAGTAAGAGGCCAGCTGCCAATAATGTGTCTAGCAGCTCCTTCCACTGTAGGACTTTGTGGTTCAGGACACCTCTGATGCAGTAGAACCAGCCCGCCCTTCTACCCACGTTCCGCTGGACCCACGTTCCACGGAGCCACAGGTTGTGTTCTCTGGAAAGCAGACACTGAGCTGTAGGTTAGTTTGCAGAAGGTTTATTAGGGAGTCCTCTAGGGATCGCCACCTGTGGCTGCAAAGGAAGGAAGCCTGACTGAGCACAGGGAGCAGCTATGCCATGACATGGTCTCCGTGGCCCCAGCCAGCCCTACGGGAAACCGGGAATGGCCCTTCAGAGTTGTCCTGAGTTGAAGCAAGAGGGCCAAGCTTTCTGTCTTCCAGTTATCAGATGGGATCTGGCCTGCAAAGGAGGCATAGCCTGGGCAAGGTGACCCTTGGCTGACGCATTTTCTGAAGGCTGATGGCAGAGGGCTGTCTGTCAGTGGTACTCTCTGCAGCTGGGAAGGGAGGGCTTTCGGTCCCGAAGAGCATGGGTCTAGAAGACCATCACAGTGTCCACTATCGACTGAATTTTCTTTTTCTTCTCCCATGTCATATCTTCCTTCTGCCCGGGGTAGCCAACATAGGTAGAAAGTTACACTCTCTACATTATAGAAGAAAGTCTATGATTTAATACGCCAGGACTAGCCCTTGATATGTTAAATGGGAGCTAAAAGGATTTAGAAAATTATTTCATTTTCAACAACGTCTGGCTTATAACCAATTATCTTGCAAAAAAAATGCTATTTTGAATTTAAGAAGCTTAATTATAACCCTCTCTTTCTTTTTGTAGCTCTTCTGTAATAATCCGAATACCCCCAAAGCATCTGTTAGATCATTTGGGCTAACTAGGGAGAACATACTGTATATGGAAAAGCCCAAGAGAAAACTGCAGAAATTTGTTTGAAAATGTTTGTGGTCTACCCACATATATGTTTTCCTCTTTCCTTCTAGCTCGTAATTACTTAAGCTGGGGCCGTGTTATCCTTATGCTTTTAAACTTCTTGCATGTTATTTAGTACCATTAGTACACTATGGTAGATGAAGTTTTGTGTCTCTATCATCTTCATGAAAGTGCAAGTACATCGGTGTGTTTGTTACGTGTGAGACCAGTTACCCTAACACTGACCAGCTTAGCTAACATTGTGGTACACAGCTGCTTCGGCTCAGGAGTTTGGGAGGAGCTTAAATGGTTGCTTTTGTCTCAGGGTCTCTCATGACGTTGTGGTCAAGCCATTGTCCAGATTTGCAGTCACCTCAAGGATTGATCAGGGCCAGAGAATCTGCTCCCAAGCTCAGTCATGTGGTTGCTGGCATGCTTTGGTTACTCACTGGCTATTGGCCAGAGGCTTTAGTCCCTCACCAGTGGGCTTCTTCGTAGGGTTGTTCACAACATGGCAGCTTGCTTCCCCAGGAGCAAAAGATCAGAGAGTTGACCCCAAAAGGCATGGCACAGTCTTTATAACCTAATATCAAAAAGGATACACTATCACTTCTGCCCTATGGGACTGGTCCTAGAGATCAACCCTGGTGCCGTGTGGGAGGAGACTATGCAAGGGTGTGAATACCCAGAAGCTGGGATCCCTGGGGCCATCTTGGAGGCTGGCTACCACAACTGGCATAAATTCTTGATCATTTCAATCCTTTTAAGCTTGGTATATGGGAAAAATCCTGGCTTTAGGACTCAGACATGATTGAGAAAAACTCTCTTTTGCCATCCATTACCTGTGTGATCACTTTAATTTAGCTCTGTTTTTTTGTGAGTAAAATGGAGATAGTAATGCCCTCGTCAGAACAATGCTGTGAATAACAAATGAGGTAAAATATGCAGAAACGCTAGCCCACGAAGAGCCCCAATAGATGATTATAACACATGATAGCCGTTGTTGTGTATAACAAGGTCAGCATTCTTTCCCCACGCATACATTACATCATGTTATCCGCCCCAAGGAACTGGTCACCCTTAGGCCTCAATGGGTGTTCCAGATAAAGATTTGCAGCACCATGGAGTGGTCTACCCAATCCAAAAACAGCATCTTCAGCACTCTTGCAAGCCACCCCCCCCCCACCGGCTTCCAGTGTAGGTGACAGCCCTCAGCTCAACTGAGGAAACAGGCACTCCTGGTTCAGGTAACTCAGGGTAATTTTGCCTCCTTCAGTGTTTCTCGTTCAACGTCAAGGCAAATTAGTTATTGCGCTTTAATTTCTTGAGCTGTGTTTGCCTTAGTCCCAAAACAACCCCAGGGGAGGAGACTGAAGATGTGATTCGAATTTGCTGTAATCACAATTGATATTATCATTGTTTTGAAGCTTTTGTGTTTTCTCTGACAAAATGTCAAACACACGAGGCAAATTATATTCTGAATTCTAGATTAAATATTTAAAAATACATGAGTGGTCTGAAAATAATTACCCTTTTAAAGCTCTCTGGAACTCATACAGCTCCTAATAGTGCCAATAGGCTTACAGATGCCATCAATTAAAATAAAGGGGCAAATCCAGTCTTAAATTAGCTGTATGATGACAATTCTTAGCATGGGAAACAGCTTTAAGTATTGCTTATCTCTGTTGGGTTTGGGTATATGTTTTATTTTAGTTCTACTTAAATTGTTCTAACTAGTCAAATGTTCTTTGTTCTTAAATTGAAAATTCTAATCTTTAATGTAAGTAACAGATTTTATCAGGGGTTTCTCTGCATATTGTCCAAACATGTCCCTTTGAAAGAAAGCAAATATGAAAAACATTTAAGCTTGCCAGATGGATAATGTAGTGGGGTTTTTTTTTTTCATATTTTTCAAGGACTCTTGGTTTCCCAAAGGATTCACTGTAGCATGAATTCCCAAGTTCATTTCAAATATAATTTGATTTATGTACATCTTTCCAGGAAAACATTTACCCTGTAAAGAGAGCTCTGGTTATATGATTAAGGCTAGCATCGAACCGAATACCTTTTCACACATGGAACATGCACACAAAACAAGGGTGTTTCGAAACCTACGATGTAATTCTAAATGGAAATGTGTTACGGAAATTAGCTCACTTAGGCACCTTTTGATGCATATCTGAAGTGTAGAAGGCGCTGCAGGAGAGCTGATAAATAATTTATTTTTCTCTTCAACTCCTTGTGCAATTTTTTCCCTTTAGCTAATTCTCCTTAAAAAGTATCTTTCATTAAGAATGTGAAAGAATTCTTTCTTTCACTCAGACTCATAAATATTTCCTTTTCTATTATCACTGATAGTTGAAACATGTTTAAATAAAAGTTTTTCCCTAAAGGTATGTTTTTGGTTTTTTTTGAAATCTTTGTTCATGGGATGAAATGAAATGAAAATCTGGTATATTTTGAAATGCACGATTTAGGTCCACTTATTAAAGTGAAGACTGCACTGTGTTTTTAGAGCCATCACTTTATTTTTTTTGAAACTAGGACCTTCAAATCTCAGAATGTAAGCAGAATCCCAGAATCTCAATCTTGTAATTTTAAAACTTGTTTTGTAGTCACATATTTTACGAGGTTTTTTCATTAGAGCACTGTAGTGCAGGTTTATTAAAGCAAATTTGGAAAACACAGGACCATGAAAATGAAATGCCTTTACTTAAAGATGAATACATGGAATATTTTTGTGTATTTTCTTCTTTTCCCCCACATTGGTAAAAATATTTAATGGGATTTTTGAGTGTGATGGAAAACCTGTCTGAGGGGAGGTCTTTTCCGGAGAAATATCTAATGCCTGACTCTAAGGCTTTTCTCATGGCAATATAAGAAATATTTTTACTGTTAGCTTTATCCAGATATCATAGGAATTGAACATACTAGTGTTCCACATTTTTTCCCAGATGTCCTAAGGTTGCCTGTAGAATCCAGTGGGATTGTCCTGGTAGAGAATTCTCCTCAGGACTCTTGTTTTAAGTTGGGTGTTATGCTCGTTGGGAGTTCTACTAGCTAGTAGCCCAAGTCATTTATGCCCTAACTGATAGCATTATTCTTGATTATTTTAATTTTGATTTAATGTTTGGTCACCTGCAAGACCCTTTCAAGCAGTTTTTTAAGCAAAGGTAAATAGCTGGTATATTTTTGGAGCTTCCACATAACTCCCCCCCCACCCCGTCAGCGTCATGTACGAAAAGAAGGGAATAAAATTGTGTAGTTATAATTTACAATTTTCCCTTCTCAAAGCTATAATTATTGTTTCATTTCCTTCTAATATTCTTGTTACAGAATAAATTTTTGAGGCCAGAATAATTTTGTATATTTATGGGTCATCTTTTTAAATTTTTTTTCTTTTTAAACCGGATGCCTGAAGAAATTTTCTTTACATTATAATGTTTTCTAGGACGAGTCTCCTTTTTTTTTTCCAGGATGAGACTCTGTGCTGAGTGCAGAGCCCAATGCAGGGATTTATCTCATGACCCTGAGATGATGACCTGAGCCACAATCAGAAGTCCGACACTAAAGCGACTGAGCCACCCAGGTGCTCCTAATTTAGCCTCTTGGTTCCTGCGTTCAAACCACTTGTGTCCAAGTTTTTTCTCCTTCCCTCTTTCCTTCCTTCTCTCCTTCCCTCCTTCCTTTATCTTTATTCCTATAAAATGAGGATGATAATGCTTCACCAGGTTGTTGTAAGGATTAAATAAGACACATGCTGAGAAATCTGGTAAATATAGTCCTGCTCAATTAAAAAAAAAAAGTAGTTGTGTTTCTTATTGGTCAAATCCTGCATCAACAAAATAAATTATAGTTGGAAAAATAACTAGTCAGTTCTTCCAATATTCAAAACAATAAACACATTCCAAATGTTCATTCATGTTTGTTTTAATAGGGTTGACTTGTGTGTATGTATCTGTAAATTTTTTTCAGGAATGTCACATTCTCTGAACATAGAATGTGGGAGAGATAAAATTCCTTAAACTCTTCTTAGAGTTTTTTTTTGTTTGTTTGTTTTTTGTTTTACCCCAAAGATGTTTGTGCCTGTGAGTGTTGGGGTAGAGTGGGAGAGAGGAGGGCTGGGGATTGGCTCTTTTTGTTGATTGATTGGTGGACTGATTGAGGTCAGCAGGAGAGGGAGCACAGAGCTCTGAGCACAGGTTGGTGGGAGTGAAGGGCTATTGCAGAGTGTGGTTATTCCACCAGCCTTTTAACTCAGTTTGAAGCCTGGTAATCCTGACTCAATCTAGAGTGCCTATCTCCTCCCTTGTATACCTGGAGTTTGTTCTGATCAGCGTCTTGGAAATGTGTCTCTGAGTTGAGACTTCAAGTTGATATGGGCTTCCTCTGAGGAGTAAATATGGAGAATCCTCTCTTTTCTATCCTCCTTGTTCCCTTTATTCTTCTCTGCTCGTGGCTCTGTTCCTCCCTCTCTCCTCCACTTCTCTCCCCTTCACAGAATATGCCCTGATTAGAGGAAATGACCTGCCAAGGTGTTGGAGAAGGTCATTGAAAGGATGTGACGTCTGGTTGATCTGTGAGCTGACCCAGTCAACTGGAAGCTCCTCACTTTTCTCTCTCCTTGGAATGTACCGTCTGCCACTGTTCCCACAGTGGGGGCTGTTTCAAGGACACAGTGCTGAGAGAGAAAGGTGCTGTTGAGACCACCTGCATGGTGTATGTGACTGAACCCAGTTAGTCTCTCTATGAACTTTAAGATTCTGAAGGGGTTAGCTTGGGGATCTACTCACCTTGAAGCCACTCGGGATAAGCCTCATCCCTTGCTTATGAAACCTGCTGCCGACCCCTCTGGAATGGCCTGCCTCTTTCTTTGGTCTCTTCTTGACCTCTGTGTACAGGGGCCAGATTGCGAACCAACAGAGGGTTGAGTATCAACAAGAGGATTTCTCCCCATTTTCCAACCAATATGTCTCTTGTGGCTAAAGCCCAGAATTTTTTGATATTCCATTTATCTCCCTTGAGAGTCACTATTCTATCTTCTGTCTATATCCTCTAGCAAGAAAATTTTACTTTCTGTGGTGTGCATTACAAAAAAGAATATGTTGCTTTCTTCACTTTATAATTTGTGAAATTATGTGATAACATGGATATGAACTTTTTCAAACTTGAAAAATTCCTCAGGCTCAAGTGTGACTCTTGGAGGCAGCGCCTTCGCCTGACTTGTTCATTGAGACTCACTGAGCTAGGTTGGCAAAGTTATCTTTGAAAATGAAATGAAATGAAATGTCATATAGAAGTCAATCTTACCAGCCTCCCCAGCATCATAGGACACTGCACGTTAGGAGAAGGTGGACCCACTTGTGGGTGTTCAGTGACCTTCCAGGTCCTCATTAACCACTGGTTACTAGAAGACACTGTTTTACTGTAACTGTTGTATTTCCAAATGATGTGGCTCCATGCATATTGACAAAGCGTTAGTGACGTAGTAGTGTTTAAGAACTCAAGTTTGAAGTCGGATATGCTGAATTCCAATACTGGCTCTATCAGCTGTGTTACCTTTAAGTTAATTCACCAGCTGAACCTCAGTTTCCTTACCTATAAAATAAGCATGATGGCATCTGTCTCACAGTCTTGAAAAGGCTTGTAAAGGTGAAATCATATAATATAGCAAAATACATGGAGAATCCTTGGCATGTTAGAAACCCTTATTGAATAGCAGCTACTGTTACCCTTGTATAGGGCAATATTTTCCCATTTTCTTCTCCTCTGCCCCAACTTTAACTAACTTCCAGAAGTGCCAGCTAGCATCTACTTCAGCAAATCTGATTTTATAGACTAGTCATGAACTTTGACCACGCTGTGGAGAAGGGGAGGAATTTTTATCCCCTGTCTTAGCTTCTTATGTGTTACTTTAAGAGGGAGAAATGGCAGGGGGATAACACCAATCACTGCTTCCTTTTTAATTCTAGAAGCATTCAAAGTTTCTCAAACCAGAAGGCTTCATGACTCCCCAATGTTTTCGTGTTAAGCCCTCAACACCCCTAGAACATCCTAGGACATTTTCTCTTGCCAAGGGTCCGATTGAATAGTGTATTTTGTGTTTTCCTCCTTACAACAGATATCTACCTTATGACCTGGGAGAATATGGGCTCTAAACTCCAACTATAAGGACAGCTCTGAAATTAAGCGGTATTAGTGTTGACATGAGCTTTGCTCCAGCAATCAAAATTTGAGAACTGCAGAAAGAAAGGCCTTGCTTATTGCACATACCTTGCACAGACATTTAAAGGTGTCTTATTTAGATTTGAATTGGAAAGCAGCAGTAGGAATAAGACTGGGCACTTCCCTGAATGGATTAAGAATATGGCAGGAGGTACAAAGGAGGTCCACAAGCCTGCAATGTGCTGTGAGGGTTATTCGTGTGAGGCTTCCTTAACTTCAATACCACTGACAGTTTAGGCTAGTTAATTCTCTGCCTCTGCTGTTTTTAGTCTAAGTTTCATCCATTCTCATTGCAAAGTGGTTTCCTTTCACACACGGTGTCAGCTGATGCTAGCTCATATNTTTCACACACGGTGTCAGCTGACGCTAGCTCATATCCTGACACTCTGTCACTGAGGGGTGGGGAGAAAGAGAGCGAGAGAGACAGATAAAGAGAGAGAGAGAGAGAGAAGAAAGGTCCCAGGGAAGGACGGTGATTGGCTGAGGGTGAGTAACTACAGTGATGGGAACAGAGGGAAGAAAATAACTTCTACAGCCATGTTGGAGGTGAGACACTGTGTGGGACAAATCAGTAAGTGTCCGTGTCACCTAATGAAACCAGAAAGCCACATACCTGAGGAAGACAAGTTAGCAGATTCGAGGGTTCAGAGGCTAGAATGTGTGCCAAAGAGTATAATGAAATATATATATGAAAAGAAAAAGAGCATAAGGAAGAAGGGAGTAGAGTAGAAGGTAGTGGGCATGCATACGAGTTGTCTAAGATGAATACAAATCTTAGTAGTAGAACTCGTATTCAGTGAGTGCGTCTGGAAGCCCTCTGTCACGCACAAGTGTGAGTGAAGGAAAAAGGGTGTGAAAATTTAAAGACAGAAGAACACAGAAGAGACAGCAGATCTTCAGTCTGAAGACCTTACCCATTGGAAATAGCGGTAGCTGGAGATAGTTTTTGTGTTTGAGGAAGGGTTGGTGATCCAAGCTAAAGTCATTGAACACCACCGCACTGGGTCTCAAAGATCACATGTGCTCTGGCACGTTAAGAGGTACTGAAAGAAAGCGGCTTCTCTGGAAAGTTTGGTTAGCAAAACGCAGAATCAGACAGGTTTCTTTATCACAGGACTTTCTAGAGCCTTTAATATACTAATACACATTGCCACTTTGTAAGGCAGAGTATTGTAAGGCAAATTCCCTGAACTGATGTGATAATGAGACATGCATTTATTATATGCCTAATGAGAGGTCCGTATGTAGGTGGACATGGTCCCCTTTCTCTGAGGTTCACTGGCTTTTACTCTCCAAGTATTGACTCTGTTCATAGGCTAGCTCCCCTCATGTCTACTGGCAGCCACTGCGTTATGATTCCTTACTCAGTCTGGTGTGTGGAAGAAACTCTTCTTGGTCACAAGCCCCAAATGCCTCTCTCCATCAGGAAGAGGTTCCTGGAGTCCTCAGTGGTCACAGAGATGGGGTTCCCTTGCCTTGTTACCTGTGGAGAGGCTCCTGGAAAGTCAGCCCCAATGTCTACTATGTGTTTTTATCAGCAAACATACTGATCAGCAAGAGGAGCTTTGAAAGGATACTTTTTCAATTCACAAGCTCTGAGGTTTAGATGACATGTAAAACTCATGTTATCCCAGCTACTAAGAGTTGCTGAACATTTCTGGGAAATGTTGATGCCACCAATGCTACAATGAGTGCCGGTCTACACATCCTCAGCCATCCTTACAATTCTAGATTTCTGGCTGTTCTTTCTCTCTCTTTGTTCTTTCTTCTTTTCTCTTCTTCCCCTTCCTCCTCATCCTTTTTCTCTCTCTATCTCTGATTTTGAAATCTTGGCTATCATTTTAAAAATTATATTCTCTTTTCGTTTGTTTGGCTGGAGAAGAACATACTGTGTATGCTTTTTCAAGGCCCTGGAGAAACAATGGGCCCACTCTTCTTTCATGAAAAGCCCATGTCACAGCTATCATGTGGGAGAGCCAAGAGCCCATCTGTCTGACTCCAAAGCCCAGGTGCTAAACTTCCGTAAATGCCACCACCAACCATATTGGAGTATTAACAACAGCCTACCATCACGGGGGTCCCATAAGGGGAGATCATTAAAGACCATCATGGAAGAACCATGTAGGAGTGACCTTTTCTTTCAGGAGTCTTGGGTTTCTGGACCTTCTTTGTATTAGGCTACTGTGAAACTGAATGTCTTGCTTTTCTACCTGCACATCAGAGAGATTAATAGCTGTCCCATTTTGAAAGAGAAACAGGAGTAGCCACCATTAAGCTTGCCTGATAATGTTTCCTCCACGTTTTTAACGGAGTTGGCTTCCTTAAATTGAGCTCTAGTCCCTTCCTGTGAGCTCAGAGCTGAGGCTTTGTTCTCCCCCTGAAGGCAGTGCCTTACCTGCTCCACTTTCAGGGCTAATAGCCCTTCATTTACTGGAAGAAATTTTTTTTTTTTTCCCCCGTGGGCCTCAAAGATAGCTGGGTGTTTCAGCTTCAGTAAACCCCGGATTCAATAAAACTGTTCTAGGAAGTGTCCTGTGAACAATCAATCAAGATAACTCACTGCCTTCGGACCGGCCTCTTGGAAGTGTCCTGAATGAACACCTCATCACTCAGAGGAAAGGACCAAGTGGAAGAGAGAAACTCTTCGAATGTCATTTGTAATCAAGGCTGTTTTTTGTGCTACCCAATCAGCCAACAAGAACCCTTCATCTTTTGGGGAAAAAAAAATTTTTTTTAATGAATCTCTACTTTATGGAGATGGGGGGATAGAGATCTAGACTTTGCTGAGGACATGTTATATAACTTTCATGTCCTAAAAAATAGACTCTAAAAATCTATGGTATCTAGAGATTAAATCGGAACTCCATTTATTACTTTCCTTGAGGAAAAGAAATGAACATTTTGGTTTTGGTGGAAAATTAGGAAGGTTGAAGGAAATGAAGAAAGAAAAATTAAATGTGGATCCCTTACCACCGGATGTGATTTATCTAACCATAAATGAGGATATTATACATTTTATCTCTTTGTTTTCATCTCTCTTTTTGGCAACGTCTTCCTCTTTATACACTCTAGCTAGGCTGAAACCTCTGGTACAACAGCATCANCTTAATATGTTAAATGGGAGCTAAAAGGATTTAGAAAATTATTTCATTTTCAACAACGTCTGGCTTATAACCAATTATCTTGCAAAAAAAATGCTATTTTGAATTTAAGAAGCTTAATTATAACCCTCTCTTTCTTTTTGTAGCTCTTCTGTAATAATCCGAATACCCCCAAAGCATCTGTTAGATCATTTGGGCTAACTAGGGAGAACATACTGTATATGGAAAAGCCCAAGAGAAAACTGCAGAAATTTGTTTGAAAATGTTTGTGGTCTACCCACATATATGTTTTCCTCTTTCCTTCTAGCTCGTAATTACTTAAGCTGGGGCCGTGTTATCCTTATGCTTTTAAACTTCTTGCATGTTATTTAGTACCATTAGTACACTATGGTAGATGAAGTTTTGTGTCTCTATCATCTTCATGAAAGTGCAAGTACATCGGTGTGTTTGTTACGTGTGAGACCAGTTACCCTAACACTGACCAGCTTAGCTAACATTGTGGTACACAGCTGCTTCGGCTCAGGAGTTTGGGAGGAGCTTAAATGGTTGCTTTTGTCTCAGGGTCTCTCATGACGTTGTGGTCAAGCCATTGTCCAGATTTGCAGTCACCTCAAGGATTGATCAGGGCCAGAGAATCTGCTCCCAAGCTCAGTCATGTGGTTGCTGGCATGCTTTGGTTACTCACTGGCTATTGGCCAGAGGCTTTAGTCCCTCACCAGTGGGCTTCTTCGTAGGGTTGTTCACAACATGGCAGCTTGCTTCCCCAGGAGCAAAAGATCAGAGAGTTGACCCCAAAAGGCATGGCACAGTCTTTATAACCTAATATCAAAAAGGATACACTATCACTTCTGCCCTATGGGACTGGTCCTAGAGATCAACCCTGGTGCCGTGTGGGAGGAGACTATGCAAGGGTGTGAATACCCAGAAGCTGGGATCCCTGGGGCCATCTTGGAGGCTGGCTACCACAACTGGCATAAATTCTTGATCATTTCAATCCTTTTAAGCTTGGTATATGGGAAAAATCCTGGCTTTAGGACTCAGACATGATTGAGAAAAACTCTCTTTTGCCATCCATTACCTGTGTGATCACTTTAATTTAGCTCTGTTTTTTTGTGAGTAAAATGGAGATAGTAATGCCCTCGTCAGAACAATGCTGTGAATAACAAATGAGGTAAAATATGCAGAAACACTAGCCCACGAAGAGCCCCAATAGATGATTATAACACATGATAGCCGTTGTTGTGTATAACAAGGTCAGCATTCTTTCCCCACGCATACATTACATCATGTTATCCGCCCCAAGGAACTGGTCACCCTTAGGCCTCAATGGGTGTTCCAGATAAAGATTTGCAGCACCATGGAGTGGTCTACCCAATCCAAAAACAGCATCTTCAGCACTCTTGCAAGCCACCCCCCCCCCACCGGCTTCCAGTGTAGGTGACAGCCCTCAGCTCAACTGAGGAAACAGGCACTCCTGGTTCAGGTAACTCAGGGTAATTTTGCCTCCTTCAGTGTTTCTCGTTCAACGTCAAGGCAAATTAGTTATTGCGCTTTAATTTCTTGAGCTGTGTTTGCCTTAGTCCCAAAACAACCCCAGGGGAGGAGACTGAAGATGTGATTCGAATTTGCTGTAATCACAATTGATATTATCATTGTTTTGAAGCTTTTGTGTTTTCTCTGACAAAATGTCAAACACACGAGGCAAATTATATTCTGAATTCTAGATTAAATATTTAAAAATACATGAGTGGTCTGAAAATAATTACCCTTTTAAAGCTCTCTGGAACTCATACAGCTCCTAATAGTGCCAATAGGCTTGCAGATGCCATCAATTAAAATAAAGGGGCAAATCCAGTCTTAAATTAGCTGTATGATGACAATTCTTAGCATGGGAAACAGCTTTAAGTATTGCTTATCTCTGTTGGGTTTGGGTATATGTTTTATTTTAGTTCTACTTAAATTGTTCTAACTAGTCAAATGTTCTTTGTTCTTAAATTGAAAATTCTAATCTTTAATGTAAGTAACAGATTTTATCAGGGGTTTCTCTGCATATTGTCCAAACATGTCCCTTTGAAAGAAAGCAAATATGAAAAACATTTAAGCTTGCCAGATGGATAATGTAGTGGGGTTTTTTTTTTTCATATTTTTCAAGGACTCTTGGTTTCCCAAAGGATTCACTGTAGCATGAATTCCCAAGTTCATTTCAAATATAATTTGATTTATGTACATCTTTCCAGGAAAACATTTACCCTGTAAAGAGAGCTCTGGTTATATGATTAAGGCTAGCATCGAACCGAATACCTTTTCACACATGGAACATGCACACAAAACAAGGGTGTTTCGAAACCTACGATGTAATTCTAAATGGAAATGTGTTACGGAAATTAGCTCACTTAGGCACCTTTTGATGCATATCTGAAGTGTAGAAGGCGCTGCAGGAGAGCTGATAAATAATTTATTTTTCTCTTCAACTCCTTGTGCAATTTTTTCCCTTTAGCTAATTCTCCTTAAAAAGTATCTTTCATTAAGAATGTGAAAGAATTCTTTCTTTCACTCAGACTCATAAATATTTCCTTTTCTATTATCACTGATAGTTGAAACATGTTTAAATAAAAGTTTTTCCCTAAAGGTATGTTTTTGGTTTTTTTGGAAATCTTTGTTCATGGGATGAAATGAAATGAAAATCTGGTATATTTTGAAATGCACGATTTAGGTCCACTTATTAAAGTGAAGACTGCACTGTGTTTTTAGAGCCATCACTTTATTTTTTTTGAAACTAGGACCTTCAAATCTCAGAATGTAAGCAGAATCCCAGAATCTCAATCTTGTAATTTTAAAACTTGTTTTGTAGTCACATATTTTAGGAGGTTTTTTCATTAGAGCACTGTAGTGCAGGTTTATTAAAGCAAATTTGGAAAACACAGGACCATGAAAATGAAATGCCTTTACTTAAAGATGAATACATGGAATATTTTTGTGTATTTTCTTCTTTTCCCCCACATTGGTAAAAATATTTAATGGGATTTTTGAGTGTGATGGAAAACCTGTCTGAGGGGAGGTCTTTTCCGGAGAAATATCTAATGCCTGACTCTAAGGCTTTTCTCATGGCAATATAAGAAATATTTTTACTGTTAGCTTTATCCAGATATCATAGGAATTGAACATACTAGTGTTCCACATTTTTTCCCAGATGTCCTAAGGTTGCCTGTAGAATCCAGTGGGATTGTCCTGGTAGAGAATTCTCCTCAGGACTCTTGTTTTAAGTTGGGTGTTATGCTCGTTGGGAGTTCTACTAGCTAGTAGCCCAAGTCATTTATGCCCTAACTGATAGCATTATTCTTGATTATTTTAATTTTGATTTAATGTTTGGTCACCTGCAAGACCCTTTCAAGCAGTTTTTTAAGCAAAGGTAAATAGCTGGTATATTTTTGGAGCTTCCACATAACTCCCCCCCCACCCCGTCAGCGTCATGTACGAAAAGAAGGGAATAAAATTGTGTAGTTATAATTTACAATTTTCCCTTCTCAAAGCTATAATTATTGTTTCATTTCCTTCTAATATTCTTGTTACAGAATAAATTTTTGAGGCCAGAATAATTTTGTATATTTATGGGTCATCTTTTTAAATTTTTTTTCTTTTTAAACCGGATGCCTGAAGAAATTTTCTTTACATTATAATGTTTTCTAGGACGAGTCTCCTTTTTTTTTTCCAGGATGAGACTCTGTGCTGAGTGCAGAGCCCAATGCAGGGATTTATCTCATGACCCTGAGATGATGACCTGAGCCACAATCAGAAGTCCGACACTAAAGCGACTGAGCCACCCAGGTGCTCCTAATTTAGCCTCTTGGTTCCTTCGTTCAAACCACTTGTGTCCAAGTTTTTTCTCCTTCCCTCTTTCCTTCCTTCTCTCCTTCCCTCCTTCCTTTATCTTTATTCCTATAAAATGAGGATGATAATGCTTCACCAGGTTGTTGTAAGGATTAAATAAGACACATGCTGAGAAATCTGGTAAATATAGTCCTGCTCAATTAAAAAAAAAAAAGTAGTTGTGTTTCTTATTGGTCAAATCCTGCATCAACAAAATAAATTATAGTTGGAAAAATAACTAGTCAGTTCTTCCAATATTCAAAACAATAAACACATTCCAAATGTTCATTCATGTTTGTTTTAATAGGGTTGACTTGTGTGTATGTATCTGTAAATTTTTTTCAGGAATGTCACATTCTCTGAACATAGAATGTGGGAGAGATAAAATTCCTTAAACTCTTCTTAGAGTTTTTTTTTGTTTGTTTGTTTTTTGTTTTACCCCAAAGATGTTTGTGCCTGTGAGTGTTGGGGTAGAGTGGGAGAGAGGAGGGCTGGGGATTGGCTCTTTTTGTTGATTGATTGGTGGACTGATTGAGGTCAGCAGGAGAGGGAGCACAGAGCTCTGAGCACAGGTTGGTGGGAGTGAAGGGCTATTGCAGAGTGTGGTTATTCCACCAGCCTTTTAACTCAGTTTGAAGCCTGGTAATCCTGACTCAATCTAGAGTGCCTATCTCCTCCCTTGTATACCTGGAGTTTGTTCTGATCAGCGTCTTGGAAATGTGTCTCTGAGTTGAGACTTCAAGTTGATATGGGCTTCCTCTGAGGAGTAAATATGGAGAATCCTCTCTTTTCTATCCTCCTTGTTCCCTTTATTCTTCTCTGCTCGTGGCTCTGTTCCTCCCTCTCTCCTCCACTTCTCTCCCCTTCACAGAATATGCCCTGATTAGAGGAAATGACCTGCCAAGGTGTTGGAGAAGGTCATTGAAAGGATGTGACGTCTGGTTGATCTGTGAGCTGACCCAGTCAACTGGAAGCTCCTCACTTTCTCTCTCCTTGGAATGTACCGTCTGCCACTGTTCCCACAGTGGGGGCTGTTTCAAGGACACAGTGCTGAGAGAGAAAGGTGCTGTTGAGACCACCTGCATGGTGTATGTGACTGAACCCAGTTAGTCTCTCTATGAACTTTAAGATTCTGAAGGGGTTAGCTTGGGGATCTACTCACCTTGAAGCCACTCGGGATAAGCCTCATCCCTTGCTTATGAAACCTGCTGCCGACCCCTCTGGAATGGCCTGCCTCTTTCTTTGGTCTCTTCTTGACCTCTGTGTACAGGGGCCAGATTGCGAACCAACAGAGGGTTGAGTATCAACAAGAGGATTTCTCCCCATTTTCCAACCAATATGTCTCTTGTGGCTAAAGCCCAGAATTTTTTGATATTCCATTTATCTCCCTTGAGAGTCACTATTCTATCTTCTGTCTATATCCTCTAGCAAGAAAATTTTACTTTCTGTGGTGTGCGTTACAAAAAAGAATATGTTGCTTTCTTCACTTTATAATTTGTGAAATTATGTGATAACATGGATATGAACTTTTTCAAACTTGAAAAATTCCTCAGGCTCAAGTGTGACTCTTGGAGGCAGCGCCTTCGCCTGACTTGTTCATTGAGACTCACTGAGCTAGGTTGGCAAAGTTATCTTTGAAAATGAAATGAAATGAAATGTCATATAGAAGTCAATCTTACCAGCCTCCCCAGCATCATAGGACACTGCATGTTAGGAGAAGGTGGACCCACTTGTGGGTGTTCAGTGACCTTCCAGGTCCTCATTAACCACTGGTTACTAGAAGACACTGTTTTACTGTAACTGTTGTATTTCCAAATGATGTGGCTCCATGCATATTGACAAAGCGTTAGTGACGTAGTAGTGTTTAAGAACTCAAGTTTGAAGTCGGATATGCTGAATTCCAATACTGGCTCTATCAGCTGTGTTACCTTTAAGTTAATTCACCAGCTGAACCTCAGTTTCCTTACCTATAAAATAAGCATGATGGCATCTGTCTCACAGTCTTGAAAAGGCTTGTAAAGGTGAAATCATATAATATAGCAAAATACATGGAGAATCCTTGGCATGTTAGAAACCCTTATTGAATAGCAGCTACTGTTACCCTTGTATAGGGCAATATTTTCCCATTTTCTTCTCCTCTGCCCCAACTTTAACTAACTTCCAGAAGTGCCAGCTAGCATCTACTTCAGCAAATCTGATTTTATAGACTAGTCATGAACTTTGACCACGCTGTGGAGAAGGGGAGGAATTTTTATCCCCTGTCTTAGCTTCTTATGTGTTACTTTAAGAGGGAGAAATGGCAGGGGGATAACACCAATCACTGCTTCCTTTTTAATTCTAGAAGCATTCAAAGTTTCTCAAACCAGAAGGCTTCATGACTCCCCAATGTTTTCGTGTTAAGCCCTCAACACCCCTAGAACATCCTAGGACATTTTCTCTTGCCAAGGGTCCGATTGAATAGTGTATTTTGTGTTTTCCTCCTTACAACAGATATCTACCTTATGACCTGGGAGAATATGGGCTCTAAACTCCAACTATAAGGACAGCTCTGAAATTAAGCGGTATTAGTGTTGACATGAGCTTTGCTCCAGCAATCAAAATTTGAGAACTGCAGAAAGAAAGGCCTTGCTTATTGCACATACCTTGCACAGACATTTAAAGGTGTCTTATTTAGATTTGAATTGGAAAGCAGCAGTAGGAATAAGACTGGGCACTTCCCTGAATGGATTAAGAATATGGCAGGAGGTACAAAGGAGGTCCACAAGCCTGCAATGTGCTGTGAGGGTTATTCGTGTGAGGCTTCCTTAACTTCAATACCACTGACAGTTTAGGCTAGTTAATTCTCTGCCTCTGCTGTTTTTAGTCTAAGTTTCATCCATTCTCATTGCAAAGTGGTTTCCTTTCACACACGGTGTCAGCTGATGCTAGCTCATATCCTGACACTCTGTCACTGAGGGGTGGGGAGAAAGAGAGCGAGAGAGACAGATAAAGAGAGAGAGAGAGAGAAGAAAGGTCCCAGGGAAGGACGGTGATTGGCTGAGGGTGAGTAACTACAGTGATGGGAACAGAGGGAAGAAAATAACTTCTACAACCATGTGGGAGGTGAGACACTGTGTGGGACAAATCAGTAAGTGTCCGTGTCACCTAATGAAACCAGAAAGCCACATACCTGAGGAAGACAAGTTAGCAGATTCGAGGGTTCAGAGGCTAGAATGTGTGCCAAAGAGTATAATGAAATATATATATGAAAAGAAAAAGAGCATAAGGAAGAAGGGAGTAGAGTAGAAGGTAGTGGGCATGCATACGAGTTGTCTAAGATGAATACAAATCTTAGTAGTAGAACTCGTATTCAGTGAGTGCGTCTGGAAGCCCTCTGTCACGCACAAGTGTGAGTGAAGGAAAAAGGGTGTGAAAATTTAAAGACAGAAGAACACAGAAGAGACAGCAGATCTTCAGTCTGAAGACCTTACCCATTGGAAATAGCGGTAGCTGGAGATAGTTTTTGTGTTTGAGGAAGGGTTGGTGATCCAAGCTAAAGTCATTGAACACCACCGCACTGGGTCTCAAAGATCACATGTGCTCTGGCACGTTAAGAGGTACTGAAAGAAAGCGGCTTCTCTGGAAAGTTTGGTTAGCAAAACGCAGAATCAGACAGGTTTCTTTATCACAGGACTTTCTAGAGCCTTTAATATACTAATACACATTGCCACTTTGTAAGGCAGAGTATTGTAAGGAAAATTCCCTGAACTGATGTGATAATGAGACATGCATTTATTATATGCCTAATGAGAGGTCCGTATGTAGGTGGACATGGTCCCCTTTCTCTGAGGTTCACTGGCTTTTACTCTCCAAGTATTGACTCTGTTCATAGGCTAGCTCCCCTCATGTCTACTGGCAGCCACTGCGTTATGATTCCTTACTCAGTCTGGTGTGTGGAAGAAACTCTTCTTGGTCACAAGCCCCAAATGCCTCTCTCCATCAGGAAGAGGTTCCTGGAGTCCTCAGTGGTCACAGAGATGGGGTTCCCTTGCCTTGTTACCTGTGGAGAGGCTCCTGGAAAGTCAGCCCCAATGTCTACTATGTGTTTTTATCAGCAAACATACTGATCAGCAAGAGGAGCTTTGAAAGGATACTTTTTCAATTCACAAGCTCTGAGGTTTAGATGACATGTAAAACTCATGTTATCCCAGCTACTAAGAGTTGCTGAACATTTCTGGGAAATGTTGATGCCACCAATGCTACAATGAGTGCCGGTCTACACATCCTCAGCCATCCTTACAATTCTAGATTTCTGGCTGTTCTTTCTCTCTCTTTGTTCTTTCTTCTTTTCTCTTCTTCCCCCTCCTCCTCATCCTTTTTCTCTCTCTATCTCTGATTTTGAAATCTTGGCTATCATTTTAAAAATTATATTCTCTTTTCGTTTGTTTGGCTGGAGAAGAACATACTGTGTATGCTTTTTCAAGGCCCTGGAGAAACAATGGGCCCACTCTTCTTTCATGAAAAGCCCATGTCACAGCTATCATGTGGGAGAGCCAAGAGCCCATCTGTCTGACTCCAAAGCCCAGGTGCTAAACTTCCGTAAATGCCACCACCAACCATATTGGAGTATTAACAACAGCCTACCATCACGGGGTCCCATAAGGGGAGATCATTAAAGACCATCATGGAAGAACCATGTAGGAGTGACCTTTTCTTTCAGGAGTCTTGGGTTTCTGGACCTTCTTTGTATTAGGCTACTGTGAAACTGAATGTCTTGCTTTTCTACCTGCACATCAGAGAGATTAATAGCTGTCCCATTTTGAAAGAGAAACAGGAGTAGCCACCATTAAGCTTGCCTGATAATGTTTCCTCCACGTTTTTAACGGAGTTGGCTTCCTTAAATTGAGCTCTAGTCCCTTCCTGTGAGCTCAGAGCTGAGGCTTTGTTCTCCCCCTGAAGGCAGTGCCTTACCTGCTCCACTTTCAGGGCTAATAGCCCTTCATTTACTGGAAGAAATTTTTTTTTTTTTCCCCCGTGGGCCTCAAAGATAGCTGGGTGTTTCAGCTTCAGTAAACCCCGGATTCAATAAAACTGTTCTAGGAAGTGTCCTGTGAACAATCAATCAAGATAACTCACTGCCTTCGGACCGGCCTCTTGGAAGTGTCCTGAATGAACACCTCATCACTCAGAGGAAAGGACCAAGTGGAAGAGAGAAACTCTTCGAATGTCATTTGTAATCAAGGCTGTTTTTTGTGCTACCCAATCAGCCAACAAGAACCCTTCATCTTTTGGGGAAAAAAAATTTTTTTTAAATGAATCTCTACTTTATGGAGATGGGGGGATAGAGATCTAGACTTTGCTGAGGACATGTTATATAACTTTCATGTCCTAAAAAATAGACTCTAAAAATCTATGGTATCTAGAGATTAAATCGGAACTCCATTTATTACTTTCCTTGAGGAAAAGAAATGAACATTTTGGTTTTGGTGGAAAATTAGGAAGGTTGAAGGAAATGAAGAAAGAAAAATTAAATGTGGATCCCTTACCACCGGATGTGATTTATCTAACCATAAATGAGGATATTATACATTTTATCTCTTTGTTTTCATCTCTCTTTTTGGCAACGTCTTCCTCTTTATACACTCTAGCTAGGCTGAAACCTCTGGTACAACAGCATCAATGTAGAGTAGAATTGGGGTGTTTATCAGGTCCTCTTGGGAGGCAACAGGGTGCAGTGGAAAGCGGACAGGTTTGGAGACTGACAACTGTAGGTTAGAATTTTACTCAGTCTCAGAAGTTAGGTGATGTTGAGCTCTTTGCTAAACCTTTCTGAACCTCAATTTCCCATTTGGCAAAGCAGGTTTAATACTTTAAGGTCTCAGATCAAAAGTCAGGGCCTCAGTGAGAATTTTACTAATCACGTGGTCTAAATCATGCCTCCTTTCATTGTCTATTGTATCGTCCTCTGTATTTGCTTGAATAATTATTTCCCAGTGCATTGTTGTCTATATTTGCAGNTCTCAGAAGTTAGGTGATGTTGAGCTCTTTGCTAAACCTTTCTGAACCTCAATTTCCCATTTGGCAAAGCAGGTTTAATACTTTAAGGTCTCAGATCAAAAGTCAGGGCCTCAGTGATAATTTTACTAATCACGTGGTCTAAATCATGCCTCCTTTCATTGTCTATTGTATCGTCCTCTTTATTTGCTTGAATAATTATTTCCCAGTGCATTGTTGTCTATATTTGCAGACGAGAATGTGCACTTTTTTTAAAAAGATTTTTATTTATTTGAGAGACAGAGAGAGAGAGCATGAGCAGGGAGAGGGGCAGAGGCAGAGGGAAAGGGAGAAACAGACTCCCAGCTGAGCACGGAGCCCCATGCAGGGCTCCATCTCAGGACTCCAAGATCATGACCTGAGCTAAAGTCAGACGCTTAACTGACTGAGCCAACCAGGTGTCTCTAGAATGTGTACTTCTTGAGAGAAAAGACTTCATCTGTCTTTTCCACTGCTGTGTCCCTAGCCGCGCAGACAGCACTCTGTATATGATAAGTGCTCTAAAAATTTTTGTTAAATAAGTAGATGAATNATAGCAGAGGAGCCTGATGTGGGGCTCGATCCCATAACGCCGGGATCACGCCCTGAGCCGAAGGCAGACGCCCAACCGCTGTGCCACCCAGGCGCCCCTAGAATGTGTACTTCTTGAGAGAAAAGACTTCATTTGTCTTTTCCACTGCTGTGTCCCTAGCTGCGCAGACAGCACTCTGTATACGATAAATGCTCTAAAAATTTTTGTTAAATAAGTAGATGAGAAATGATGGAATACCTACTTCATAGAGTTATTTCAAACAATGTTTGTAAAGCATTCAGTACAATGCTTAATATGCAGTCAAGTCTTGAAATATATTCCTCCGTACAGATTTAGCCCCTGGGATACCTACTGTGAGGGAGAGGTGGCAATGCTCACGTGAGTCCTGTAGAATGCACCCCCAGCAGTCTCATGTGGGGACTCTGAGGCAGTGCTCCTAAACTCAGGGTTTCTAAGTCATTTTCTATATTTCAGAAAACCTAGTTAGCATCCTGCACTAGCGTCGCAGAAACAGCATGTGTTAGGGACCTCAGAATTATTTCTTTTGGGCTGTAGTTAGACCAACTCAGTGTGGTAATGTGGTATCCCTGCTTATCCCATGCTGCTGAGACATGCTGCTTGGTGGTTATCTGTGTCTGTTTGATTAGAAGTGAAAATTAATTAATTGGATGCAATCAGTGCTGGGTTTTTTTGTTTTTTTGTTTTTTTTTTTAACGAGCACCATCTTTGAAATCTTAGCGGATTGCAAGGTGTAAGAGAATGAGAAATCCCCATGGTGGTGAGTTGATTGGACACCACTGAGCTCAGAGGAGTTGCAGGTATCCCAAGTGTCAGGCTGGGCTGGGAGATCTTGGAGTTCATTGGAAGCTGATCAAGAGAGGTTATTCTTTGGAACACAGAGCTCAGGAGGCACAATTGAGCTAAGAGAACAAATCCCTCTTTCTTTGTCCTGGTTTCCTGAAAGACTCCAACAACCCAGGTCATGGTACCTCAGTTCTCCATCTTTTGTGAAAATTCCCATTCTGGTTGGATGGATGTTGTTTGTTGGGGTTTGGCGCTGGGGAGGGGTATTGGAACCACAGCTGATACAGTTGGCTCTTTCCTATTCTCTAGCAGAAGCCTGAGACTATTCTTGACTTCTTTTTATAGGAAAGAAAGAAAAAGAAAGAAAGAAAGAAAGAGAGAGAGAAAGAAAGAAAGAAAGAGAAAGAAAGAAATGTTTCAATTGCAGTCATGGTCAGGGGCATTGTGACATGGGTTTGTAAGCACACATCTCTTCCCTCTAGGAGCTCAGGTAAATTCCTCTTTAGAAACAAAAAGCTTAGAAAATCATAGCTGGAAAATTGACACTCCTCTCACAGAGGTGGGGGGAGGACGTAAACTATAGCAAATTACTTTTCGGTGCTGGATTTTCCCTTCTTATGAAAAGCACAGCTAAAAATACCAGAGTTATGAATTCCATAGAGCAAGGTTAATCCTTAGGTGGGAATCCATGTAAGTAATAATAATTATTGTTTTCTTCATCAAAAACAAACTGTGAAGCATCGTCATATTTAAATACAATGCCATTTGAGGTGTGTTTTGTTTTTTTGTGCAGCACGGCTGGCACTGCTTGACGGGGCTCAGATATTCCAGAATAATCAAAGATACTTAGGCAGCTTTTCTTCCTGGAAGTAATTTTAGCTAAGAAATCAACCAGAGTTAAGTACTGCATTTGGGCAGGAAAATAAGGTACTTTAGGATTTATTGTTATATGCTAATATCCCAGGGAGAAACATATTTTCAGGCACAGAACAAAGAAACAATAGATGTTCGTGAAAATGTAATTTCACAGCCGTGTTTTACAATTCAAAGTTTCAGAGTCTTTTTATATGTCGTTAGTAATGATCTTGGAAGGATCTGGGTTTTTTTTTTTTTTAATATGTGTTCCAAAGTGCTTGCTTCTTTTAATCTTCAGCTTCAGAAGTACATACTGAGTGATTGCTACGTGTCCCAAGGTGAGATAAAAAGGGACAGTGGTATGAATCCTGACCTCGGGGATTTTATTGTCTTACTTGGTGAGCGGGACAGACTTGAGGAAAGCAAAGAAGATAGCATAAGCCACAGAGCTGATGAGGCTGGCCGTGTAACTGGTTCCTGAGCAAAGGTGTAGAGGAGGACTTATGGGGCTGTAATGTTTTCTGATATATGTGCTAGACCTCCTGCCCTCCATTTCCTGGAATACTTTTTGATCTTTCCAATACCTCCCTTTTTTCTTTCTTTCTTTCTTTCTTTCTTTCTTTCTTTCTTTCTTTCTTTCTTAGAGTAGCACCAACATAATCTTATTTATTTATTTATTTTTATTATGTTCAGCTAGCCAACATATAGTACATCATTAGTTTTTGATGTAATGTTCAGTGATTCATTAGTTGCATATAATACCTTTCAATTTAAGAGAGATGATTCGCTAGGGGCTGTTCTAACTCTTTCACAAACCCTCAGCCAACTCTTCCTTTTGTAACTGAACTATTCTTTTTTTTATAATAATATTTTTTTATTATATTATGTTAGTCACCATACAGTACATCCCTGGTTTTTGATGTAAAGTTCGATGATTCATTAGTTGTGTGTAACACCCAGTGCACCATGCAATACGTGCCCTCCTTACTACCCATCACCAGCTATCCTTACATCTTATCTGATCAATTAAAAAGCATCACATCTAGGCGTCTGGGTGGCTCAATAGGTTAAGCGTCATGATCTCAGGGTCCTGGGATGGAGCCCAGTGTTGGACTCCCTGCTCAGTGGGGAGTTGGCTTCTCCCTCTGCCTTTGCCCCTTCCCCCTGCTTGTGTTCTGTCTCTCTCTCAAATAGATAAATAAAATCTCTCTAAAAAAATTAAAAATAAAAAGCATCACATCTAATGTTCAATATTACTCTCTGTTGAAAATTTTTTGAAAGGATTTTGAAATTATTTTGCCTTTAAAATGATTTGGCTCCTTGGAATCCAATTTAGAATTTATCGGCAGTGATCACATCAATTCCTGGAGTATGTATTCATACTCATACAGTGAGAAAAATCTAACTGAAATGTTGTTTTTATATAAAGTTAAAAATTTTTAATGAAACCTAGCTATCAAAAAAGCTGGCATAATATTAGATTTTATAGACATTTAATTAAATATTTATTAAATTCAAATTTTAAGTTTTCTTGTGTGTATTAAAGCCACAGTCATTTCATAGGCCCCTGAAATATCCTTCCTTGGGTCCTACGCAGAACTTCAAATACCGCAGAACAAATGCAGAGAGCAAAAGAGAGTATCTTTCTTGCTCAGTAGGTAAGTCCTTTTCAAGAGCAGTTACACTGCCATCAGAGTAACGTGAAATAGAGAGCCTGAGGAGCCTTGATGTTTTCCCCACGTTAGCCATTGAACAAAACTCCATATGACTTACATCTCTCTCTTCTTCCTTGGTAGCAGTTGGGTGGTGGCTTGAAGCAGGGATGAGGTGGGTAGTTTCTCTGATAGTTGAACAGAATGTTTTCTTCAATGATTAAATGCGTGTATTTAGCTCTTTTTAAGCATCATGAAGAGCCATATGGCCAATGGTCTTCAAGGAGAAGGCATCCAATATTGAGCACTTACTGCATTTCAGACTTCACCCTAAGTGAAACATATGTATGTTTAGGAACTCTCAAATATAGCAGCTCAATATTTTAAAAGCTATTTTACAGATGAGGCAACTGGGGATCAGAAATGAAGTACCGTATCCAGTTATCCGTAACTAGTAAAAGGGCAGATCGGCAACATACCCACATGTGCAGATATTCACACGCTCATATAATTACCTTGATTGTTTTTTCTATTTTAATTTGGTCATTGCTGGTGTTAAATATGACTCTATCATTAGAGTTCTAATAATTTCACCATTTTTCCCTTGGTTTTTTTTGGGGGGAGGGGATGAACATGTTGACTGCAAATTTTAATAGTTCTGCCACCTTCTTTTCAATCTTTGTCCTCTTTTCCTTTGTTCGTCTTACTATTTCAGTTAGGTTCTGAAAAACAATGTGATACAGAAGCCATAATAATGCGTATCTTCTTATATTTCATAACCTTAATGCAAATATTTTCCACATTTGACCATTAAGTATGATATTGGATATAGGACTTCAGGAGATTAGCTTTATCACATCTAAGAAGACTCCTATTCCAATTTTGCTGGGATTCTTTTCTAAATGTGTATTAGTGTTGAATTTGGTGAATACTTCATATGATTTTTTTCCCACATATTCATGCACATTTCTGCAGAGGCTGTAGAACTATAGCCTCAAATCCAGAAAATTCTAATATTTGGTCCTGAGAGCCTTTTCCAGTTTTAATTAGAGGTTGAAATTTATGACTTGGGGTTCATCATCTAGTTAGAATGCTGTAAAGGAGAAAAAAAGCAAAACTTTGTGGCATTTCATCGTATATTCCATATGGTTTTAAGTAATATTTCTTTTTTTTTAAAGATTTTATTTATTTACTTGAGTGAGAGAGAGCGAGTGAGAGAGAGCCCAAGCCGGGGTGGGGGGGAGAGACAGAGGGAGAGGGAGAAGCAGATTCCCCACTGAGCAGGGACCCCCAACCCCCACTCCGACATGGGGCTTGATCCCAGGACCCTGAGATCCTGACCTGAGCCTAAGGCAGGTGCTTAACTGACTAAGCCACCCAGGCGCCCCCTGGTTTTAAGTAATATTTCACCTTAGTAAGCAGGTCTTATTTATTTTTACATGTCCAGTTGGTAAAAACAAAAGCAGAAAATTAACTTATTTCCCCCTCCTTTGAACTGTTTGTAGCACGGCAGTGTCATAGTCACCAAGATGAAATTAGATTGTGCTCGGTTTTGTCTCCTGACACACTCCTAACCTCTTAAAAGCCCCCTGCGGACTGGAAGCCATTTAGCCTGTGACGCCAATACCGGATTTTTCCATGTTGGAGTCCCCATCTCTCCCCCTGGTGCTCCAACTCTGGAAATATGGAGCCAATCTGTCTCGGAAAACTTGAACTTTTTAGAAGTTTCAAGGACAAACGGTTAACTCTTGTGGTGGCTCCAAACCACAAACGCTTTCTTCTGTGAGTTGTTCGTGTTTGACATTTGGGCTCAGAGGAAAATAGTTTCCATTCCACGTGGCTCCGGGTGGCAGAAGCCCCAGTTCTAATTCTGGCTTTGTCGTGTCATGTCTCTTGACCTTACTTATCTCTTCAGTAATAGAGATCAGTTGAACTCTATAATGCACTGACATCCAGGTCCTATTTCTAGGAACCATAGGATGCTGACAGCTTTTATCTCTCTTCCCGTCTTTCCCATTGGCCTGCTTATACCTCCCCGAGGATGTCTGGGTACAAGTACAGTCACAAACACTTGTCACATGTTGAGGACAAATGTGTCCCTCAATCCAGGCCGGACCACACAATGGATGTGAGCATAATGGATAAGTCATGACTATTTCATTTGCAAGTGAAAGAATGCATTCAAAGTGGCTTAAGCAAAACCAGGCTGGTATAACTGAATGTCCAAGGAGTAGACAGTCTTCATTGCACAGCCTGATTTAGGTGTTCGTAGAATGGTGTCATCTTCTCCTCTTCTCCCTTCTGCTGGTTCAGTTCTCGACATTGGCTGCATCCCTCGGCAGCTTTCCCCACACCAACTTCAGCTCACATGATATCCTCAGTATAAGGAGATCTTTCTCCCAATAGTCTCGCCCAAAGTCTTAAGAAGGCTCTTGTTTCTGCTTCTCAGTTACTGCTATGCCAGTCAGGGTCTTAACAGGAAATAGTTCACTCAAATGGGATGATTTGAGGAGAGTGGAAAGGATTATTCTCAAATGTATGGGTAGGGTGTAAGGAAAGTGCAGGGAACTGCAGGGTCATATCACTGGGATCTTATTATTATTCCTAGGTGTGGAAACAGAAATGGTTGTCTGCTGGAGCTATGACTGTTGGTTGACAGTTGCAGTGAGCCCAGGTGAATACAGAGCTTACTCTGATCTCCTTCCTCCTTCTGCTTTTTGCCAGTATTTGGCAATAGCACAATCTAACTAGAAGCTAGAAGACAAGGGAACATACTGGTGAAGTCCATACTAGTCAACCGCCTGGGGCACAGAGCAGGGTACAGAGGGATGGACTCGGGGCAAAAGGGAGAGATCCTTCCTAGGCTCACTTTTTTTTCCTTTTTTTTTAATAATTTTTTTTATTATATTATGTTAGTCACCATACAGTACATTCCTAGTTTTTGATGTAAAGTTCCATGATTCATTACTTGCGTATAACACCCAGGGCACCATACATACCTAGGCTCACTTTTTAATCAATCCCCATGACCAGTGAAAAATAGTGTCTGATTGATCAGACCCAAGTTGACGCTCATTCCTGGAGCCGAGGATGAGGTCAGGCTGAACTTGAAATTTATCAAGTAAGTGTGTGTGTGTGTGTGTGTGTGTGTGTGTGTGTATGCATGCATGTGTGCACAGTCAGGCTTATGTTTGCTCAGCAAAAATCAAGGTGAGCTGCTAGAAAAAGGGGGAAAGGATTACAGACTGGCAAAAATAGCAGGGACCACGATGGGGCACATGTTCAAATCTCAGATATTCAGTATTTTCCTTGGTCTTTTCCTCGTAGGACCTGAGTGAGGCTTGACAGGCAGAGACAGTCCTGGTCGCTGAGGACCAGCCTTCTCAGGTGCATGGATTTGATCTTGATCTCCATCCAAAGGCCAGTCCTCTGTGCAAAGTTCCTTGGAAAACATGCCCCACATACTGATGGCCTGGCCTTCAGTTCGAGTTGACCTTGGGTTCCCCCGTCTGCTGCCTCTAAGCCTTGCTTATTCCAGGCCAGTTTGTGCAGTCCTTTTTCCCATCACTAGATACCCAGTTCTAGTTTCTTTTCTTCACCTGCAATCCCAAACTCAGCCAACAATTTTTAATGCTGTTTTCCACTGCATGTGATATTTCCCAGTTCAGGGGCTCAGATCCAGAATTCCAACGGCTTGCAATAAAGCCAATTTTTTTGAGCTCATTACACTAGGATACTTTTCTGCCGGTGCTGCATGATGGAATTCTAGGGACTCCAGCTCTAGACAGCTCCCCACACTGCCCACACACACACACACACACACGCGCACACACACACACACAGGCACTATTCCAGCATTCCGTAGACCAAATCATCACAGTGCACACAGCACTCACTTGGTGAGCAAAGGCCCTTAGAATTGTGGTCCCAGTGGAGTGACAGAAGATGGAGAGCACAGGGGGAGGGAGAGGAGACCCAGGCAGGAGACTACTCGGTGTAATCCTGAGCTTTGCTGGAGGAGTGCCTTCAAACTCTAGACCAGAAAGCTTCCCTAGAGTCTTACCAAACTCAAGCCCAGCCTCTTCTTTACCCCTTCTTTTCCCTGCCCCGAGAGCGGAATTACTGGGAGTCATGCACTTAAAGTGACAAGGGAAGACAGAGACTGCCTTTCTCAGGAAGACAGCAAAATGCCTGTTGCTGTTTACATGAAGCATCGAGTGTGTATCTTTAGTAAAGTCATAAATATTTTCTTGGGAGGCAGTGGGAGCGCTGCCTGAACTGTTGCTATGGCAGCTGGGCACGTTTAATAACCGGAAATAGCAAGTCTTTGGTTCATAGGGGCTTCTTTTTTCAGGACCAGCAGCAATTTCTCTTCTTTCCCAAGGATTTTGTCTTTGCCATTGGAGGCCTCCCTTGGGCTGCCCCTCTCTTGGTCTCCCTGAGACTATGACAGCCTCTCTTCACCCTCATCCCTATAAGGAGAAGCTGATCCTTACTTGCTAAGCCCATGAAGCTTTGTGACCTGGGGTAGGTAACCTGATTGTGCTTGCCTCCGTTGCCTTATTGGTGCTGTGGCGAAAATAATTGCACCCACACTGTTGTGAAGATTGAGTGTGTAATACAAGTATGTGCACAGCACTGTGCCTGGCATTAGAAAATTTGGTTCTTCCTATTAAAAAGGAAAAAAGGAATTGGGGGGTTATAATAAGTGGCAGGAGTGCCAATGGGGTTAGCTGAGAGGGTTCTGTGAGTTAGACCTGCCAACACAGCTGAGAGTGATGGATCCTCCTCTGTCCCATCACTTCTCCTGTTTCCTGATCTTGTGTCTTGGCTACCTCTTGCTTCGTTGGACTTCCTCTCTGCCCGCTCTCTCCAGCCAGATGGCAGTGGTACTAGTAAATGCCACGAGGACTATGGCTCTAATGCCTCTTTGGGTCCTACAAGGTCCCTTGCACAAGGTTTTGCACCGAGGAAGTGCTGAGGAAGTATCTACATGGGAAAGAGGGCATTCCAAGCAGGGAAAAGGTGATAAACACCTGGAGTTGGGAAGATGTTGGCCTCTCAGGGAAATTCTTTCCTAGTCTCCTGACTCCCATTTTCTGTTGGTCAAGGTTCAGTTCACCAGGAACTTGTAGATTTGGTCAACTGGTCCCCCTTCCCCTGCTAGCAGCCATTCCAGAGGAAGAGACCCTGCTCCATGGTATTGCAGTTTTTGCATTCTAGGACTCAGCCCTGGTGGGGTGCTGACCAGGAGCGCAGGAGGGAACTGAGAGGGCACAAAGGAGTACAAAGCTGTACTTAGTCTTTCTTGTCTTCCTTTTCCTTTTGTGAATTCACTGTTTTTAGTTAAGTAATGCATACATATGATCTTAATTGTGGATTCAAGCAAATAGATAAAAGTAAAGGTGCCATTATATATATTCTGTATATGTTGTATATAATAGTACATATAGGTATATATACTAAGCATTCTGTATATTCATAAGGAAAAATATGCCTTTGTGTTTTGTACATATTTTATTTAGTGAGATTATTCTGTATTTATTGTTTTGTAGCTTGCTTTTTCTCCTTAGCTATATATGTTATAGATTTTTCTGTGTCAGTACTCAATCTTTTTCTTAGTACCATTGTTCCATAGTTTATTTAATTAATCATCTACTAATGAAGATCTAAGATTGTTTGTATTTTTCTGTATTACAAAGAGCGTTGTAAAACATGAGTTGTTATACACAAGTATCTGTGTATAATAATAACTTGTTTTTCTCGAAGACAAAATACCTTGCAATAGAATTTCTGGGCCTTTAATTAAGTCTTATTTTGTAACTTTAAGTAAAGTCTTTATTTTCTTCATAAAGTTTTACAACTTTTTGTGAGCATTATTCTTAGCTAGTTTCATAAATTTATTTCTGTTGTGAATAGAATCTATTACTCTATTATATTTTGTGATGGGTTAGCTTTGGTATGTAGAAAAGCTAGTGAGTCTTAAGGGCTGATGTTCCTTTTGACCACTTTTTTTTATTTATTTTTTTGGCATTTACATTTTTAAATTTAAATTTAAATTCAATCAATATTTAACTATTATTAGTTTCAGAGGTAGAGTTCAGTGATACATCAGTCTTATATAACACCCAGTGCTCATTACATCACGTGCTCCCCTTAATGCCCATCACCCTGTTACCCTATGTTGCCACCCCCCTCTCCTCCAGCAACCCTCAATTTGTTTCCTAAGGTTAACAGTCTCTTACGGTTTGTCTCCCTCTCTGATTTCTTGTTTTATTTTCCCCTCCCTTTATGCTCCTCTGTTTTGTTTCTTAAATTCCATATATGAATGAAATCATATGATAATTGTCTTTCTTTGATTGACTTATTTCACTTAGCATAATACCCCCCAGTTTCATCCACATTGTTGCAAATAACAAGATTTCATTTTTGATGGCTGAATAATATTCCATTTGTGTGTGTGTGTGTGTGTGTGTGTGTACACACCACATCTTCTTTATCCATTCGTCTGTTGTTGGACATGTGGGTTCTTTCCATAGTCTGGCTATTGTGGACATTGCTGCTGTAAATATTGGGGAGCAGGTGCTCCTTGAGATCACAACGTTTGTATCTTTTGGGTAAATACCTACTAGTGCAATTGCTGGGTCATAGGGTAGCTCTATTTTTAACTTTTTGAGGAACCTCCATACTGTTTTCCAGATTGGCTGTACCAGCGTGCATTCCCACCAGTAGTATAAGAGGGTTCCGCTCTCTCTGCATCCACGCCAACCTCTGTCGTTTCCTGACTTGTTAATTTTAGCCATTCTGATTGGTGTGGGGTGGTATTTCATTGTGGTTTTGACTTGTATTACCCTGATGCTGAGTGATGTTGAGCATTTTTTCATGTGTCCATTAGCCATTTGTATGTCTTCTTTGGAGAAATGTCTGTTCGTGTCTTCTGCCCATTTCTTTACTGAATTATTTGTTCTTTGGGTGTTGAGTTTGATAAGTTCTTTATAGATTTTGGATACTCACTTTTTACCACGTTGATGGAACTACCTCTGAATCCTAAAGTTCTCTTTGATTTTCCAGTTAAATCATCATATCACCTGCAAACAATGATAGCTCTCTCTCTTCTTTTCCAATGTTTATATTGCATTTCTTTTTCTTACCTTATTGCATTTGTGATACTATTTATGTGATTTTGGCTACCTTCTCACACTCTTTAACCTCTTAGGTGAGGAGGCTATAGATTTACTGCTCTTTCATGGAACTTCTGAGGCTCAGTTATTTCTGCCATGAGAAATGGTTTGGTGATTAGAGGAAAACACACAGGGCTATATTCCAAGTGACATGTAATGGGGAAAAAAAAGATCAGAATGTTCTTTGAGTTGAGGAGCCATTTTAATGTTATGTCAACAATATCCACTAACCAAAAGTTAAGTGGCCTTTGTGGATATAGATATAAGCTTTCTACAAGTTTTTGTTCTGTGGCAAAGGGCTGTCTTAGGCTTTTGATTGGAAGGGAGGTTTCCAGACCTAATGTAGGCTCTCACTAGATCACACCCAGATAGATTTAAACCTGTGAAGGTGACAATGTTCCATACTCCTGACCTACCATGGTGAGACATATGTCTTATGGTATTGAGGACTAGCTCCCCTGATCCATCCACCTCCATTCTGATCAGTGGCCTACATTGTAAGGTAATGTCAAAGGTTGAGAGTCTCAACAGTGGAACAAAATAAGCTAATTGGATATAGATCTAATCTACTAACTTTGGTCTCTTTAGCACAAATCTCTGAATTNCCCTGATCCATCCACCTCCATTCTGATCAGTGGCCTACATTGTAAGGTAATGTCAAAGGTTGAGAGTCTCAACAGTGGAACAAAATAAGCTAATTGGATATAGATCTAACTTTGGTCTCTTTAGCACAAATCTCTGAATTATAGATTTAACCAGGCTAATGGTAAGAGTGGAAGCTGACCAATGGGAAGTTATCAGAGACATACTATAGAAATCAATATAACGAGGGCCAGAAATTCCTGACTATTGATGTGACCACATTCAGTGGTCTTCTTTCATCTGACCTTTGAGGGATACTGTACCTCATACCTCTTTGTAATTCAGGGATCACTAATTGCCTACTGCAAAATGCTTCAAATCACAGTTCCCTTTGCAAAGAAGTTTTAAACTTGCTGAGTATTTTAAGGTTGCTCTTCCTCTGCCGCTATAGAAGTTGGATTCTAATTTAGTGCTTAATTTTCATACTTTGTTTAGAGTCCTCCCCTCTTCCCCTTAAAAAAAATTATTTCAGATGAGAAATCCCACCCCCTGGAGTTCAGTGCTGCAAGGAAGTTGCCAAACTTCAGGTGAAAACCTTAGACTTTAATGAAGTAGATTTTTCTAATCTTCCTTCTTCCCTCAAGAAAGCTTCAAACTTTGGAACCCAGAGTGGAACTGAAGGGCCTTGGGTAAATATGCAGAAAGATGAAATGACAATGGATGCATCTTGGCTCTGGAACAGACAATCCTAATGATTTTGCTGCTATGGGTTTTCCCCTCTCTCCCTCATGTTCATTTCTTTCTGAGTAATGTTTTGGGCCCAGTGGAGAAGCGCATGATGTTTTCCGGTAGCTGAAATGAGGTTAAAGTAATGAAATTCTTCCAACTAAAGTTTGGGAGGAAAATGCTTAGTAGCTGCTGGGACACAGCCAGTTCCTGGGAAAACAGTTGTGTAACTAGAAAAGGAACTCTGGTTTGTACAATAGTGGGTGGTTCTCGAGTGGAAGTCCTAGCACTTTGGTGGACACTGGGAAGATTCCCATTTAAAAACTGGTCAGAAATAAACTTCAACTGGATTGGACACTCCATGAGGACAAAACGGGTGTCCTCTTTTGGCCAGGGCATCCCTGATGTCTAGGCCACAAACACGGGCTTGGAAAAATCAATCAAGTAAGTCCAAAGGGGAGAAATCTGAGCGATACGGTAGGTACCCCTGACACCTGTTTCGCCTGCCCTCCTCTCCCTCGAAATAGTCTGTAGCTGCCCGGGGGATTTCAGACTCACTCCATGCTGTCCGGTGTGCACAGTTGTGATGTGTCTTCCTGAATCCTGCCTCGGGTCTGCTCTGAGGTCATGGGAGTTGGCATGGCCACACAGTGCAGACTAGAAGTGGGGGAATGTTAATGCTCCTGGGGTGTTAGGAGGACTGAGGCTGGCCAGTGAGGTCTGGGAGCTGGCGGATAAAGTCTCCTGTGTTTTAGATAGACAACTGTGGGAGGGATCATGTGCGTGTGGAAGTGATTCCCAGTTGCTCAGGATGGTGACCTCAGTGATACACTATGACGTTGGTTTTTCCACCTTCACTGTCCCACCCTTCTACCTCCCTCCCTCCTGCCTCCTGAGATCATCTGCCCCAATAAAACACTTGCGCCCTAGCCCTTAGCTCTCACTCTGCTTTGGAGAAAACCCAAACTAAGACAAGTGTGTAAGAGTGGGGCATACGCTTTTGTGTTTCTAAATGGGGGTTCCCGTCATTTCGGTCTTGTTCAGGTCCCACCATGAGCCACACTATTGGGATTTAGAAGATTGGCCCCCAACTGGCTGCTTGGATTCACTACTGATAAGCTCTGTGAACCTGGGCATGGTTCTTAAAAAGATTAATGAAGTGCTTCATTTTCTTTTTTTGGTAAAATTAAGATAGTGACAACCCATACCTACCATGGTGATTATTGAAGTTCAGTGAGAGTGTGGATATGAAAATCTTGGCAGCTGGTGCGTGCTTAGCACACTGGTGTGTGCTAAGTGCTCAGCTCATGCTAGCTGCTGGTAGGACGGCCATCTCTTGTGTGAGGCTGCTTTCAGTCTTCTCTGTACTGTGACCGCCCATGTCCATCTATTATCCCTCCAACTCAACTGTGAGCTTCTGAAGACTGGAACCTGTGGCTCTTCCATCTTTGTGTTCCTTGCTGTCCAGCATTGGGACTTTCACAGAGTGGGCATCCAATCGTGTTATATGAATGAAAGAACGTCGGCAATGACTTCAATAGCAACAGTCTCTTCTCCGTATTTGGATGTCTGGAATCGCTGTACTGTCCTTTGGCAGCAAAGACCAGCCTCCCACAACATGGACTTTTGAGTATGTTTTCCAGAAATGTCATCGTTATTGGATGGCATTTGTAATTGATTGACTCATTTAGAGTAGGAATTTGTTTTTTCCTCTCTACCCGTGCTCTCCAATAGAACTTTCTTTGATGTTGGGAAGTTTTTTCTGCTGTCTAATGCCGTAGCCACTAGGCACACGTGGCTCTTGAGCACCTGAAATGTGACAGATGTGACTGAGAAGTGAATTTTAAATTTTATTTGATTTTAAAGAATTTAACTAGAAAGAGCCACACACGATTAGGATCCACAAACCTGGCCAGTGCCGTGCTCTGTGGTTCCAGCACCTAGCTTGTGTCCGTGGTTAGCGCTAGTATGTTTGTTCAGGAAAGAGTGGGTGAACGTTAAACCCTTATCTTTCCACATCTATTCCTTTCTTTGCCCTCCCTGTCCTGTGAGGAATCATAGCAGGACGATTATGTTTTATAGATGGTGATGATGACATTACGGTTCTCACTCCTCCCGCCACCACTACTACTAGTAACAATAGCAATAACTGATGGGTATTGAGAGTTACTCCAGTCATGTACTAGTTACTTTAGACATACTATCTTCTTATTTATTCTTCATAATGACTCCATGAGGTGCTCTCTTATTTTGGACTTCCCCTTGTACTAGCCTTCTGGGGCAGCCATAATGTAATACCACAGACTGGGTGGGGGAGGGGTGGCTCACACAACAGAAATTTATGTTCTCACAGTTCTAGAGGCTGGAAGTCCAAGACCGAGGTGTCAGCAGGTTTGGTTTCTCCTGAGGCCTCTCTGCCTGGCTTGCTCATGAATGCCTTCTCACCTGTGTTTTCACACGGCCCTTCTCTGTGTGTGCCCCCCTGGTGTCTCTTCCTCTTACAAGAACACCAGTCAGACCGGATTAGAGCCCACTCTAACAACTTTTTTTAACTTAATCTCCTCTTGAAAGGCCTTATCTCCAAGTATAGTCACATTCTGAGGTACTGGGGGGGTTAGGGCTTCAATATATGAATTCGGGGAAGATGCAGTTCAGCCCATAACACCCCAAGGGGTGTTAGGACTCTGAGGCAAGGACTTGGGTGCAGATAGCTCATTTGGAAGGCACAACTGAGTTTATTTAGGGGAAAGTGAAACATGTAGAAAAGCCAATGAAGGGTGTGCTAATGAGTAGGTGCTGGACCTCAGTCCTGCCGGAGAACATGTGTCAGAATTGCCTGACCAGATTCTGGAGAGACGCTAGGGCATTTATCCATAGACTCCACATGGGGCATAACTCTGTCTGGAAAGTAGGCTTTTTGGGTGCAAGAGAAAGCCTCCGGCTGATAAGAAAGAGATCAGGTGTTTAAAGTGGGAAGCTGTCAGCTCCAGCTGGAAACTCAGCCGTGCGCAGGGGACATGGGGAGAGGGATGGGCAGAACATTAGCTGCACCTGCTACAGGAAGGTACGGTTATTATCCCTATTTTCCAGATGAGCAAACTGAGAGTGTTGAGAAACCAATAGCAAATGACAGAATTTGAAATTGAAATTCGTTTATTCAATTGTGAACCCCACAATCTTAGCTATCACATTAAGGAAACTCATTCATTCATTGCAAAAAATATTTCTTGGACATCTTCTATATGCACACATGCCAGTGTTAGGGATACAGCAATGGACAAGACATAGATCTGCTCACAGGGAGCTCATGGTCCAGGAGGGACTTACCCAGAATTAGTCAGTGGCAGACCTGGAATGCTAACCCAGGTCTTCAGACTCCTGGCGCAATGTTCTTTGCTCTCTCTGAGCTGAGCTATGGACCCACAGGTGAGTTGACCCCCTTAGGCTATCCACAGTCCTATCTGACTCTCCCTTCTCAGTCTTAGAGATCAGTCCCTTTGTCGGTATGAAACATTCCAGCTCTTTAACTTCGTTCCAAAAAGATGTTCCCTGGGAGATGAAGTAAGAGGTGCATGTGGGGTTTATCACTAGGATTTGTTTTCTCCTACTCATCCACTTTTGCTCTCCCTCCTCACTCCCTCCCGCATGCGCAGGACTTACCAGGTGCAGTGATCTTTGCACTCGGCGTTCTGTGACGTGGCCCAGGTGAGCACAGTCAAGATGGCTGAGGTGCGCAGGAGACATGGGCCTCCACCAGCGATCCACTGGAAAGGATCCCGTGGATGAAGCGGAAAGGGATGGACTGAATCCAGTGGTCTCCGTGAATTACTTGGCAGGAAAAGGAAGCATCTCCTTCCAGGTTTGAGGTTTTTTTTTTTTAATTCAAGTTTATTTATTCCAGGGTGGCAAGAATATGAAATCTGTATTAGAACGTGTGTTGGCATAGCTCCTGACTCTGTAAGTCTAACAAAGATCAATATGTTGTGTCGGTGCCGACATTTCTGTCTCCAGCTGACAAATCCTTATTTTTCGCCCTTCAACTGTCCTCATTTGAGTTTTACAAAAGCCTTATGAAGTAGCGAGCACAGACATTGTCTTCATTTTACAGTGTGGAAAGTAAGGTTGAGAGAGACGAACGCTTGCTCGGCTTCCCAAGGTTTCAGGGAAGAAAAATTAAATCATAAATGTGAAAGGATGTTGGTAGAAGGTAAAGGATCGTGCAGATATTTTTGTTCTCGAAGTGGCAAATCTCTTTAGTGACAGAGCTGGAAACAGAAGGCATGCTTTTTGACTTCTAGAAGAGCACGGTGAGTCTGCGGCTATGTGATGGTTGTTTTTGTTGAGGTCTCTGGGGCTATAGAAGGAATCTACGCACATCACCGGTCAATGCGGAAAATCTTGATGTTGGACGAGCCCGTGAACTATCCTTACTAGTGTTCTGGTTACTACTGCCGCAGAGCAGAGCACGCCAAATTTAGTGGAGAAAAACAGTGCGGGTTTTATTAAGCTTGTGGACCCCGTGGGTCAGGAATCGCGAAAGCGCACACGCGGGGAAGGACTAGAGTCAGCTTGATGATGTCTGGGGCCTCAGCAGGTGGGGGGTGGGGGACTGGGGACTCAACTGCCAGAGGCTGGGACGTCCCGAGGACTCTTGCACTCCCGTGTTGGTGTCTGGACTGGGGAGACTTGGACCGCTGGGCTTGCGTGTGGCTTCTCCCTGTGGCAGGCGCTTCCTCACAGCCTGGCTGCTCTGGGGTGGTTTCTTCCATAGCAACTCAGGGCTCCAAGCACAGGCATTTCACTGGACGAGGCAGAAGCTGAACGGCCTTTTTGCTTCTGCCATACTCTACTGCTGACCAGGGAGCCACAGGCCCACCCGACAAGGAAAGAGGACACAGATCTCCCTTCTCGATGACGGGACTATCCAGGTCACATTGTAAGAGAGCTTGTAGGATGGGAGAGAGCGTTGCATCCAATTTTGTAAAATGCAATTTGCCACACCTGGTTTCGACTTACTATCTTATTTTTTGCCCTTTATATTCATTTATTTTTTTTTAAAAAAGCTCTAGAATTATGTGTTTGTGTGGAACGTTTCCATCTTTGTTTAAAACAAATGTAGATGTATAAAAGATAAAAAAATACTTAAATATTAGCCTTGTGAGCAAAAGAGAAAACAGAAACATAATTTACATTTTTCTGACTACACAAGTATGGCTCTTTCTATGAAGATTAAATTGGTCATTGAGTAAATAAGTAAGCCATTCCCCCTCTTGCTGGTGGCATTCATTAATGAGGCTATTCTTGATAATCTTTTTTTTTAAAATTTTACTTATTTGGGAGAGAGAGAGAGAGAGCACGAGAGAAAGCACAGCAGGGGGAGGGGCAGAGGAAGAAGCTGAGCAGGGAGCCTGACATGGGGCTCCATCCTAGGACCCTGGGATCATGACCTGAGCCAAAGGCAGGCACTCAACTGATGGAGCCACCCAGGTGCCCCCATTCTTGATAGCCTTAAATGGTCTTCCAGAGTGCAGCTAGGGTCCAGCTGCATGTGCGTTCTCTGCACACCTACCATCCCTTCCCCCTTGAGTTCATAAGACAAGTCAGGAAAGTGTGCAACAGGTCGGTAGAAAACTGTGTCTGTGGTAGCAGGATACACATGACAGACGTTGCAGGGTGAGGGATTTGATGGGCAGTGGGTGTTTCAGAGTGACAGGATGAAAGCAGTGCGTGGTGTTACAAACAGCAACTCCATNTGACAAGCACTTGTCAAAGCTTTGGTACTGACGTGTGTGTGCCTAGAAGCCTGACAAGAAACAGACTACCCGAGAATCTCCGGGAAGGGGTTTTATATGGGAGAAATCAAAGTGGTTTTCCAAACTCCTTGTTGGTTGTTTCAAAGGAAATGCTGAGGTGTCTTTGCCAGAATGGCCCTCACCTCTGTGTTCAGATTTTGAAGGCACTGCTCATGTTCCAGTTAGGGCATCCACACAGGTGTGGGCACACACAGGCCACGCTCAGTGCTTTGGAGTTAGGGTCCCATTAGGCGTGTACCTAATTATGGTTTTGGTCTGCAGAATTGTTAGGCACATCGAGGTCTGATCATCACAGGAGGCCAGCAAAATTTCTTCTCATTAAAAAATCTTTCTCCAACAGCTGTTGAATCCCTACTCAGTTCAAGGCTCTGGGAGGGACATAAAGATATTTGAGGCTTGAGNTTCAAGGCTCTGGGAGGGACATAAGGATATTTGAGGCTTGAGTCCTGCATTCTAGTTGGGGAGACAGGATATAAAATGTACAGTTTCGTATTGTTCATGGGGTACGCTTAGGAACCAAGCGGAGTGTTGCAGACACAGTTTGTTTTTGTTGGGAGGAGGACGTACTGCCTGGGATGAGGCTGGCAGGTAAACATTCCCAGAGGAAATGGGCCCCAAAGGAACTTGGTGGGGTGGGTAGGATTCAAAAGATGAGAGGGTGGGAGCATTCCCCATGAGCCCGAGGAGGCAGGGAGTGGGGAATAATATGGGGACAGAGGTGTGGAGGCAAGAGTGGTGTGTGTGGGTTCCCCTCCCCCCACCAAATTCAGCCAGGAATGACTGCTGAACTTGAAAAAGCAATTTCATGACAGCTTACCAAGTGAGAGCACCGATGAGGACACTTGGGCCGTGGTATGAATTACTCAGATCAAATTAAAATCATTAATCTCTAGGACAAGCCCAACAGAGGCTGGGCCTGCTTCTGAGTTTGAATTAGAGTAACTGAAGCTTCTGAAATAAGCCCGGCTGCTTGGAGAGCTGCTGTGTCCTGGGAGTCCAGTGCGCCAGCAAGCTTTGTGCCTCTATGTAGCCCACTAGGGAAGGGGACAAAGTCGGCTTCTATCTCTACTCACTGCTGCCTGGCTGCACAGGGGAGGCTCTGATCTTCTTTGAATCTAGAGGAATCCGGCTGGGGAATGCAACAGCAATGCCGGAAACACGCATCGGAGAGGGCCCGTGTGGGGCAATGTCAGGGGACGTCATGCTTGCCTCTCTCCTGCCTCCCTGCTTACTATGGATGCTCAGGGATGCTTGTTAGCTGATCGGAAAAGCACAGAGGCATTAGCACATCCTCAGCATTGGCAACACAAAACACCATCAAACTTTTATTTCTTTGAGCAAACAGCACAGAGGTGATGGGGAGTGAATGTTATTTTCAAGCCGCAAAAAGTTTTCTCCAGCAAAGCAAGGGAAATTATCATTTATTCCTTTAACAACTATTTACTGAGCATCCACAGTGTGGCAGGCCCTGGATTAGGTGCCAAGGGTATTGTGGGGAATGAGACAGAGTCTTGTATTATGGAGCATAGATGAGGCAAGAAGTGGTTTGGAGGCTCACGCAGAGTTCTGTGAGAGAGGAACTCAGCAGGGAGCTGAGGCTACCTGGTGGAAAGAGTGAGTGCTTCAGGAGGGCTTCCTGGAAGAGGTGTTATGCAATCCAAGACTTTAGAGTCCAAGCTAGACCAGCAAATAAGGGAGGAGGATTGTCAACAGAGTGCACTATGTGTGCACATGCCTGCAACACGACTTGATAGTTTCCAGAAATGAATGCAAACAAACAGAAGTGTTACTTTTCCACCCTCTGCAGTCCCATCTCCTTCTTCATTTATTTGTTTAGTCATTCATCCCACAGTCAGATGTCACAATCTAAGAACAAGTGGACAAAATGGTTAGCTGGGACAAGAACAGGACCCTGCTCCTTTTTGCTCTCTTCAATGGTCTCCCGCCACATGGATTTTGGAGTTGAGTGCATCTGAGCTTGAATTCCGATGTACTCTTGAAATCTTCATATTTTCATTTAGACAAAGTTTGTAACAAGCACGTGTCATCTGTGGGGATGGAGGTCAGAACAGTGGTTTCCTTTGGGGGGATATTGACAGGGAGAGGGTACGAAGGAGCCAGTTGCATTGCAGTCAATATTGGTTACCTCAGTCTGGGTGGCAGATAATAGGTGTAAACAGATGTAAAAATTAATTGAGCTATGCACTGAAGATTTGTATATTTTATTGTATGACTTACTATGTGTAAGTTTTACATTATTTTGAGAGGAAGAAAAGAAAAGGATCTGGATGGAAAGAGGGAGACATGAGCTAACCCAGCTCTGTCATTAGCTTAACATGACCATGGCCCAATCACTCCCTCTAGGGACCTCAGCGTCAACTCTGAAGACCCGCACCTAGATTCCATGGCTCTTTGGACACTCTGTGATGAGGTCCATGACAGCAGTGAAGACTGGGATCCATTGCCCCCTTTTATCTCTACTAACACATATTCCTCTTGTTCTGTCAGCCAAGGAAGCCAGCCTCTAGGCATCTCAAAGACCTCATCCTTGGATAGGCAACTTCCAAATGCTTCTCCTATCCTGTGGGAATGTGAGCTTTATTTCTTAAGACCCTGGGAAAGAATTCTCAATAAACTCAATTAGGTGATAGAGTTTCCTCTTGTCTTCTTAATTAATTTTAGTAAATAAATTAAAATGGTGATATAAAGTTGGCAGCAGTAGTCCCACTGTACAGAGTAATCAAAGAGTTGGAAATGTTTTTAAATGACATCATCATCATTATATTTTTGCCTATAAAATAAATAAAACAAATTATTAATATTCAGTTCTGGTCATGAAAATACTGGTATTCAGTACTCATATACAAGAATGCTGTCATAAATTGGCCCAAACAGTTTGGAAAGCAGTTTGGAAATAATTATCAGGAGCCCTAAAGGTGTTTATATCTTTTGGGTCAATTAATCCTGCTTCTGGGAATGTATTTTAAGAGACAATTCAAAGTATAGAACAAAGATACTGTGTTCACAAAATGAAGATGGGGTGAGTTCCCTCATGATGCTTCTCTCCACATTCTGAATCCCATCACCACTCCCAGGGTCACCCCAGCTCACTTGTTCTCCAAGTGTGGTCCCTGCACCAGGAGCCACAGCATTACCTGGGGCTTTAACAGAAACATGAGTTCCTGTGACCCAGTCCAGGCCTACAGACCTACCAATTCAGCAATGTGGGGTTTTGCACACACCCCAGGGGATGGTGTTGCCTGTTCAAGTCTGAGAACGACTGGAGCCTCTGAGAACTTGACAAGAGCAGCTAAAGGGAGGCAAGGGGGTAGGGTGTGCCTCCTGATTCTGCTTGGTCTGAACTTGTCCCTCTTCCTCAGCTTATCACCCGGCACACAATTCATGAGGCACCTGACTTCTTGATTTCTTTGGTCAGTTTTCAGAGGTTTTCAGCTACTGCCAATCTGTATGACGTCAACACAGGATACTAGAATGGGCAAAATGGAGAGAAGAGACAGGAGAACCCTGTTTAATAAATCTGTCTCTTGTTTGAGTTGTAAACAGGGAGTCAAGCCAATAGGGCTAATTCCTGGTCACCCTAAAAAGTGTTCTGATAAACACAATAATAAAATGGTTATGCCTCAAGTTCCTTGAAAAGACAACCTCACTTGCTCCTCCTGCTCCCCTGGTTGGAGAGCGAGGAAAATTCTGCTGCAGGACAAACCCATCCTTCAGGCAAGCCTGACCCAGGCAGGGGGGCGCCCCTGTGAGGGCCCAGCCCACTGGCTGCTACAGTCTGCGGCCTCGCCATGTTTTCACCGCCACCGCGAGCGTGGCGGCTTATGCACAGTAAATTAGATGTGGCCATCATGCTGACATGGACAAATTGGCAATTACAGCAGAAATAATTCTGCCCTGGACTTTGTTCCTGAGCCCATGCTTTTTGGAGATTTCCTCGGCAGGTTGCCTTGTTCTGAGTCCGGGGCAGTGCACGATGCCTCCGGAACCTCTCCCGCCTCTTTCCCAGGAAGTGAGCAGCCCAGGCCATTTGGCAGCTCTGTCTTGCTCATGCTCAGCCAGCTCAGCAGTTGGGGCTGCCACCACCCAGGTGCATCTTCCACAGGAGCAGTGACAGCAGGATCTGGGGTGGGTGTGCTCCACTCAGCCTGAGCAGGCTGGGCTGAAGATACATCCCACAAATTAATTAACTTACGCTGGTCTCTTGTAGCTTTGATGGTTACCAAGTGGAAATGTCAGAATTGAGCACATGGTGTCTACAAGTGCCGAATAACTGGGGTGACAGGCTGGATCTTCCTGG